>NW_016803991.1:621382-745501 GCF_001698545.2 Rhinopithecus bieti
GAAGAGGGAGGGAGGGAGGCATTTTTTGAGGTCCAGGCAAAAATAACAAGTGATTTATAAGGAGAGAAAATGAAAATCGTCATTTGTTTCAACAACACATTATGCCAGAAGTAAATGGAGTAACTTGTTATGTTTAAGAAAATATGAACCAATGAAGCCGGAGAGAGGTTCTGTTAGTTACTTATGGTCTGTCATAGACATGTAAATCTCTGAAGGAATATTATTGCCGTAGTCCTTTCTGAGAAGTCAGGAATTGGTTCTGCTAGAGAATCCTGTGTTTCTGTTGGGTTGTCAATCTGCTCCCCTCTCATATCTTTATGACTTTATGGGTAAGTAATATTGGTCCTTGTCTTTGACAGGCATTTCAAATATTGCTTTCTCAACTAGTTGTTTGAATTTGTTTATAGTGGTTATAGGTTTTTTTTTTTTTCTTTTGGACACTCAGAAGTTTTTGGTTTAATTTGTTTTTTTTCTGGAGGAGGCAACAAATATTCTGTGAATATAGACGAGGAAAGCTTTCCAAGTTTCCAGTGTCAAGTAGCTCTTCTTTGTGGCTACCACATTGAAATATGGGCCAGTCTGTGGCTTCCCCTGATCCAGAGAAGTTTTTATTGCTATCTGGGCTTCTAGGTCTCCTCAGAGGCTTCCAAAGTTGCATTTTGCTCTCATTTCCCGGAATGTGTCACCTCTCACTTCCTCGGAGGCTTCCCAAGCTTCTTTCTCCTCTTCCTACAGAAACCCCTGCCCTTGTTACTGTCATGTGCTCAGGGGTGGGTCTTCCTTTTGTGAAGGTTTCTAAGATCCATCACCTGCTCCCCAATCCACAACACACGCATCCTTCTGGGTGCTCCCTGTTCTGTCCTGTGACAACCCTTCTATTTGTCAAGACTTGCTGTCCTCTGCCTCTGGAAGCCTTTACCTGCATCATGGAGTATGCAGCTTCTCCTCCTGTCTTCCCAAGGCCCACTGGATGTGTAATTTGTGAGCATTTCTTCCTAATGTTTTGCTTTTTTGTTGGTGTTGTTTCTAAAAAGGAGAAGCATTCAGAACAAAGATGCTGTCACATTCCAATCAGAACCTACTCCAAAGTCTTCATTAGCTTGTTTTCAGTTTGAAATACATTCCCATTTTGCTGTAAATTTATTTTTGACATTGGAGGATCACTTGATCCCAGGATGAAGGCTGTGGTGAGCTACAATTGCACCACTGTACCCACATGGGGTGAGAGAGTGAGACTCAGTCTCAAAAATAAATAAGTAAATAAAATTCTGTGCCAAATAATTTTATTATCTGGAATCTTTCACATCCTACTTGTATGTTTCTTTTGTTAGATTTTGTTTGCTTGCTTGTTTGTTTTTATCATAGGTCCTTGATTCCTTTGTGTGAACAATTGCTTTTGACTGTGTGCTCATCAGGAACTTAAATAATTATTTGAGGCCTAGAATGAAGGTGCATTCTTCCAGAAAATGTTTCCATTTGCTTCATTTTTTCTTTTATCACTTTATACTACCTAGATTTGTCACCTTTATTTTAAGTTAGGAATCAGAAACTCATTTTCTTTTGATTACAGTGAGTGTCAAGGAGGTTACAGGGATGTTGTAAACCCAGCCAGAGTCCTCTTCTGCCCTTGCTGAAATGTCCATTAATTTACCATGTGTATGCTAAGCCCTAGGCAAACACTACCTTATTTAATTTAGACCTTTGAAATTAGTAATGTTCTCTAGACTATATGGGTAGTGGGATTTTATTTATTTATTTTAAAAATTTTATTTTTCCATAAGTTATTGGGGTACAGGTGGTATTTGGTTACAGGAGTAAGTTCTTCAGTGGAGATTTGTGAGAGCCTGGTGCATCCATCACCCAAGCAGTATACACTGCATCATATTTGTTCTCTTTTATCCCTCACCCCTCTCACTCTTCCCCACAAATCTCCAAAGTCCCTTGTATCATTCTTATGCCTTTGCATCCATTTGCTTCTGCCAGTGGCCTTCAGTCACTACCAGTCTAGGATCATTTGTGTTTAAGAATTGAGGTTCTGAGCAAAAAGAACAAAGTTGAAGGAGTCACATCACCTAACTTCAAAATATATTACAAGGTGATAGTAGCCAAAATGGCATGGTATTAATGTAAAAATAGAAACATAGACCAATGGAACAGAATGAAGGACCGAGATATAAATTCACATATTTACAGCCAACTGATTTTGACAAAGGAGCCAAAACATACATTAGAAAACACCTTCTTCAACAAATGATGCTGGAGTCCATATGCTAAAGAATAATATTAGACCCCTATCTCTTACCACATTAACTCAAGATGGATGAAAAATTTAAATATAAGACTCAACACTATAAAACTACTAGAAGATTGATGGAAATACTTCGGACATTGACCCAAGCGAACATTTTATGGTTAAGATCTCAAAAACACAGACAACTTAAACAAAAATAGACAAATAGGACTATATTAAACTAAAAAGCTTCTGAACAGCAAAGGAAACAGTCAAGAGTGTGAAGAGACACCTGTGAAATGAAAGAAAATACTTGGAAAGTATTCATCCAAAAAGGCACTAAAGTCCGGAATATACAATGAGCTCAAACAACTCAACAATAAAAGAATCAAAGAATACCATTAAAAAGTGGACAAAGTACATGAATAGACAATCTTAGAAGAAGACATACAAATGGCCAGCAGATGTATGAAAAACTGCTCAACATCACTAATCATCAGAGAAATGCAAATCAAAACCACAGTGAGATATCATTATACCCCAGTTAGAATGGGTATTATGAAAAAGACCAAAAATAATAGATGCTGGTAGGATGTGGAGAAAAGGAACTCTTATACACTGTTGGTGAAAATGTAAATTAGTACAGCCACTATAGAATGCAGTATTGAAATTTCTCAAAAAATGAAAAACAGAACTACCATACAATCTAGCAATACTACTACTGGGTATCTAGCCAAAGGAAAAGAAATCAGTATATGAAACGGATACCTACACTTGCATGTTTATGACAGCACTATTCACAATAGCAAAGATAAGCAACAAACTTAAATGTCCATGGATCCCATGGATGAATGGATAAAGAAAATGTGAACCAACATTGCATCCCAGGGATGAGGCCTACTTGATCATGGAAGATTAGTTTTTTGATGTGCTGCTGGATTCAGATTTCAAGTATTTTTTGAGGATTTTCTTAATCGATGTTCATCAAGGATATTGGTCTGAAATTTTCTTTTTGTTTGTCTCCGCCAGGTTTTGTTATCAAGATGATGCTGGCCTCATAGAAGGAGTTGGGGAGGAGTCTTTCCTTCTCAATTTTTTGAAATAGTTGCTATAGGAATGGTACCAGCTTTTCTTTGTACATCTGGTAGGTTCAGCTATAAGTCCCTCAGGTACTGGGATTTTTTTGATTGGTAGGCTATTTATTACTGATTTAATTTTGATGCATGTTATTGGTCTGTTAAGGCAATCGATTTCTTCCTGGCTTAATCTTGGGAGGATGTATGTGTTCAGGAATGTATCCATCTCTTCTAGGTTTTCTAGTTTGTATGCATAGAAATGTTCATAGTAGTTTCTGATGGTTGTTTTTATTTCTATGGGGTCAGTAGTAATAGTCCCTTTTTCATTTCTAATTGTGTTTATTTGGATCTTCTCTCTTTTCTTCTTTATTAGTCTAGCTAGTGGTCTATTTTATTATTATTATTATTATTTTTAAAAAAAACAGTTCCTGGATTCATTGATCTTTCGAATGGTTTTTCATGTCTCAATTTCCTTCATTTCAGCTCTGATTTTTGTTATTTCCCATCTTCTGCTAGCTTTGGGGTTGATTTGTTCTTGCTTCTCTAATTCTTTCAGTTTTGAAGTTAGGTTGTTAATTTGTTAATTTGAGATCTTTCTAACTTTTCAATGTAGGCATTTAGTGCTATGAATTTCCCTCTTAATACTGCTGTAGCAGTGTCCCAGAGACTGTGATATGTTGTATCTTTGTGCTATTTTCAAATAACTTCTTGATGTCTACCTTAATTTTATTATTTACCCCAAAGTCATTCAGAAGCATGTTGTTTAATTTCCATGTAGTTGCATGAATTTTAACAATTTTCATAGTCTTGACTTCTATTTTTATTGTGCTATGGTCCAAAAGTATGTTTGGTATGAATTTGTTTTTTTAACATTTGTTGAGGATTGTTTAATGTCCAATTATGTGGTTGATTTTAGAGTATGTACCATGTGGCAATGAGAAGAACGTATGTTCTGTTGTTTTGGGATGGAGAGTTCTGTGAAGATCTATCAGATGCATTTGGTCCGATGTTGAGTTCACGTCTTGAATATGTCTGTTAATTTTCTGCCTCAATGATCTGTCTTGTCAGTGGAATGTGTAAGCCTCCCACTATTACTGTGTGGGACTCTAAGTCTCTTTGTGAGTCTCTAAGAACTTGCTTTATGGCTCTTCATGCTCCTGTGTTGGGTGCATATATATTTAGGACAGTTAAGTCTTCTTATTGAATTGAACACTTCACTGTTGTGTAATTCCCTTCTTCGTCTGTTTTGATCTTTGTTCCTTGGCAGTCTGTTTTGTCTGAAATTAGGATTGCAAGGTTGCCTCAATTTATGCAAATCAATACATGTGATTCATCGTATAAACAGAACTAAAGACAAAAAACACATGGTTATCTCGATAGACACAGAAAAGTCTTTTGATAAAATTCAACACCCCTTCATGTTAAAAACTCTCAATAAACTAGGTATTGAAGGAACACACCTTAATTAATAAAAGCCATCTATGACAAACCCACAGCCAAATTTATACAGACTAGGCAAAAGCTGGAAGCATTCCTCTTGAAAACTGGCATGAGACAAGTGTACCCTCTCTCACCACTTCTATTCAACATAGTATTGCCTGTCCTACCTAGAGCAATCAGGTAAGAGAAAGAAATGAAGACATGCAAATAGGAAGAGAGGAAGTCAAACTATCCCTATTTACAGATGACACGATTTTACATCTAAAAACCCCATAGTGTTGGGTCCAAAGCTCCTTCAGCTGATAAATAACTGCAGCAAAATTACGGGATACAAAATCAATGTACGCTAATCACCAGCATTTCTAGACATCAACAACACCCAAACTGAGAGCCAAATCAGAAAGGCAATCCCATTTCCAATTGTCACAGAAAGAATGAAATAGGAAGGAATACACCTAACTAGAGAGGTGAAAGATATCTATGATGAGAACTACAAAACACTGTTCAAAGAAATCAGAGATGACAAACAAATGAAAAAAACATTCCATGCTCATGAATAGGAAGAATCTATATCATTAAAATGTCCACACTGCCCAAAGCAATTCACAGATTCGATGCTATTCCTATCAAACTATCGACAACATTCTTCACAGAACTAGAAAAAAACTCTTTTAAAATTCATATAGAACCAAAAAAGAGCCTGAATATCCAAGGCAATCCTAGGCAAAAGGAACAATGTTGGAGGCACCATGTTACCTGACTTTAAACTAGACTACAAGGCTACAGTAACCAAAACAGCATGGTATTGGTGTAAAAACAGGAATATAGACCAATAGCAGAGAATAGCAAGCCTAAAAATAAGGCACACATCTACAACCATCTGTGTCTGATCTTTGACAAAGTTGGCAAAAACAACCAATGGAGAAAAGACTCCCTATTCAATAAATCGTTCTGGGATAATGGAATACACATAGCAAAAGACTGAAGTTGCACTGCTTCCTTACACCACACACAAAAAGCAACTCAAGATGGATTAAAGACTTAAATATATAACCCAAAACTATATATACTAAATATATGACCAAAACCCTGGAAGACAACCTAGGCAATGTTATCCTGGACATAGAAACAAAGATTTCATGACAAACACATCAAATCAATCACAACAAATGTAAAAATTGACAAGTAGAATCCAATTAAACTAAAGAATTTCTGCACAGCAAAATAAACTATCAACAGAATAAACAGTCTACAGAATGGGAGAAAATGCTTTCAAACTATATATCTGATAAAGATCTAATATCCAGCATCTATACAAAATGTAAATAAATTTGTAAGAGAAAAACAACCACATTAAAATGTGGGCAAAGGACATGAACAGGCACTTCTCCAAATAAGACATATCTGCTGCCAACAAACGTATGAAAAAAGCTCAATGTCAGTGCTCATTAGAGAAATGCACATCAAAATCACAATGAGATACCATCTCACACCAGTAAGAATGGCTATTATAAAAAGTCAAACAAACAAACAAAAAACAGATGCCGGAGAGGTTGCAGACAAAAGGGAACACTTCCACACTCTTGATGGGAGTGTAAATTAGTTCAACCATTGTGGAAAGTAGTATGTCAATTTCTCAAAGAGCTAAAAGCACAACTACCATTGGACCTGGCAATCTCATTACTGGGTAAATACCCAGAAGAATATAAAACATTCTACCATAAAGATACATGCATATGAATGTTCATTGCAACACTATTCACAATAGCAAAGACATGGAATTAGCCTGAATCCTCATCAGTGACAGGTTGGATAAAGCAAATGTGGTAAATATACACCATGGAATACTATGCAGCCATGAAAAACAATGAGACCATGTCCTTGGCAGGGACATGGATGGAGCTGGAGGCTATTATCCTTAGCAAACTAATACAGGAACAGAAAACGAAATATCACACGTTCTCACATGATCAAGGTCTTATACTTGATTTTATAAGTGGGAGCTGAATGATAACTTATAAACACAAAGAAGGAAACAACAGACACTGGGGTCTACTTAAGAGGGGAGGGTGGGATGAGGGTGAGGAACGGAAAAGATAACTATTGGGTACTGGGCTTAATATCTGGATGATGAAATAATATGTACAGCAATCGCCCCCGACACATGTTTATACAAACCTTCATATGTATCTCTGAACCTCAAATAAAAGATACGAAAAGGAAATGTGGTATATGTGCACAATGGAATACTATTGGCCACAAAAAAAGAATGAAATTCTGTTATTTGCAGCAACATAAACGGAACTGGAGGTCATTATGTTAAATGACGAAGCAAGGCAGAGAAAGACAAATACCGCATATTCTCGCTTGTGTGTGTGGGAGCTGAATGACTTGATCTTACGGAGGTAGAAAGCAGCATGACAGACACCAGAGGCTGGGGAAAGTATGAGGGGAGTGGCTACAAACCTGCAGTTACATAGAATAGAAGACATCAGTTTTTTTTTTTTTTTTTTTTCTTTGATGGAGTCTTGCTCTGTTGCCCAGCTGGAGCATAGTGGCGTGATATCAGCTCACTGCAACGTCTATCTCCCGGGTTCAAGCAATTCTCCTGCCTCAGCCTCCAGAGTAGCTGGGACTACAGGCGCATGCCACCACGCCCAGCTAATTTTTGTATTTTTAGTAGAGACGGGGTTTCACCGTGTTGGCCAGGATGGTCTCGATCTCTTGACCTCGTGACCTGCCTGCCTCAGCTTCCCAGAGTGCTGGGATTACAGGCGTGAACCACTGTGCCCAGCCAAGACATCAGTTCTAATGTTTGACTGTGGGCTACGGTGACTATGGTTACCAGCAATGCATTGTATATTTTAATGCAGCCAGAAGAGAGGACTGGAAATGTCCCCAACATAGAAACAATAAACACTCAAGGTAGGGAATACCCCGAACACCGAAACTTGATCATTATATACTCTGCGAGCCACCGTTCCTGGCCGCAACTGCTTCTTAGCAACTAGGGATCAGAATATCAGAAGAATGCTGCCCAGTCGCCCGGATTACAGATGGACATTTTAGAATATCAGATGTCCTGTGACTATGAAATGAACACGAACTGTCTATTCCTTTGTCTACTTGAATGAAAATAAATAAATCAGGGACATTTTTATATAAATGTTTACCACACCAGCGGGAACTAGAGTCAAAAACAAGATCGGGAACAGGCACGGAACACACTGTGGGTGGGTGGGGACCAGGGCGTGTGGCTTCAGATGTCACCTCCAGCATGCTCTCAGGACCCTGTGGACACGTGAGCAGGGCTTGGAGAACCAGTGTAGGTACAGGTCTGGGCCTACAGTTCCATCGCCTTAGCCCAGGTGAGCAGCCGATTTGCACATCAAGATTTCCCCGTCCAGCTCTACCCCGGCCATGGACAGCACCTTAGTGCTGGGTGGGGGCTCCGCTGACCCCTGCAGTGGGCCTGTCATATTCCTGATATTTTAATCAGGGAGGGCAGGGGATCCCTGTCCCAGAAACCCAGGAGAGGTTAAAGTTGTGGTTCTGGTTCTTAATGAGGTTTTCTTTCTCTTAGTGATTTAAAATACCTCTATTAACGCTGATGTTTAAAGGTACAAGAACCCCCAGAAGTCAAGCACAAATTAAAAGCCAGGCAAAAACATGGACTTGTAAGGAATTCAAGGAAACAGTTGGCTAACAGGAGCAGTTTAAGTATTTTTCTGCTTAGTATGTACATGCTGCTGTTTTTTTCTTAATCATTGCTTAGTAGAACGAAGTACAGTGAGATGTTTAATGCGCATATGGTGTGCACGCCACAGGGTAAGGAGCCAGCCATGTCCAGGGCCATGTGGGAGTGAGTGGGAGGCTGGGCTGGTGTCAGGGGCCAGGAGTGTGTATATTCTGGGGGATGCCACTGCCCTAAAGTGAAAGCAGAATTGCCTGATGTAACCTTTGTCCTCTATTGCCATGTGGAAGATAAGTCAGGTTTTAGTTTTGTCTGGAGCAGGCAAACAAGTTGTCTGTGGTGGAATGATTTCAGATGAATGATAATTAAAACAATCAGAATCATTTCCTGTGTCTGCTATCCACCCTCATCACAGATGTCAAAAGCCATTGGCCCCACGTGACCCGCTCTGCTCTTCCCACTGTGGGCTCTCTAAGGTGCTGGCAGCCCTGGGAAAACGCCATCCTTGGCTCTGCCCTGGGGAACAATCCCTCACATCTCAGGAGATGGAGCCATCCCGGAAGGTGAGCTGCTCAGAGCCCGCAGGAATCAACACCAGTGTTGGACATTCATAGATGCTCAAGGAATTAACTGTCTCCGTCTCACAGCTGTGTCCAATCACGATTCATGTGACACTTGTTGAAGACAGAGGATAGAAAGAGGTCCTTGGGATGTACCTCATGTGTCAAACCTGCACACATACCCCTGAGTCTAAATAAAAGCTGAAATTAAAAAAAGTAAAGAGTAGACGCCAATTAAGAGGTGGCTTACAAGTACTGGACCCAAATATGAATGCAGGAAGAAGAGAATTTGCTGAAGAGGCATAAGCTAGCACTTGGGATGGACCAGATGGCTAGAGAAGGAAGGTGAGGCACAGATAAGATCAAGACAGAAACCTAGTCAGCTTTAGGGCACACGTGCTGGTCAGGTTCCCAGAACCCTGCACACTCAGTGTAAGATGCAACCCAAGAGATTAGTGCCCAAGGGTCCGGGACACAAGCCTCACCTCCTCCAGATACAGCTTCAGGGCAGACCCGCCTGTCAGAAGCCATCATACCTCAGAGGCATTAACCAAAGGCACCTGCTCTCTCAGTCTCCTGTAATAGGTAGAGGGCCTGCACCTCCCTGCATGCAATCCCCTGAGTGGGATGGGGTTTCGGCCACACCCCTGAGCAGGAATTCTGTCTTCATTACAAAGTCCTGGAGGCTGGATTCATTTTCTTAAAGGTGGTGAGATTCAGGCTGTGGCTTCCGGTCTGGCAGGAGAGATCTTGGGAGTCCTCACTCCCATCCCCAGCTCTTTCTTTGGGGAAAAAGCTGAGCGAACCGAAAATTGACAATTGTTCTTAGATCCCTCAGAGAAGTCGAGGCCCAGGGCTGCCCCAGTCGGAGCCATAGACAAGTTAGTGCAGGACCCTCCATAGGGGCCAGCGTCCCAGTGCGAGGCCGGAAACTGGAGCCATCCTGGACCAGTTGCTGCAGGCTTAACGTGGACGGATCTGAGGCGTAAACCTTCCAGGGTCCTCTCTTAGGCAAACCTCACACACTTTTGTGGTTTTTACCTCAAGGGACTTGGTTGGGTCCTCACAATTAAGATCAGAGAAGAATCCCCTCCTGCTTCTGCTGGGAGAGGAGAAACGAACTATTTAGAAATAATCAGAGCCCTGGTTCTTCTTGACAAGGCCTCTCTGCAAGGGAAACTTACCAGAGCATCGCCCACCGATGGGGAGAAAAATGCCCACCTCCAGCCCATGCTAGCTGTGCTGTCCTGCCCGATGGGGAACCCAAAGAAATTGAGAAGCCACAGCCCAGGAACAGAGGTTCGCTAGGAGACCCAGAGCAACTGCAGGACCACAGAGCCCGCCCCGCACCTCGTCACCCCATCCATGGGCTCCTCCCCACAGCAGGGCCCCAGGGAGAGAACTGCAAGCCCAGACCTCACTCATGAGAGCGACTTTCTTCACGGCTTACATCAAGTTCAGAATATCTGACTTCAGGCCGGGTGCGGCGGCTCACATCTGTAATCCTAGCACTTTGGGAGGCCGAGGCAGGCAGATCACGAAGTCAGGAGTTTGAGACCAGCCTGACCAACATGGCAAGACCCCATCTCTACTAAAAATACAAAAATTAGCTGTACGTGGTGGTGCATGCCTCTAATCTCAGCTACTCAGGAGGTGGAGGCAGAAGAAACGCTTGAACCTGGGAGGCGGAGGTTCCAGTGAGTTGAGATCATGCCACTGCACTCCAGCTTGGGTGACAGAGTGAGACTCTATCTAAAAGAAAAAAAAAAAAAAAAAAAAGAATATCTGACTTCAGGGTTGGTTTGACTGGCTTTTAGCAAATAGTATTGTTTAGCAATGTCATTGGACAACTTTCAGGCCTGTGTCCATATTTCCAATTTTATGTGTCCTTTCTCTCACTTTATCCCTTGAATTTGATAGAATGTAAATGACTTTGGCTTTTCTAGGGACAGTTGTGAGCTGGCAGTATCAAAAGTATTGTCTACACATGACCATGACCCGTATCCTAGAAAAGGCTGTGTCCATTTTCTGTAAGCGACTAAAATAGGCTGTTTTAGGATTATTTACCTCTTTGCCAGAAGGGAAAACATAATAAAATATATTTGATTATTGACAGAAGATTACTTTAGCATTGCTTAAATTGCAGGTACACGTGCACAATTTAAGTGACTTAATGAATTGCCGTTTGAGAATCAATTTATGAAATGGAGCGAGCACTGAAGTGAGGCAGCACCCGGCCCTGCCCCGGCTCCCCGGGGACCTGCCAACAGTGCCTCATGCCCCGGCTTCAGCTGCCTTTGTTTTGTAAGAGGCATTTTATGGCTGAAAAATAGCAAATAGAGGTTGACTTTCTGCGCTCCCCAGCCTAGAATCCACCTTGCAGAAGCCTACAGTGAGATTAATCACGGGGCACCATTAAATCTGGGCTCGACAAGTTATTTCAATTATTGAAGTAAAGAAGTAGATTGACCCAGGGAAGCGTGCCCTTGTGAGGACAGCGCCTCTGGTGAAGGGCTCTTGGCCTGGTTCTGGCCGCGCACATGTGGTAGGCGGTGCTCAGTGATGCTGTAGAGCTCGGGGTCGGTGGGGTGAGTGAGGATCCAGCTTGCAGCCAGCACTCAGGGCTCTGATGCACCTGGCACCGTCCACATTCGAGGTGCCCTGACCCCTCCAGTCTAATGTTTCCAGCTCATGTCTTTGCATCTGCACTTGGGTGCCTGCTATTGTTGCAGATTTGGGAATTCCACCCCAGACCTATGGGATTTGGTGGATTTTCTAGGATTAGGTATTCTCAGTGATTCCTATGCTCATCAAAGTTTAAAAAAAATAAAAAATAAAACTTGCTCAAGGAGAAGCCCAAATCCCCCAAGGCTCCCTCACACCAGTGAAGGCATCTTCTTTTCAGGCACAGCTCCTCCCACCTGCACCGCCCCAGGCTCCTGCCCTGGAGGAGTGCGCTGGGCACCACCGGCCTCCATTCTCTGCTTCTGTTCTCAGCTCCTGGATCTCCAGAGCCTCTCCCTGGGGAAGGAGGGGGTAAAATCTACCCAATGTAAACTTTCTGGATACAACTTGAAAAACCAGTAGAACAATGAGCAGTTGATCCGCATGACTTTAGACAACCGGGTATTTAAAGACATACAATGACTGGGCTTCAGTTTTCCTATTTGCCTCATGCAGAAGGGATGTCTCATGCACACAGCCTTTACGCTGTAATGTTCATCCACCCACATTTAATACAATTCGCATAGATGGATTTGGGTTTACTATTTTACTGTTATTTAATACATTCTGTTTAGATTCACTGTTTGGTTTTAATCTCCTGTGTTACGGCAAATTAAATATTTTTGGTATTTCATTTTTGTTTGCATTCTAACTACACCTCTTTGCATTATTATTTTAACGATACTGTGGGGGTTACAATGTGCATTTTATACATCTGAGAAGCTGCTTTGCAGTTTTCTTAGAGTTCATATTGCACCACTTCAAGTGAAATACAGAAGTTCTACAACCATATAGTTCACCCACCTTGCCCACTTATCTTCACAGTATAATTTTTATATAAATTGTATCTATATACATTATGAAATCCATGACCCTATTATAATTTTTTATTTAAAAAGGTGTGTATTTGAAATAAATTGAGAGAAAAAATAGTCTTGTAATTACCCACATGTTTACTATGTCTGGTGTTTTCATTCCCTGCTGGAGAAAATGAGTCTCCTTCTGGTATTATTTTTTCTTAATCTAAAGGGCTTCTTCAGCACTGTGTGTAGTACAGTTTGATGGCAACAAATTCCTGGTGTGTTTTATTTGGGACTGTATTTTGCCTTCATCCCTGAAACATGCTCTCTCTGAATGTGGAATTCTGGGTTGACAGTGTTTGTTTTTGCTTTTGTTGAGCACTTTAAATGTGTCATTCCTTTGTCGGTGTGGCCCTTTCAAATCACTATTCCTCCATATGTAATGTACCACTTACGCTTTCAAGGTTTTCCCCCTAACCGGAGTTTTCAGAAGTCTGCCTGCAACAAACCTATGTGTGTTTTTCTCTACATGAACCTTTCTTCATGCTCCATGATTATCTTGAATCTAAAGTTGATGTTTTCAATTTTTTTCTCTCTGTTCTTCAGATTGATCATTTGTATTGATTTATCTTCAAGTTCACTGATTTTTATGCTGCATTGAATCCGCTATTAAAATCATCAACGGATTCTTTCAACTTCAAGTATTTTTAGTTCTAGAATTTCCATTCCTATTTCTGTTCTAAGATTTTCCTACATTTTTTTTTTTTTCATTTGGGAGTATATCTTCATTTGTGCTGCTGACCATTGTTACAATATGTCTTTGCCTCTGCCAACTTCATGACAATTGTTAGAACATGTCTTTAAATCCTTGCCTCTGCCGACTTCTCGGTCATACTGGGTCAGTATCTGTCATTGTCCCATTTTCCTGTTTCTCCATTTGTTGACTCTGAATTCTATTATGTGCCCTCACAGAGTACTGATTATTTTTCTTTTGTTTAGCAGGCAGTTGACTTGGCTACACTCAACTTGGGTTTTTCTTGGTTGTGAAGACAGGTCACAGAATTTTTTTTTTTGACTGTTGTTTCATGACCTCAAGAATTTTGAAAATTATTGGCCAGATATTTGTAGAATGTCCCTCAATTTATATATTTATGTTTTCCTCACAATTAGACTGAGATAATGACTTTTTTTAAGAGAAACTTCTAGATGAAAGGTAAAACCTCATTGCACCAAATTTAAAAAAATTTGGATGAACTAAAGTTTACTCTGCTCTGTAAAGTTATATGGGCTTTACCAAAAGCTTAATTTTTTTTTGTATTCATCATTACAGTATCATAGAGGCTAGTTTTATTGTCCTAAAAATCTCCCATGCTTCATGTACTCAGCATCATCACTCTACACTCCACCCCAAATCCTGGCAAACATTGATCTTTTTGCTGCTTCTACAGTTTTGCCTTTTCCAGAATGTCATGTAGCTGGAATCACGTAACAGGCAGCTCTTTCAGACTGACCTTTTTCACTCGATGATATACATTTAAGTTTCATTCATGTCTTTTCATGGTTTGATAGTTCTTATTGTTTTATTGCTGAAAAGTATTCCATTGTATACATAGACCAGAGTGTATTTTGCAGCTGCTGAATCATTTGGTAAGACTATGTAGGAAACTATCAAACTGTTTTTCAAATGGCTACATCATTTTGCATTGCCATTTGCATTGCCATTTCCTGTTGCTCCACATCCTTGTCAGCATTTGGTATTATAATTTTTTTTCTTTTTCATTGTAACCATTCTAGTAGGTGTGTGATGCTACTCCACTTTTTTTAAATTTGCAACTCTCTAGTGACAGATGAGATCGAGCATCTTTCTATATGCTTATGCTCCAATTATATATCCTCTTTGCTGAGTTATCTGTTCAGATCTTCTCCTGATTTTTAAAACATAGTGTTGAATTATTTCTTATTGATGAATATGAAGTGCTTTATATACTTTGGATACAAATTCCTTGTCTGACATGTGTTTTGCAAATATTTTCTCCAAGATTGTGGCTTTTTATTCTCTTGACAACATCTTTCATAGAGCACAACAATTTAATTTTCCTAAACTGCAATATTTTTTTCTTTCATGAATTCAGCTATTAGTGTTATATTTTAAAACATAGCACCAAACTCAATATCTTGTATTTCCTTCAGGAAGTCTTATAGATTTGTATTTTACACTTAGGACTATGATCCAGCTTGGGTTAATTTTTTTTAAAGGTTTAAGGTCTGTGTCAACGTCCTTTTTTTTTTTTTTTGCATATAGATGTCGAATTTTCCCAACTCCTTTGATAAAAAAGGCAACTACTTTCTACTGAGCTGCTTTTGCTCCTTTGTTAAAGAGCAATTGACTGTTTTTGTGTTTATTTATGCACTCTGCTCTATTGCATTGACCAATACTGATCATTTGACTATATTTGTGTTTATTTATGGACTCTGCTGTATTCCATTGACCTGTGTGCCTACTCTTTTGCCAATACCTTGTTGTCTTGATTACTGTAGCTCTATCCAGCTCTTGAAATTGGGAAGTGTAAGTCCTCTAACTCTATTCTTCTTTGGTATTATTTTGCCTATTTTAGGTCTTTCGCCTTTCCATATAAATTCAGAATCAGTTTGGCACTGTCTACAAAATGACTTGCTGGGATTTTGATTGAGAATTTGTAGAATGTATAGATCAAATCAATTTTTTAAATTACGTCTTAACATTATTGAGTTTTCCAGTTCATGGACACAGAATATCCCTCCATTTATTTAGATCTTACTTGACTTTTTGGTCAGTTTTTTAAGATTTTTAGACATAGGTTCTGTACCTGTTTCGATAGACTTACTCCTCAGTGTTCCTTTTATGTTTGGTGCTATTTAAATAGCATTACTTTAAGCTTCAAATGTTGCTTGTTTGTTGCTGAAATGTAAGACAGCATTTGATTTTTGTTTATTAACTCTGCATTCTACAACCTTGCTAAACTCACTGATTTATTTCGTGAGTTTGTTGGTTGATTTAGGAGGATTTTCTAAATAAACAATCACATCATCTTCAAATAGAGCCAGTTTTGTTTATTCCTTTTTTTCCAATCTATATAATTTTTATTCAATTTTCTTGTCTTATTATACTAGCTAGGGCTTCCAGTGCAATATTTAATAGGCATGGTGAGAGAGGGCATCCTTGCCTTTTTCTTGATCTTAGAAGAAAAGCAGTTGTGGTCTTTTAAGCATGATGTCACTTGTAGGTTTTTTGTAGATTTGTTGATATTTAATCACATGGTGGAAGTTTCTCTCTAGTCATAATTTGGTGAGAGTTTTATTACGAATTTGTTTTGGATTTTTTCAACTGCTTTTTATTCACCAATTGTTGTAATATATGATTTCTCTTATTTATCCTATTGATTGATTTTTCAAATGTTGAACCAGATGTGCATACCCAGAATAAACACTGTTGGGGGTTGATGTTCAGTTCTTTGTAGGTACTGTTGGATTTCATTGGCTAATGCTTCACTTAGGACTTTTCCATCTATATTCATAAGAGATGTTGGGTTATAGTTTTTCTTTCTTGAAATATCTATCAAATTTTAGTATAAGGATCATCCTGGCTTCATAGAATGCAGTAGAAAGTAGTCCTTTCTGCTTCTATATTTTGGAATAAATTGTAGAGAATGGGTGTCATTTCTTCCTTAAATATTTGGAAGAAGGTACTGGTGAAATCAATTGCCTCTCAGAACTTTTGGAAGCTTGTTAACTATTGTATTAATCCGTTCTTATGCTGCTGAGAAGGACATACCTGAGACTAGGTAATTTATAAAGAAAAAGAAATTTAATGGGCTTACAGTTTCACATTGCTGGGGAGGCCTCACAGTTCCACGTGGCTGGGGAGGCCTCACAATCATGGTGGAAGGCGAGAGAAGAGCAAAGGCATGTCTTATATAGTGGAAGACAAAGAGAAATGAGAACCAAGTGAAGGGGGTTTCCCCCTACAAAACCATCAGATCTCATGAGACTTATCCACTACCATGAGAACAGTATGGGGGCAACTATCCCCATGATTCAGTTATCTGCCCCCAATTCCCTCCCACAACACGTGGGATTTATGGGAGCTATAACTCAAGATGAGAGTTGAGTGGGGACACAGCCAAACCATATCAATTATTGATGCATTTACTTTAATAAGTATAGAATTATAAGGTTATGTATTTCTCTTTGTGTGAACGGTGGTAGTTTTTTCTTTCAAGAAAAGTCAGCTCCATCTAAATTACCAAATTTTAGGGCATTGAGTTGTTCATAGTATTTTTTATTATACTTTTAATGTCCAGAAATTAGTGCTAATAACCCCCTTCTTATTTCTGCTCATGGTAATTTGTCTTTTCTCTCTTTTTTTCTTGCTTATACTGGCTAGTGGTTTATCCATTTTGCTGATCTTTTAAAAGAATCAGTTTATGCTTTCCGTAATTTTCTCTGTTATTTTCCTGTTTTCCATTTTATTAATTTCTGCTCTAGTTTCTATGTTTCTTTTCTTCTTCTTGCTTTAGGCTGACATTGTTCTTCTTTTCTGGTTTCCTGAAGTGAAAGCTTAAAATACTAACTTTGAGTTCTTTTGTTTTCTTTTTCTAAATAGGTTCATTTAATATTATAAATTTATCTCTAAGCACTGCTTTCCTGCATCTCACAAATTTTAAAAGTGAAAGTTATGCTTTCATTATCATTTTGTTCAAAATTTTTAAAAATTTGTTTTGAGAATCCCGGGGCCTTGGCATTATTTAAGTGTCCATTGCATCATTCCTAAATATTTGGGTATTGTACATTTATGTTTCTGTTACTGATTTCCGGTTTAATTTTATCGTCATCTGAGAATATACTTTGTATATTTGTATAATTTCTTGTCTTTTACATCTGTTAATGTGTGTTCTGTAGCCCAGGATGTTGCCTATATTGGTGAATGTTCCATTTGAGCTTGAGGAGGATGTGTGTTCTATGGTTGTTGGATGGAATATTCTATTAACATTAATTAGGTAAAGTTAATGATTAGTGCTGTTCAGGTCAACCGTATCCTTATTGATTTCTGCTTTCTTGACCTATTGACAGGAGGTCAGTGAAGTCTCCAACTATAGCAATGAAATTGTCTATCTTTCCTTCAGTTCTTTCAGTGTTTGCCTCACATATTTTCATACTACTTTGTTAAGATGTACATTCATTGAGAGTTATCTTTTCTTCCCGGAAATTTGGCCCCTTTATCATTGTATAGTGTAGTTAATTTTATCCTTGATAATTGTCCTTGTTCTGAGGTCAACTTTGAAATTAATACTGCCACTCCAGCTTTCTTTTAGCTTGTGTGAGCATGATTGTGATGGTTAATACTAAGTGACAACTTGATTGGATTGAAGGATGCAAAGTATTGATCCTGGGTGTGTCTGCGAGGGTGTTGCCAAAGAAGATTAACATTTGAGTCAGTGGGCTGGGATAGGCAGACCCACCCTCAATCTAGTGGGCACCATCGAATCAGCTGCCAGCCTGGCTAGAATATAAAGCAGGCAGAAAAATATGAAAAGGCTAGACTGGCTTAGCCTCTCAGTCTACATCTTTATCCCATGCTGGATGCTCCCTGCCCTCAAATATCAAACTCCAAGTTCTCATCTTTGGGACTTCGACTGGCTTCCTCACTCCTCAGCTTGCAGACAGCCCATTGTGGGGCCTTGTGATTGCATGAGACAATACTACCAAATAAACTATATATATATATTTGTGTATATATATAGATATATCATGCTTTTATATATATAAATATGCTTATATATATATCATGCTTATATCATATGTGTGTGTGTGTATATATATATAACTAATAGGATATATATATCTCCTATTAGTTCTGTCCCTCTAGAGAATGCTGATATGTACAGATTTTGGTACCAGGAGTGCAGTGGTTCGAGAAGAAGAGAATATAAAGGATGGAATCTTCTTTTGTTGGTTTTGTGGTTTCTGGAGTTGCTGGCTTAATATGATCAGACCCAAAAATGCTAAAGACTCTACTTCTAATAGTATGGAGAACACTGGTAGTCCTTGGTATGAAGTGTTTAGAGAGTTATGCAAAATAAATGCATTTAACATGCCTGATTCACTGTTCATTAGATGCAAGGAGTTTAGTGACTCTATACATAATACCTCTGACCATATGTGGAGAACCAAGGAATGTAATGAACCTGGTTAGTTGCTCCGATTTCACTAGACAATGTGATGAGAGAAAATGATGAACTCAGGGATTCTATCTCCCAGCTTCAGAAGCAGATACTGAGCCTCAAATCTAAGATCACCCTGAGTCAGAGTCTTATCTCTTGTAGATAAAGAGCTGAAATTGTGGAAAATCAGACACAAGCTCTTATCATGAGAGTGGCTGACATGCAGCAAAAGATGCATGGCCTCACCAGGTGTCTACTGTTAAAGCGAGGGCATTGATTGGAAAAGAATGAGACCCTGCAACTTGGAATGGGGATATGTGGGAGGACCCCAATGAAGCTGGGGACACTGAGCTTGTAAACTCCGATGAACCTTTTTTTGCCAAAGGAACAGCTTCCCCATCCCCAGTAGTGGCAACATCCCCTCTCTGACCCACACTGCCGTCAACCTTTCCACACTTGTCTGAGGAGATAAACCTTGCACTGCCTGAGGCAACAGTGATGACCTTCCCTGAGGCAGTGGCCAGGCAAGACAATGTTGATTCTCCTCAGGACCTACTCCCACCGCCCCTGTTTGCTTCTAGACCTATAACTAGACTACAGTTCTGGCAAGCCCCTAGAGGTGAGGCTCAGAGTGTGACCCACAAGGAGGTGCACTACCCTCGAAAAGTACTGCTTGAGTTTTGTAATTTATATAAACAGAAATCTGGAGAGTGGGCATGGGAATGGATATCAACGGTGTGGGATAATGGTGGAAGGAACATAGAGTTGGATCGGGCTGAATTTATTGATTTGGATCCACTAAGTAAGGACTCTGTATTTAATGTCGCAGCTCACACAGTTAAAAAGGTTCTAATAGTTTGTTCCCTTGGTTAGCTGAAATATGGATTAAAAGATTGCCCACTGTGAGTGAACTGGAAATGCCTGATCTCCCTTGGTTTTATGTAGAGGAAGGGATCCAAAGGCTTAGGGAGATTGGGATGGTGGAGTGGATTAGTCATTTTAGACCTACTCGTCCCAGCTGGGAGGACCCAGAAGATATACCCTTGACCAATGCTTTGTGAAATATTTGTGAGGGCAGAACCACATCTTTGAAGAGCCCTGTAATTGCTTTTCTCTCTCTGTCAGATCTAACAGTGGGAACTGCAGTCACTCAATTACAAAATTTAAATACAATGAGAATAATTGGATCCCAAGGTGGCAGAGGCCAAGTGGCAGCACTCAACTATCAAAGGCAAGGTGGGTGTAGCTACAGTAATGGACAGCACAGGCAAAGCAGCAATCAGAATAGTCTGACTCATGTAGAGCTCTGGCATTGGCTAAGAAATCATGATGTTTCTAGAAGTGAAATTGATACTTAAATTATACAAACAGAAAACTTCTAGGTCAAATGGACAAAAAATTAATTCGAATTATGAAAACAGAGAATCATGTCCCCTCAATCAATTTCCAAGCTTGAGCCAATTTACAGACCCAGAACCCCTTGGACGAAGGGGATGCTGGGTACCCTTGAGGAAGGACCCCACTACGTTACTGACAATTTATGCAGTGTCTTTCTCCCAACCTTCCCCAAGAAGACCTTTGGCCTTTTCCCAGGGTAGCTGTGCATTGGGGAAATGGAAATTGTGCATTTTGGGGACACTGGACACTGGCTCTGAGCTGATGTTGATTCCAGGGGACCCAAAACATTGTAGTCCTCCAGTTAAAGTGGAGGCTTATGGAGGTCTGGTAATTAAGGGAATTTTAGCTCAGGGCTGACTTACAGTGGGTCCAGTGGGTCCCTGGACTCACCCTGTGGTAATTTCCCTGGTGCCAGAATGCGTAATTGGTATAGACATAATTAGCACCTGGCAGAACCCCCACATTGGCTCCCTGACTTTTAGGGTGAGGGCTATTATAGTGGGAAAGGTAAAATGGAAGTCATTAAAGCTACCTCTACCTAGAAAAATAGTAAATCAAAAACAGTATTGCATCCCTGGAGGGACTGTGGAGATTAGTGCCACCATCAAGAACCTGAAAGATGCGGGGGTGGTGATTCCCATCACATTCCTGTTCAACTCTTCCATTTGGCCTATGCAGAAGACAGATGGAACTTGGAGAATAACAGTGGATTATCATAAACTTAACCAAGTGGTAATTTCAATTGTAGCTGCTGTACCAGATGTGGTTTCATTACTTGAGCAAATTAACACATCTTCTGGTACCTGGTATGCAGCCATTGACTTGGCAAATGCCCTTTTCTCCTTTCCTGTCCATAAGGCCCACCAGAAGCAATCTGCTTTCAGCTGGCAAGGCCAGCAATATACCTTTACTGTCCTCTCTCAGAGGTAGATCAATTCTCCAGCTTTGTGTCATAATCCTTTTTTTTTTTCTTTTGAGATGGAGTCTCACTCTGTCATCCAGGCTGGAGTGCAGTGGCATGATCTCCGCTCACTGCAACCTCTACCTCCCAGGTTCAAGTGATTCTCCTGCCTCAGCCTTCCTAATAGCTGGGATTACCGGCACTCACTACCACACCTGGCTAATGTTTTGTATTTTTAGTAGAGACAGGGTTTCACCATGTTGGCCACACTGGTCTCAAATTCCTGACCTCAGGTGATCCACTCGCCTCAGTCTCTCAAAGTGCTGGGATTACAGGCATGAGCCACCACGCCCAGCCTGTGTCATAATCTTGTTCAAAGAGACCTTGATCACTTTTCACTTTCACAAGCTATCACACCGGTCCATTATATTGATGACATTGTGCTGATTGGATCCATTGAGCAAGACGTAGCAAACACAATGGACTTACTGGTGAGACATTTGCATGCCAGAGGATGGGAAATAAATCTGACTAAAATGCAGGAAACTTCTACCTCAGTAAAATTTCTAGGGGTCCAGTGATGTGTGGACTGTTGAGATATTCCTTCCAAGGTGAAGGATAAGTTGCTGCATTTGGCCCCTCCTACAACCAAGAAAGAGGCACAATGCCTAGTGGGCCTATTTGGATTTTGGAGGCAACACATTCCTCATTTGGTTGCGTTACTCTGGCTGATTTATTGAGTGACCCAAAAGGGTGTCAGTTTTGAGAGGAATACAGAATAGGAGAAGGCTCTGTGATGGGTGCAGGCTGCTGTGCAAGCTCCTCTGCCATCCAGGCCATATGACCCAGCAGATTCAGCGGTGCTTGAGGTGTCAGTGCAGATACGGATGTTGTGTGGAGCCTTTGGCAGGCTCCCATAGGTGAATCACAGCAGAGGCCTCTGGGATTTTGGAGCAAGGCCCTGCCATCTTCTACAGATAACTACTCTCCTTTTGAGAGACAGCTCTTGGCCTGATACTGGGCTTTGGTGGAAACTGAAGGTTTTACTATGGGTCATCAAGTCATCATGTGACCTGAACTGCCTATCATGAACTGGGTGCTTTCTGACCCATCTAGCTATAAAGGGGGTCATGCACAGCAGCATTCCATCATCACATGGAAGTGGTATATACGTGATCAGGCTTGAGCAGGTCCTGATGACACAAGTAAGTTACGTGAGGAAGTGGCTCAAATGCCCCTCGTCTCCACTCCTGCCACCCTCCCTTCTCTCCCCCAGTCTGCACCGATGGCCTCATGGGGAGTTCCCTATGATCAGCTGACAGAGGAAGAGAAGACGAGGGCCTGGTTCACAGATGGTTCTGCAAGATATGCAGGCACCACCCGACCGTGGACAGCTGCAGCACTACAGCCCCTTTCTAGGACATCCCTGGAGGATAGTGGTGAAGGGAAATCTTCCCAGTGGGCAGAACTTCGAGCAGTGCACCTGGTTGCACACTTTGCATGGAAGGAGAAATGGCCAGATGCGTGATTATGTACTGATTCATGAGCTGTAGCCAATGGTTTGGCTGGGTGGTCAGGGACTTGGACGAAGCATGATTGAAAAATTGGTGCCAAATAAATTTGAGGAAGAGGTATGTGGATGAATCTCTCTGAGTGGTCAAAAACTGTGAAGATATTTGCATCTCATGTGAGTGCTCACCAAAGGGTGACCTCAGCAGAGGAGGATTTTAATAATCAAGTGGATAGGATGACTCGTTCTGTGGACACCACTCAGCATCTTTCCCCAGCCACCTCTGTCATCAGCCAATGGACCCATGAACAAAGTGGCCTTTGTAGCAGGTTTGGAGGTTATGCATGGGCTCAGCAACATGGACTTCCACTCACTAAGGCTGATGGAGAGATCAATGTTGAGCCCTCAATATGACACCATTCCTCGGGGTGATTAGCCAGCTACCTTGTGCCAGGTTGATTATATTGGACCTCTTCTATCATGGAAAGGGCAGAAGTTTGTCCTCTGTGGAACAGACATTTACTCTAGATATGCCTTTGCCTATCCTGCATGCAATGCTTCTGCCAAGACTACCATCTGTGGACTCACAGAATGCCTTATCCACCATGATGTTATTCCACACAGCATTGTCTCTGACCAGGGCGCTCACTTTACTGCTAAAGAAATGTAGCAGTGGGCTCAGGCTCATGGAATTCACTGGTCTTACAATGTTCTCCATCATCCTGAAGCACTTGGATTAATAGAATGGTGGAATGGCCTTTTGAAGTCATAATTACAATGTCAACTAGGTGACAATAGTTTTCAGGACTGGGGCAAAGTCCTCTAAAAGGCCGTGTAAGCTCGGAATCAGCATCCAAGATATGGTACTGTTTATCTCATAGCCAGGATTCACAGGTTCAGGAATCAAGAGGTGGAAATGGAAGTGGCACCTCCCACCATCACCTAGTGATCCACTAGCAAAATTTTTGCCATCTGTTCCCACGACATTACATTCTGCTGGCCCACAGGTCTTAGTTCCAGAGGGAAGAATGCTGCCACCAGGAGACACAACAACAATTCGATTGAACTGAAGTTAAGATTGCCACCTGGATACTTTGAGCTCCTCCTACATTCACGTCAACAGGCTAAGAAGGGAGTTACAGTGTTGGCTGGGGTGACTGACCTGAACTGTCAAGATGAAATCAGTCTACTACTCCACAATGGAGGTAAGGAAGAGTGTGCATGGAATACAGGAGATCTATTAGGGTGTCTTGTAGTATTACCATACCCTATGATCAAGGTCAATGGGAAACTACAACAGCCCAATCTGGGCAGGACCACAAATGGCCCAGACCCTTCAGGAATGAAGGTTTGGGTGACTACACCCAGAAAACAAACAAACAAACAAGCAAACAAACAAACAAACAAAAACCTGCTGAGGTGCTTGGTGAAGGCGAAGGGAATACAGAATGGGTAATAGAAGAAGGTACTCATCAATACCGGCTATGACCACATGACCAGTTGCAGAAAGGACTGTAATTATCATGAATATTTCCATTCTTTTGTTAAAAACATGTTTGTGCATGTATACATTTGCATCCAAAATATATTTATTTTATCTCCTTTTTCCTTTATCATGTGACATAAAATTTATTGACTTCATATCAGCATTTAAGTATTGTTAACTTTATGTAATAGCATTTGGGTTGGGGATTGGTGCATTTCCGGTTGTACAAAGGATAGTTGTATTATGTCAGGCATAATTACAACCTTATTATTGCCTTTATTTGAAGATTATGTATGATCTCTGTAGATACGTATGGGTTCAAGTTAACAAGGGTTGGAATTCTTATGGTTAATACTGAGTGTCAACTTGATTGGATTGAAGGATACAAAATATTGATCCTGGGTGTGTCTGTGAGGGTGTTGCCAAAGGAGATTAACATTTGAGTCAGTGGGCTGGGAAAGGCAGACCTACCCTTAATCTGGGTAGGCACCATCTAATCAGTTGCTAGTGTGGCTAGAATATAAAGCAGGCAGAAAAACATGAAAAGACTAGATTGGCTTAGCCTCTCAGCCTGCATCTTTCTCCCATGCCTGGTGCTTCCTGTCCTCAACATCAGACTATAAATTCTTCAGCTTTGGGACTCAGACGGGCTTCCTCACTCCTCAGCTTGCAGATGGCCTATTGTGAGACCTTGTGATCATGTGAGTTAATACTACTTAATAAACTCCCATATATATACACACACACACACACACACATCTATGTATTCTTTATATATATGCATCCTTTATATATATATATAAAATAATACAATTGTGTTAATCAGCATTCTCTAGAGGAACAGAACTGATAGGATATATATATATCCTTATATATATTTATCCTTTATTATATATATCCTTTATATATAATATTATGTATAATATATTATATATATATTATATATGTAATATATATAACATATGATATATTATACATAATAAGGGATATATATAATAAAGGATGCAGTACATATATAAAGGATATATATATATATATATATCCTATCAGTTCTGTTCCTCTAGAGAACCCTGACTAATACAATGATGAATCTTTCTCCATGTCTTTACTTTAATGTCCCTGTATCTTTGTATTTAAAGTAGATTTTTATAGACAACACATATACTTGAGTCTTGTTTTCTTAATCCACTTAATGTACTCTGATAATCTTGCTTTTTTAATTGATATATTTAGACCATTCACATTTACAGTGATTATTGATCTAGTTAGATTAATATTATCCATATTTGTAACTTTTTTTTAATTTGAAGACTTCTATTTCTGACTCTTCTGATTTAAACTGACCATTTTAAAAGAATCAATTTTATCCTCTCTCTTGCTATATCAATTACACTTCTTTAAAGTATAGTGGCTTCCATAGAATTTACAATATACATTTTAACTAATCTAAGTCCACCTACAAAGAACACTATTCCACTACATGTAGAGTGCAGGTGCCTTCTAACAGAGAATTCTTGATTATTCCCTCCCATCCCTTGTGATATTGCTGTCATTTCATTTACTCACATACTATAATCACCCAACACATTTCACCTTCATTTATTCCTTCCCTGACTCTCTTCTCTTAACGGAGATTCACATTTCTGCTTTATATCACATTCCTTCTTGAAGAACTGCTTTGTTTCTTTAATGGCAGACCTGCAGGTGATACATTCTCTGAAGAATTTTTTTGGGGGAGGTCTGAGAAAATCTTTATTTTTTCTTCATTTTTAAAGATTAATTTAATTGGTTATAGAATTCTTGGTTTTTTTTCCTCTTAACAATTTAAATATTTCACTCCACTCATATCTTGCTTGTATGATTTCTGATAGGATGTCAGCTGTAATTCTTATCCTTGTTCTTCTCTCTGGCTTTTTCAAAATTTTCTGTTCCTCTTTGAATTTTACAGTTTGAAAATAATATGCTTGTGTATAGTTTTTCTTTTTCTCCCTTCTCCTCCTCTTTCTTCTTCTGCCCTCTTCTTCATCTTATATTTATTCTGCTTTGTGTTGTCTGAGCGTCTAGTATGTGTGGTTTTGAGTCTGTCATTAACATTAACATTTACCTCCTTTGGTATTTTTTATATATATATATACCTTTTGAAATTTTCTTATTCCCAATAAAAAATGTTCTCTCTCTCTTTCTCTCTCTCTCTCTCTCTCTCTCTCTCTCTGTGTGTGTGTGTGTGTGTGTGTGTGTGTTTAATTCTTTTTTCTCTTTGCATTTTAATTTAGGACATTGCTACTGACCTGTCTTCAAGTTCACTGATTCTCTCTTCAGCTGTGTCGGATCACTGCAGCATCAGTGATGCTCACTGATTAACATTCTTTGTTTCTATCGTAGTGTTCTTTTTTGGTAGCATTTGTAGCAAATTCTTCAGACTCAGAATTTCCATCATTCTACTTACAGTCCCTGTTTGTTCTCTCATGCTTTCTACCTTTCCCACTACAGCTCCTGACATAGTATTCACAATTATTTACATTCCCATCTTCTCATTCCCTCATCAGGGCCATGGCTGAGTCTGATTCTGATGCTCGCTTTGTCTTTTTAGACTAAGTTTTTCTATTTTTATTTTGTTTTGGTTTTTGCCTTTTGATATAACTTGTCATTTTCTGAGGAAAATAGGCCTCTGGTCTGAGTATTTATGTGAATATGGCTACAAGTTCATCTTTACCTAAAGATTTTTCTAGCTATGGGTGCCAGGGACCTCCTATTCTTCTCTAGTCCTTATTTTCTTGGTTTTGGGCTTCCCTAAGAACTCCTTCTCAAGAGTCTGTGTCTTGCAGCTCCTCTAAATTACCAAATTTCCCATGTGCTTCCTTGAAGTCCCCACATCTACCTCCCAATGAAAGCCCCAGGATGCTCAGCCTCTGCTTTTTCATCACCCATACTTCTTAGCTCCCTGGAGGAAACACATGCTGGGATCATGGGGTTCATCAGAGGAGGACAGAAGAGGAGCATTCATTCAACAGCAATGGAGACAAGTTCGTCAAATAGTGACTTTCTTGGACATGAACCATTGTGGCTGGTCAATGCAATAAAGCCTCATATCTGGATATTATCTGTGCACTTAATAGACGTTTCTATGTGTTTTATGTCACTTAATAATCTACAGGATGGAAAGTTCGAAGGTGTCCATGTCCTGCTCACTGATGTGCACCTGGCTTAGCATCATGTCGAGCCTATAGAGGGGATCAAGAACTATTAGCATCAAAACAATCTGTTTTATAAATGAGAAACTGGAGCTTCCTTATGTGAATGCTTCCTGAGCCTATCTGTATAACTTTCTGTGCTCAAGCATGGAGGCATCTCCAGAAGTAACCAAGGCAACATCTGCACCTCAAAATGGACAAGAAACCCCAGTAATTCCCGTCCCTCTGCAGTTGCTCCTGATAATCACTGAGAATACACGTGGAGAATCATGGTGGAAGAGACATCTTTGAAGCTCCCCTGACTGAGACTTCAAGACCTGAATGAGCTTTCCTCACCTGTTTGAGAACAGGCAGTTCTGTGGACCTTAGCCCTGAGCCAATGAGAAGGGGTCTCACTCTGGAGCAAACCCAGGTAGCCTTCTCCTCAAAATACTTGTTTACCACAGTTCACAGGAAAACATGGCAACGAGGTTCAAGGAGTGGGCAGTAAGCATAGCTCACATGCCTACGCCACTGGCTCCAGCCCATGTGACTCCAATCACTGCAAATGCAGTCGACGTTACTCTAATCACTGCAGATCCAGCCCTGTGACTCTAATCACTGTGGATCCAGCCCTATTACTCTAATCACTGCAGATCCAGCCCACGTGACTCCAATCACTGCAGATCCAGTCCACATGACTCCAATCACTGCAGATCCAGTCCTGTGACTCTAATCACTGTGGATCCAGCCCTATGATTCTACTTGCTACAGATCCACCCCACGTGACTCTAATCGTTCCAGATCCAGCCCTCATGACTCCAATCACTGTGGATCCAGCCCTGTGACTCCAGGCACTGTAGATCCAGTCCTCTTACTCTAATCACTGCAGATCCAGCCCTGCAACTCTAATCCCTGCAGACCCAGCCCTGTGACTCTAATTGCTGCAGATGCAGCCCAGGTGACTCCAATCGCTGGCCTCGAGAGAAGGAAGCCAGTGAGACCATGGGCCTGGGGAAGCTAGTCTCATGGGTGTGCTGAATAGAAGTAACCCACTAGCAAGGTGCTACAGGCTGGCAGCTGAGCCAGATGCTGACAGTGGGAGGTGGCGAGTCCCTCAGGCTCGTGGAATGGCAATGATAGCTCAGGATCTGGCCAGGAAGCAGCTGCCGCCTGAGGATGGGGTCTTTCCCAGAGGTTTCTGGAGCCCTGTCCTCTCTGGTTTCCAGTCTCCACTAGTGCCCCATTGGGCAGCAATGAAGAGCCTCACTGTGGCCATGACCTGGTCTAGTCCTCCCTGGAGCATTTGGGCCAGCTCATCTGAACAGGGCTCCCATCTCACCAGAACATTCTCATAAACAATACATTATCTGAACCCTGGGGGAACCATCACTGGACATATCCAGCTTGTCCTAAAGTAAGCGATTGTCAGAACTTGAGGCCTTAGAATTTCACACCTCCTCCTAGCCCCCACATGAGCTCCTTGAGCTCTACACACAAGGGTTTATACTGTCAGAAAATTATGGTGCCAGCCTGCACAGCTGCTGCATCACCTCCACACCACTGGAGGCTTCCTGGGCTCCGTGGTTCTTTTCACAGACACACCTGAAGGAGAGTTGCAGGGTATCAATGCATGCGGCACATTTAAGTAAAATAGGATTCCTTTTTCTTAAATATTTAACAAACCCTTCAGGTATACATGGGAGTAACTGAAGCAACCCAAATAAACGACCAGCCAAGTTTCCAAGATTTGACGTTATCTGAATTACTATTCTGAAAATAAAGTTTTCTTATCTGAAGAAAATGGCAATCAACAAACACTAGCAAACAAAACAAAACAAAACAAAACAAAACAAAACACCCTTAACTGTCTGGTAAACTGAAATTGACATTTAGGAAAATGTTGCCTATCAAAAAGCAGCTGCCACTGTTGGGTAAAACTTACACTAGGGATGATGCAGAGAAAGTGAAGGTGATATCCAGGCACGGGGCTTCATGAAGTTGGTCAGAGACGGAACTAGCACCAGGATGGAACCAAACACTGTGTGAAGTACTCCCTGCAGCCCCATCTCCCGAGGTGACTGGCACCTGGACAGGAGTCTGCCCTGAGCCTTTCCCCTCCTCCCTTGCTGCCTCCTTTCTCCTTCCAGCTGCCACCTCCGGTCACCCGGACACCTGCTAAGCCTCCCACTTTTATCTGTCTCAGGATGACATCGTGCAAATGCCCTTTCTCAGGCCAGTTCAGCAGACAGTCACTGGGATCTTCCACGATGGGCCAGATGTGTCCCTACACATGGATGCGGCTCTTTCCTGGGGTGTCTGGGGCAGGTGGGGACAGCAGACATTAGTCCCAGTGACAGTTGGGGTCTTAAACCCACAGCAAAGGCCAGCACATCCTCCTGGGGCTGAGGAATGAAGTTTAGATGCCTATGCTGTGCTTTCTTCAAAACCTGAAATTACTGTGGATGAGCGTACAGTAGACAGACCTCAGCAACATGTGCAATAATTAGTGAAAAATAAATGTGCACTTAAGTATTAATGAATAAATATTTAACAGGTTATTTGAGATCTTTGTTATATCCTGAAATATTTAAAAAATAATGAGAGGTTTATTAAATCTTTAAATGATGACTCTGTAAGAGTTCTTGCAATGTACCTTTCTTCCTAAGTTCAGAAAATAGAGATTTGTTTTCCAAAGATCAGTGAGCCAACCCTCAGAACAGAAGCTGGAGACAGACGCCCTGGACAGAATGGCGAGATCTATGAGAATCTGAAAAGCAAGGACTCAGTCACTGGGAACAGAAAGCAAGAGGGACACAGAACAGAGTTATGGCCTTGCCACATCACTGGGCTGTCTGGAGGACACAGATCTGAGCGTGGTCTTCAGAAATGAGTCCTGGGATGCCACCACAGAACTTGCCTAGGGGAGGTGCTGACTGCTACGAAGTGGAAGGTGGGGAGCTCAGGCTACCAGGACAAATATGCACAGGCGGGGGCTTACGCAGCAATCTCCCCTCCCATGGAGCCGCAGGCTGAGAAGTCCAGGAGGAAGGTGCAGCCATGGCTGTGGCCAGGGCTCCTACTGGCTGGTGGAGAGCTGTTTCCTCCTGTGTTTTTGGGCAGTGGGGAGAGGGTGAAGGAGCTCTCTGGACCCCACTCTCATGACACAATCACCTCTCCAAGGCCCCACCTCCAAATGCCCTTCCCTGGGGTCAGGAATTCATCCCAGACCTGCAGGGGGTTCTAGAGGAGCCCTAGCGCAGCCTGGTGGAAGGCCCCTGTGGAGCCACCACCTTGTAACACTTGGGAAAAGGGACATGAGCTGCCAGGGTGAGGGAGATGCCGGTGATCCAGGCCTGCACCAGAAACACAGACCCCAGCCTCCCCTGTCGTGTTGGAGTCAGCCCTGGGCTCAGGCCCTGATTAGGTGAGCTCACGGGCGGGCCTCAGCTGCATCAGTGTCTGGAAAGGGACATTTTGGTCTCAGACTTCGTGGAACAGGGTTTCACCAGAGGCCCCCAGAACTGAGGCCGGGCCAGCAGCCTGGAGTCCTGCAGTCCACACACAGGCTGGTGGCAGGGTGCCTGGCTGGTCTTCTGATTCGCTGCTATATTTAGTTTTTGCCTGGATCTGGGAGCCACAGCATGCATCTTTGTTCTAGGAGGGGAAGCCCTCAGAATTCCCTCTGAGCCTGGCTTTAGTGGTAGGCAGGTGCTAGGTGGCCACAGGCGAGCTCCTCAACCAGCCAGTGACTATCACCTGTAAGGGGAATTTCAGTATTACCTGCCAAACAAACCACTATCGCAGAGAGTGGATGAGAAGAAGTTGCTCGAGTGGGAGGGTCCCTCAGGCTCCATGACGATAAAGAAACTATGCAGCGTCCTCCTGCCCAGAGGGACGCGTCCCTGCGGGCACACCCATCCCCCGAGACCCTCTGAAAACCCAGGAAGCCAAAGCCCATGGCACACTCAATTTCTTCTATGTTTGCAAACTGCTGCTCTGCCTCATGCTAAACAACCCTCTTCCCCACAAACTGTGGGTCCGTGTGTCCCTGCCCCAACAGTACACAGAAGCACACATGCGCAAGTGCACGCTCACACACGCATCTCTTGCGCCATCCCTTAGGCACAAGCAAACTGCGCTCTGCTGAGGCTTCACGTTTGTCTGGCCTTTTTTGTTGGTTTGTTTTTACCATGAAGGTTTCCCATGGATTTAAAAATGAACAAAGTTGGAAGACACCTTCGGAAGCACACAGTGCCTCCTGAAGTGAGAGAGTGGTCCGTGAAGAAAGTCTTACGTGGTAGAGTTTACATGGTGTGAGTCTCACAGGTGGGTTCTCTGAGCTGGACAATCATTAGTTCTCATGTTGGGGGGACATTGGAGAGGCGATACGGGTCAGGATGGAAGCCCCAGGACAGGGCCTCTGATAAGACCTCTGGACACAGGAGGAAGATCCCATTTTCCTATTTTCTTAAAAAAAAAAAAAAAGTAAAGGAAAACCCTGAAGTCAGATGAAAAGCGGCCTCCACGTGCGTAACCTTCCACACTCCGCTCACCTGGAGAGCCTCTACCCACAATGCACTAAGTGGATGATTAAAAAGAAATAGGGGCTTAACGGAGGGTAAGTGCGGGGTCCCCAGAGCTCCGCGAGCGCTGAAGCGTGCGGCTACAGCTGTCTCCACACAAGCCCGACATTCTTTATTTATTTGTTATGAAATATTTATGGGTGTTATGAAAGGTTTAAAATAATGTGTCTGTCGCTCTCTCTCCCTTCTGTCTTTTCCCTTTGGCCCCAGCACACTGTTTTCCAATGCATAAATAATTCTGAGCTCTGGACAGCGGGGCAGCACATTAGGTGGGGTGTATCTGCTGTATCACATTTTTTCTGCCTGAGAGAAAATATCATTCCTCGTAATTTTCTACACTTATACAATCGGCGTTGACAGTAAATAATTGATGTATGAATTTAGGACTAAACTCCAACACAATATGACTTTATGTCAAGGGTTACTCCCAGCAGATTTTGAGCTAAATCATCTTGCAAAATGGGTTCTTTCAATGGGAGAAAAAAAGCTTTTTGAAATTATTTTAATGGAAAACTGGGACCTCCGTGCAGCTCTCCTTTTGATGAGGTCTTGCTTTGCATGGCTGGTAATAAAACCAAGCCATCTACCCATTATGAGATTGGAAATGTTTCATTTGTGATCACAAATGGATTTTTTTGGGACTGACACAAGCTGTTTTTATCCCGCTCATCCTTTTTTCTTTTCTTTTTTCTCTCCTTTTGTGCGTGTGTGTGTGTGTGTGTGTGTGTGTGTGTGTGTGGAGTATGCGCGCAGTGGCGTTTGTATGTCGTAGGGTGCCCTCTGCTTTTCATCCTAGTATCTTCCATAGAAAGTACAATTATGATTTAAATTACAAGCCAGATATATTTGCAACTTAAAGATATATAACTAGCGGAAAGGCTTTAGACAAAGGGCTCCGTATTCCCTCCCGTTGCTGCAATTAAAACACTTTTCAACACGAAAAGGAAAACTCCAGACCAGGAAGGGAAGCATGGCAACAGGAGAGGGACTATTTTCGTGAAATGGTCAGTAGGAAAACACTTTCTGTCTTCACAGCTCTAACTGAAAGGCAGCCGAGAAGATCAAAGAAAACAAATTGGGTGCAATTCTCTGTTGGTTTTACTGTATTCTGGGGGTAAGGAAGATTTGAAACCACCAAAACTCTATTTATGTAATTTCATTTTTGCTGAAACTAAGACACAAAGACAATTATTTAAAGCAAGGCCTTCTCCTCTTTGAAAAAATCTTATCTTTATAATTATTTTCTCTAGTGTTTACAATTGTATTAAATTGTACTTATTTATACCCCTCGTTTTCTTTAAAGATTAATCAGATCTTTGATATACTGAATTTAATTAAATTTGTAGTATAAACTAAGAAATAAAATAAAATTCAAAGCCTTCTGAAAAAAGTCCTTATGATACAGGCAAAAATTGCCTTAAAAGGAATTGAAATGCCTGCTTCCCTTTTAAGCTTCTTCCCCTACTCTTCCTCCTCCTCCTCTCTCTCTTTCACTTTTCTTTTACTTGATTCTCTCTCTGAGGAAACACACGCCTCTAATTTCATTCTATAGGTGGCACTCACGTCTCTATGCACGAAGTTCTGAAGAAATTTCAGGCCAAAAACTTGTCTGTAAAAAGTCCTTGATCTCAGAGAAGTGTATTGATTTCTGAAAAACATAACACCCATTTCTGTAAAAATAAATTTTAAATGAGCTCTCTTAAGTAAAGTTCTTCAGTTTATACCTTTATTTATGTGTGGTGGTAAGTAATTTCAAGAGCGGTGACAAATGAGTTTTATGTAACAGAGACTCTGAGCCAAATGCTGAAGTACATGTGCGTGCATATGTGTGTGTACACCTGCGTGCGCATGTGTGCATGTGGAGGATGTGAGGCCTGGGTGGGCACGTGCAGGGGTATGTTTGTGTTTTAGTGTTCACACCAGAGACAGCAGGTATTCAGGAAAAACCTCTTCCTGAAATAGGCTGGCTGCAGCCCCCTGGGGTGACGGCTCCCGGCTGCGGGGGCTGTCTGCCCTCAGGCACAGCGTGGTGTGGGGGCACCTGCCCCTGCCCGCATGTGTGTGTATGCACGTGTACATGCATCTCTGTGTGTGTGTGTGTGTGTGTGTGTGTGTGTGTGGAGTCAGCATCTATTAAGAGTTGGTGGCAGGGAGGTTAATCAACATGAAACTGTTCCCTGTCGTGATTCCTATAATGGCTCACTTATCAAGCTGGGAAATTGAATCTAAATCTGAGAACTCAGTACCCCTTAGAGACAATCTTGTCCAAAGGCTTCCTGACGTGTGAAGAAACAGAAGCCCACGGAATTCAAATCACTTGCCCCACACCCAGAGGTCAGAGCCCTGGCGGCTGTGTGTCCATATGTGTGCATGCGTGTGTGGATGTGTACCGTGTGGATGTGTGTGTGTCTCTGTATATGTGGACGTGTATATCTGTGTGTGTGTCTGTATGTGCATCTGTATGTGTATGTGTATTTGTCTCTGTATATCCGTATGCGTGAATGTCTGTGTGTATGTGTCTCTGTGCGAGTGTGCATGTGTGTGTGTGTGTGTATGTGTCTCTGGGTGTCTGTGCATTTGTCTTTTATGTGCATGTGTGTGGGTGTGTGTGGGTGTCTGTATATCTGTGTGTGCATGTGTCTCTGTGTGTGTGTGGGTGTGCGCATGTGTCTCTGTATGTGTGTGTGTGAGTGTGTGCATATGTGTCTCTGTATATCTGCATGTATGTGTCTCTGTGCATGTGTGTGGGTGTATTTGTCTTTGTCTATCTGCATGTATGTGTGTGTATGTGTCTCTATGTATGTATGCGTGAATGTGTCTCTGTGTGTCTGTGTCTCTGTGTGTGTCCATGTGTGTATGAGTGTGTCTCTGGGTGTGTGTGCATGCGTGTGTGAATGTGTGTGCCAATGGGCATGAGGAGGGGGTAGGACGGAGGCTCCCAGGAACAGAGGTGCACACCTGGGGCGCTGAGCTTCTGTCTGGTTAAAGCTCTCCCAAAGTCCTCCTAGGGTCCCGGGTCCTCTGGATTGACATCAACAGGCTTAATGGGGGAGGCCCAGGGTCTCAGCAATGCTCAGAGCCCCCTAATCAAGGCGAAGGCAGAGAGAAGGCGTCTCGTGTGCCGAGGACATCATTCGCACAACCTTGATGAAAAAGAAGCAGCGTCTGTTCCTGGATTTCTCTTCGGCCCTTGGTGTGAGGGGGGCGGGTGTAACAGGGCCCATGGGCCACTGGCGATATACATGGCTCTGTTCCATTTTCAGAGAACACCTGAGTCAGACAGGCCTGGGGCCAGATCCATCTAGGGCACCTTTCAGCCTGGAGGTCTCAGGCGAATCAGTCTCTCTGCGGGCACCCCTGGGGTTCTGGGATACTGGTGCCTTCCTGACCTTACAGACAAAGCTGGGTCCACACGTGCTTCCTTCTCCCCCTTCTCCTGGCTGGTGCCTGCACAGCCCTCACCCACGGAGGGTCCTCCCAGTTCCTCTGCTGCCTAGCCCAGCCCTCCACCCTCATTTTCCTATAGAATGACAGCAACAGGTGTCTGCTGTGTGGCCTCCTTTCCCCACAGCCCCGGCCAGTTCCTGCCGCCCTCTTACACTGCCAGCCCCAAGCAGGCAGCCCATGGCTGTGACTCCCAATGAACTAGCGATTCTCTGGGTGGGGAAGCTGTGCCCCAGAGCTGGATTCCAAGACTGGAGGCTGCTGGAGGAGGTTGGCCTCAGCCTCCCCTTCCCGCTAGATATGACTCACAGTTTTCTTGGTTAAAACCTAGTGGCCAATAAAATGCCAACATCTCCAGAGAACTTCTGCCTCTCCTAGTGCGGATGAACACGTCATCATGTCTTGGTTGGGGGTTGGGGAGGGCTGCTACAGCTTAGGAGGGACAGTAAGGGGGCACCCGGGGGAGAAGGAGCCCATGGTGGGCTGAGGAGCTGGTACTGGCCTTGGAGAGGCGCCTGTGAGGGTCTTCCTGTGGCAGGCAGTTATGCTCCCCGACTTCTCCCAGCATGAAATGTACTGGGAACAAGAGGCCTCCCTCTCAAGTGTCCGGAGAGCATAGAGACACGGTCCAAGACCCCGAGGCTCAGGCCGTGTCCACCTGCAATACACCAGCAGCGAGTGCTGCACGGGCAGCAGCACGCCTGTGGGACCTGTCCAGAGGGGGACTGAGACGTGAAGCACCCTGGGGAATCGTGCACCCAGATGCCCTCCAAGCAATATACCCCAGTTCAGAAACAAGGTCTGATGCTCCTGTTCCAGAGTCAGGGTGATTTTGTGGAAGCTGTAGACCAACCCTTCTTTGAATTCCCCATGAGAAAACCTGGAGATCTTTTTTTTTCATGTGCAATCTTGTCATGGGATGGAGCTGTCTATTCTCCAGGGCTCGGGAGGTGAAAGGTTCTGCAGAATTCTGTACTCTGTGGGACGCTCTTGGAGGAAACAGAAGGCTCTCTTAGCATGGCTGGCACCTCTGTTTCTGCTCAGATGCACACAGAGGTGAGCATGACAGAAGGCTTCAAGCCAAGCGGAGCCACTCTGCTTCTTAAACCGGGGATGCATTCACTATTTGTAGCAAGCTTGGAGCCTCATGTGAATACCACATCGTACGGACAGACGTCCCAGTACTGGTTGAAGAGCTACCCTGTGAAATCCTTAACCAAGGCTTACCTAGGGTAGCAAGAGCCCTGCTGCTATGCAGATCAAAGACTTCCACATGCAGGTATTAAAGGCTTCTACGCAAGGGAAAATTATTAGCAATATCCCCACCAACTTGTAAAACAATATATACACTCGCTTGCTCCAACAAGCTACTATGCTGGAGACATTCAGAAGAAGAGTCGCCAGTGTGGAAGTGACCTTGCCCCACAATCCGGGGGCCGGTTCCGGGTGAGGTTCTCATGCATCACGCTCAACCTAATTAACAAACTTGACACTGGCATGCAGGACCGCCAGGCACTCCACAGCAAGGCCACTGGGGACACGGGAGAGCAACGCCAATGCAACGGCTGCTATTTTTAATTATTTGGAGAACCAATTTTAACAGAAAATGTAATTAAAGATTTGTAAATAGAATACCCCAAAGTGCTCCCTCTGTTGCCTGTATGCATCTATTTGACATTTGCTTAACAAATTTTCAAGCAGTCATTTCACAGGTACAACATCTACATTCCTGTATCTCCCATAAACTTTGCAACCTGTGGTCTTATCCATCATTTACTTTTCTGAGAAAGACCCTTTGCTTAGGTTTTCATCTTTTTCCTGCCTAGTTCTTGGTGGTGGTAATTTATGGAAGGGTAGTCCTTGTCAACATGTCCACCTGTGGGCGGCAGCGAGCCTGGCCCTGCTGCAAGCACATCCCATCCAGCTCCTTGTTTGTGGGCAGATTTCTGGGGAGAAGAAGGTACGCCATCTGGGTGGCCGGGTATGGTGTTTGCAGAGTTTATCATCACTGGCATTAAAGAGGCCAGATGAAAGTTCTGTGGTCGGGGTGAAAGGAGAAGCAGCCGCAAGGCCATGTGGTACACTGGACCTGGGGCCTCGTAGACCTCCTGCTTGATATGGTCACCTCTGCTAGAGACCGGGCAAGGAATCTGGGCTCCCAGTGGCCACCTCGCCCTCACCCTGCTGTAATAGAATGTCACTGCGTCAGGGTGACACACGGAGCTCTGCACATGTCAGCTTCTCCTGGCAAAGCTCAGTGGAGAGAAGTTGGAAAAAGTGTGTGCTCCCACAAGGAAGTGTGCAAGTGTGTGCTCCTGTGAGAGAGTGTGCAAGTGTGTGCTTGTGTGTGGAAGTGTGTGAACGTGTGTGTAAGTGTGTGTGAGCTTGGGTGTAAACATTAGTGTGTGTGTGTATAAGATACACAAGAGTGATAGGCGTGCGTGAGTGTATAACAGTGACAGTGCCCATGAGCTTGTGTAAGGGTGTGCAGAAATGAGTGTGTATGCAGACATGTGCATGAGCCTGTGCACCTAAGCATGCAGAAATATGTGTGTTGCCAGTTATAGTTTGTTGACCCTGGCAACGTTTCTGGAGCTGAAAAGACATTTGAAATGAGGACACAGGAAGACCAGAATGTCACCTGTGACTGCACTCACCCCCACCCCTCCCTGGGCTGAGGGCTGCTCTTTCTGGTGCACTTTGCTAGGAAGTTCAATCTCTTCCTGCTCAAAACCAAGGCATTTTTTAAAGAGCCAAGTCTGAAGTCGGCCTGAGGTTCAGGCAGGACACACCTGAGCTTCTCAGGTGCACCTGGGTTCAGCCGGTCGACCCAGTGTGGCAGCACCGGACAGCCAGGGAGGCTGGCACAGCCAGACAGAAGAGAAAGGGGGGCCAGCAGGTGCTGACTGAGGTCAGGGCTCTTGGGGCAGCTCACGAGGAAGCAGCCGGACTCCAGGACGCCCTGGAGTGTGGAGCAGAGCCTATGGAAAGAGTGTGACTTTCACAAGAGCTGAGCTGAGCCCTCGATGTCCCTTTTCTCACCTGATCTCACACAGCCCCGGGTGCCGGGACCAGCGGTCACTGGTCATTGTTGCTCAGATGAGACTTGGATAACTTTGCCACTGGTTGCAGGGCTGTGCAGTGGTGCCACCTGAGAGTCTGAGGGCAGAGCCCAAGAATGTCACCAACAGCTTCGTACCAGTTGCAGAGCCATGGAATGGTGCAGCCTGGAGAGTCTAAGGGCAGAGCCCACAAGCATCAATGACAGGCTCCAAGGCCCATGTGGCCAGTGCTACCATGAGGACCTACTGCAAAACGAGCCCACTGCAGACCTGGCCTGCCTGTCACAAGCAGTGGAGCTGCAGATGTCCAGGCAAGGCCCCGGCCTGTGAATGGCTGCACACCAAAAGGACTCCATGTGTGGCAGGTGAAGCCATCTCTGTGGCCAGACCTGTGCTCATCACTCCTGCCCTGAGCCCAGTGCTCCTGTGTCCTTGCCCTGCCCCTCAGGTGGCCTCACCATCCTTGGGTGATGTGCCCTTCAAGCAGTGACACTCGAGTCTCTCTGACCTTGCCCACCTGCTAGAAGCTCAAGTGGCAGAACTGAGGCAAGCATGAGCACAGGTCCTCAGCCTGGTTTTGCTTCCCCTTGGCGTCGTCCAAATGAGGAAAGCGTTTTTCTGATGCTCGTTCACAGAAGGAAAGAGTCAAACCCACCAGGGCTGTGCTCGTCCTACGAACTCATTTCTTTCCTAGTGTGAAAAGAAAAGGGCTGATGGAACGGTGTTCTCACAGCAGGGAAGGACCCAGCCCGCCACGTATCTCCTTTGGAAAAGGAGCTGGCTTCTGCAGCATGAGGGCCACCTGGAGGAGGGACAGCACTGATATCTGCCCCCTTTGAAATGCACTCAGACCCTCAGGAGGGGGCGTTGGGCATCTCGGATGATGGCGTGACTGAGTCCTGGGTGAAAGGTTGGCCCTGGGAAAGGGGCCGACTCCAAAGACAGATGGGAGCAGGGAAAATGAGCACCGTCTCAGGAATGAATCCCTGAGTGGGTAAGATCCTCCTGAAAAGAGAAGAAATTGCATGAGCCCCATGGCTACTCCATGGTACAGAGATGGACGGAAAGTCTGCTCTCCTGGTGGCTCTGTGGCCGAGACAGGCAAGACAAATGGAAACAGCTGACGTTGCATCAGATCTCAGAGGCAAAGGGCAGGGGTCCCTCCAGCGAGGGCTCCCAGGGGGCTGAGTTTTCCACCTGCATTCTAGATGTTCTCCGTGAAAGCATCATGTGGTGTCCCGGTGAGGGGCTTGGCTGAGTGGGCATCGGCTTGAGCGCCTGGAGCTTGCTGCAGAAGAAGCTCATGGGCACCACTAGGCCCGCCATGCAGACTTCAGGGAAAGAGAGCAGCCGGAATGCATTTTAAATCCTGCCTGAGAGCATGGATGCTACGGGACTCCTGGCGTGGGGAACCAGGCATGTGTGTATGTGCCCGTGGGCGTGTGATCAGCGAGGCAACCTTCACAGGACCACAAGGCCCTGGTCGGACACAGGCTGCCTGCAGCCCCTTCCCATGGCAGCACCACCGGTAAGGCCTTTACGGTCCCCCTATCCCTAGATGTTTCCCTACCGACAGCCTGACACTGAGCAGCCAGAGAGAGTGGAGGTGTGTGAGCGCCACGTCCACAGCAGTGGTGACCCTGCAGAGGGGAGGGGAGCTGAGGGAAGACCGAATGGAGACTGTGGGTTCCACTTCAGGGGGCTTGGACACGACAATCTGATCGTCTCCCCATGACTTAGGAAAGACCTGTGTTGTCCTGAGGGGCTGAGGCAAGGACCACCTGCACAGGTAGATTTCAAGGACAAAGGGTCCAGGCACTTCCAGAGGCTGACCATCTCCTATGTGAAGTCAGGATCCACACAGCAACTCCTGAGTCTTGCAGCAAAAAAATCCTGCAGCAAATCCTGAGTCTTGACTTCCCGCCCGAAGCAGAGGAGCAGGATGTCAGCACCCCGCCTGTGTCTCGTGCTTGGGAGAGTGGGATGCAACAGCCCCTGAAAGTGTGTTCATGTGTGGTGTTAATGTGTAGATATCACTCCTATAGCTGTTAGACTGCAAGTTTAGCTTGAATTAAGGGATTGGGGGGACCACTTAACTCAATTATGCTAGTTTTGAGATGTCTTTGTAAGACTAGGTTCGGCATGGATCAGCCGTGTGGAAGACTAGGATATGGGTCACACTTATCTGTGTTCCTATGGAAACTATTTGAGTATTTGTTTTATACGGATTTTTATTCAGTCTCCAGACATGCTACTCAAGGGTGCCCCTCAGCTTCTGAGCAAGCATTTGTAGTTTGTACAATGGCAGAATGGGCCAGAAGTTTAGTGTTTTGAACTGTTTTGCAAAATAAAGTACCTCTCTCTCTCTCTCTCTCATGGGGGTCCAGGCAGAGTGGCTTTGGTGATTACACTCCCTGGGTCCAGCCCACACAAGGTGCTGATTCAACACCAGTGGAAAGCCTTCACATTAGAAGTTTCTGAGGGACTAGGTTGCTTGCAAGCATTAAATTAAGTAGAAGTGATGTTAAAAAATAAAAAATAAAAAAAACCACAAAAGAACAACAAAGCTTCCCACGCCCCTGCCCGGACCATCGTGGGTTTCAGCCAGAGCCCCCCAGCCTCCTCTTCTCTAGACACGTCTTTCCTTTTGACTTCTGCTGTGCACAGAAGAGCTCTGAAACCAGTGGGGCCACTCCCAGGACCTGAAGAGCGGGAAGGTCCACATCAAGGCGGCAGCCATGGGATCCCTTGGAGAGGGTTGGCCTGCAAGTGAGCATCCTCCTGTCCCTGACCCCAAGGGCAGGGGCAGTCAGAGGAGTCAGCACGGGTTTGGTGAAGATCTGCATCTGAACCACAGGGGCCAGGACATCCAGGTCATCCCAGGACATCCCAGATCGTACCAGGACATCCCAGGTCATCCCAGGACATCCAGGTCATCCCAGCACATCCCAGGACATCCCAGATCGTACCAGGACATCCCAGGTCATCCCAGGACATACCAGGACATTCCGGGTCATCCCAGGACATCCCAGATCATACCAGGACATCCCAGGTCATCCCAGGACATCCCAGGTCATCCCAGCACATCCCAGGACATTCCAGGTCATCCCAGGACATCCCAGATCATACCAGGACATTCCAGGTCATCCCAGGACATCCCAGGTCAACCCGCGACTCAGGTGTCATCTTTGCTTTCCTTATAGAAAACAGTAGAAAAGACCTTTGCCAACCAGTTTTAAAGATAAACAGGTATAGATAAAATAGAAACAGCTTCAATAGAGTCTTGGCTGGATGTTTTTTTTTTTCTAATACTTATTTCTAAATGAACACAATCTACTCCAGCACTCTTTAATGTAATAAAAACATAGCTCTGGGTCAGGTATGAAATTAATGATACAAATTCAAAGTATTAATGCTCAGTGGGCTGAAACGACTTCAATGAAGAAATCATCAAACTCCGTAACCAGACCCAAATGGAAAAAGACAGAAGCATACGCACAATTCCGACAGCAATCTGCTATGAAGGAGATTATGAAAACATGTATAAAATATTTATTTTTAATAAGATGAATGTCCTATTTCTTAAAACTAAAATATGATTAGACTTTTATTATCAAAGCAAAAGGATGGTTACACAACGCCACCTCTTCATGTGGATGGAAATGCTAATTTTATTATCTTGATTTCTACAGCTACATTTCTTGTCTTTTTTGTTCTTTCTTAAGTTAAATAGGTAGAAATAAAAAAAGCTTTCGGATTTCATTTAAATAGAGTGAAATCCATAGTACCAAATATCCAACTAGAAAATTTAACAGATCCAATAATTATAGTGCCAGAACAATTTCCAATGTCACCAGAGTGTTGAAAGGACACTCCTAAGACCGATGGAGCCAACGGGAATGTGGAAGAAGGCCTTTCACCACGTGAGATGCATGAATCTACGTGCCACTTCGCAGGCAACACATTCCTGAGGAAAGGAAGCCGACCGCTGCAGTCCCCTGGAGGTGATTCCTCCAGGACCACCACAGCCAGCATCCACAGTTGCAAAGTGCAGTTTCCAGGTACAACGTGGGCACAGGTCAGGAGGTGGAAGTCAGCCCACAGGGAAGTTAGAGGCCTCTGGCATGTTATGATAAGCAGTCATGGCTCTGCTGGGACCCGGCTGTTCTCAGTCTTCTGGCTCATAGAGTGAAAATGGGCTGGCTCAGGGAGGAGGCTTCTGGTCCCAAGGGAGCTCTCAGGGAGCAGTGACACTGTGGTAGAAATGGGTCACTGGATAATGCTCAGGCAGCGATCTCGGATGCACTAAAGGGCATTCGTTTACAGTTGTCCACTGCAGAATAACCCGCAACAGTGAAACCTCCAAAAGAACCTAAATACACAGTGTTAGGGGAGGATTAAATAAAACATGTTCCCCAAATTAGATATTAATATTATGAAGCCATTAAAGGCATATCTTTCAGGATATTTAGATATATGGTCCACATCTCACGCCAGTCAGAATGCCAATTATTAAAAACTCAGGAAACAATAGATGCTGGTAAGACTGTGGAGAAATAGAAACCTTTTACACTGTTGGTGGGAATATAAATTAGTTCGACCATGGTGGAAGACAGTGTGGCGAGTCCTCAAGGATCTAGAACCAGAAATACCATTTGACCCAGCAATCCCATTACTGGGTATATACACAAAGGTTTATAAATCACTCTACTCTAAAGACACATGCACATGCACACGTATGAGTATTACAGCACTATTTACAAGAGCAAAAACATGGAACCAACCCAAATGCTCATCAATGATAGGCTGTATAAAGAAAATGTGGTACATATACCCCATGGAATACTACACAGCCATAAAAAGGAATGAGATCATGTCCTTTGCAGTGACATGGATGGAGCTGGAGGCCACCACCCTCAGCAAACTAACACAGAAACAGAAAGCCAAACACCGCATGTTCTCACTCATAAGTGGGAACTGAACATTGAGAACACATGGACACTGAGAGCAGAACAAGACACCCCAGGGTCCATTGCAGGGTGGGGGCTTAGGGGAGGAAACTTAGAGGATGGGTCACGAGGTGCTGCAAACCACCATTGCACACGTATACCTATGTAACAAATCTGCACGTTCTGCACATGTATCCCGTTTTTTTAAAAAGAAATTAAAAAAAAATACATGGTTTAAATGGTAAAGATTTCCATTAAGTAAAAAGGCAAGATAAAAACTGTATATTAATATAAGCTCTGCTATAGACATATCTTTATATCTGTACACATAAATATACGGCTACACAAATATATATATGTAATACACACATACATGTAAGTGTAAATACCCAGTAAAAACATAAATAGTTTACTTGTGGTTTATTTTTGTATCCTCTTGTTACCTTTTGTCCCAACAAAAATCTCTACGGTGAATTTGAATTCATTCTGTCACTGAGCAGCTTGTATCTTAATGCATATTATGAAACTGCCACAGTGAATATGCATGCATGATAGTAAATGAAGGTAGTCATGTTAGCACACTCGGTCTCCATTGGTATTTTCATTTTTAATAAAATTACAAAATTGATAGATAAAAAATGTTGTTTCCTGATTGTCTACCTTTGATCGGCGCTATGACTTGTGAACCCACGGTTGCCACTGTCCTGGCCCTGCCCCGCCTTCGGCTCGGTTCACACGCCTCACTCCTCTTCCACTGAGGTCTTAATATTTTATCTTGCTTAAATTTATAAGATATTTTAAAATCATACTTATTGCAATATTTTCTCAGTGTGTCTTCCACTTAGTTTTATTTTTTAAATGCAAGCCTGTTTATCATTTATGTGGTCAAAGGTATCAATGTGCATGTGCACACTGCCTCAAAAACTGACATATTGGGAAAATCCTTTTGCATCCAGAGATTTGTGACTCCATTTTTTTTATTGTATGTCATGTGTTTTCATTTTTATTACATATAGTTTTTAAACTATCTTGTTATCATACTTACTAATGCCCTACGTATCTGCCATGTATTAAATGCTAGTCTTCAAATTCAAGTGTGTATATCTTTCTTTCCATTTGCGTATTTTAGCATGAAAACCAAATGTAACCTTACAACATGTTTTACAATCCTCTAGATTAAATAAATTTTCTTTATAAAGACAAAAATGAAAAAAGCAAAAAAAAAAAAAAAAAGAAAACAAAAGAAAATTGAGGGTAAAAAGGGAAGGCAGGGCTGGGCACAGTGGCTCACGCCTGTAGTCCCAGAACTTTGGGAGGCTGAAGTGGGTCGATCACCTGAGGTCAGGAGTTCGGACCAGCCTGGCCAACATGGTGAAATCCCGTCTCTACTAAAAATAGAAAAATTATCTGGGTGTGGTGGAGGGTGCCTGTAATCCCAGCCACTCGGGAGGCTGAGGCAGGAGAATCACTTGAACCCAGGAGGTGGAGGTTGCAGTGAGCCGAGATGGCGCCACTGCACTCCAGCCTGGGCAACAAGAGCAAAACTCAGTCTCAAAAAAAATAAAATAAAATAAAATAAAATAAAATTAAGAAATGAGGAAGGCAGGGAAGCAGGGAGGGAGAGACAACTGTTTGCAGTAATTTCGTTATTTCAGACACGTTTTTAGAGACGTTTTGTCACGTAGACCTCTAAAATGGTTCCCATGTTAATTTGTTAAACAAAAACTACTTGCATATTTTCAATTTCACCTTTGACTCAAACTCTTCTATATTTTTCAAATTATAACAATACTTCAGATGGGTCCTACTCATTTCTTAATTTTCTTTTTTATGAACTGAATTATCACTTTCCCGTCATAGATGATAAATGTCAATTGCAGTATGACATAAAAACCTCTGATCTGGTGACAGTGTGTCTCCACCTGACCTTCTGCTATTTCATTTGCTCACTTGTTTTTAGGTGGTTCTTTGGTGTAGCCCAGCAGCAAAAATCACATGATCAGCAGATAATGGCAATTTTATTTCCTGCTTCCCAGTTACTTTGCCAATTATTTCTGACTCACAGAATTGCACTGTCCATAATGTATTTAGCTCTTACGGTATAGAAGAGGCCACAAGGAATACTTCACATATGTGATCTGATTTAATCCTCAGAGACTCCTAAAACAAGCAAACCAAAGCTTGCCCCAGCCACAGGGAAGGTGGAGGCAAAGGTAGAAGTTAAACTCCAATCTAGGGGAGTCCTAGCTCCTTAACACAGTTGTGCCCGAGCAGAATGTTGGAAAGTGCCTCGAGTCCTTGGATTTTAGTGAGGATACCTTGGGTGTTTTGTTATTAGATGATGTTGATTGGTGGGCTGGGGCAAATATTCCCTACCAGGTTAAGTACATTCTCTTTAATAGATTTTTGAAATTCATGATATATGCTAGTTTATATATATATATATATATATATATAGTTAATATATATATATTTTTTTTTTTTTTTTTTTTTTTTTTTTTGAGTGGAGTCTTGCTCTGTCACCCAGGCTGGAGTGCAGTGGCCGTATCTCAAAGCTCACATGCAAGCTCCACCCCCCGAGTTCACGCCATTCTCCTGCTCAGCCCTCCCGAGTAGCTGGGACTTACAGGCGCCGCCCCTCACCCGGCTAGTTTTTGTAATTTTTTAGTAAAAGACGGGGGTTTTCACCGTGTTAGCCAGGAAATGGTAATCGATCTCCTGATCGTGATCTGCCCGTCTGGCCTTCCCAAAGTGCCTGGGATGTACAGGCTTAGCCCACCGCGCCTGGCAGTTTAATATATATTATAATTATGATACGTAATTCTTACATACAAAGATATTAATGGCCTTGCCTTTGTAACATCTATTTAGCTACATGGCTTTTTAACAGTTAAACTATTAATGCCATATACTATATTAATAGATCTATTGTTAAGGTAAGCCACCCTACTTACTTTTTTGATAAATCAATTTTGATATTGGTAGATTTGACTTTTAATGAATTGTGAAGTCTGATTTATTAGTATTTTGTGCAGAGGAGTGCTAGTAAATATCTAACTCTCTGAAAAAATTACATGCATACATACGCTTACATATTTTTAAAAAATAAGTTCTTCTGATATAAAGGGTGTTTGGCACATAATCAACAAATAATGATACAATATACAATAGTCTTTATTGTAAATGTCACACAAGCAATTGATCCTCAGAATGTTTTATTGGATTTGCTGAACTCCTGACTCTGTAGCCAACCTCTGGCTGCAATTGACAATCACTTTCAATATGAATGAGATGAAGGTTGGTTGATATTTTGATTTATGTTAGTGACACAAAAGTTTGACGAGAAGAACACAGTTGGAATTTGACTCATTTGTCAGTGATATGAGGACTTCTTTGCTGAACTGCATAATAGTTTTCCAATACAGGGGAGAATTTTTTCCAATACAGGGAGAGTTTTATTCTCAGTTCATTGTTCTCATCACAATAACATGGCTAAAGACATGAGCCACCTTTACATTTGATTTCATATTTTGCATTTTGTCTTCCATTACTTCTGTAAGTTTAGACAGTCAACAAAACCAAACAACGAAGCAAGTCCTGGTGGGCAGCATTTGCCAGGCTCCATGGTGTAAATATTCCTGGGGGGGGTGCTGACCTCAGGCTGCCAGTGGGACTTCCAGGAGCATTAGGCGAGGAGGAGCAGGGAGGCCGTCCTCAGTGCATTTTCACCGCATAGGCGCGGGAATACAGGCGTGCACAGGGTAAAACGGAGAGCTTCTTTAGTAAGCAATGCCTTTAAAAATATAATTTATTAGTTTTAAATTTACATAATGATGTCATAATGGCTTTCATAATGGCTATTTTTAACAATAGTGACTGTTTTTAATAATTAATATGCGTTTATTTTAATCATTTTAAAATAATGGCTACTTTTAACAACTGATATGGTCTGGCTCTGTGTCCCTACCCAAATCTCATGTTGAGTTGTAATTCCCAGTGTTGGGGGAGGGACCTGGTGGGAGGTGATTGTATCATGGGGCGGATTTCCCTCTTGCCGTTCTCGTGATAGTGAGTGAACTCTCGAGATCTGGTGGTTTCCAAGTGTGGGGCTCTTTCCCCTTTGCTCTGTCTCTCTCTCCTGCCACCATGGTAAGACCTGCTTGCTTCCCCTTCACCTTCCACCGTGACTGTAAGCTTCCTGAGGCCTCCCAGCCACGCTTCCTGTACAGCCTGCAGAACTGTGAGTCAGTTAAACCTCTTTTCTTCATAAATTACCTAGCCTCAGGTATGGCTTTATGGCCATATGAGAATGGACTCATACAACAAGCATCTTGCAAAATCCCCAGCCATGTAAAAGTAAAAATCTCAGGGTTTTCACAGACACATGCATGGGAGCCCGAGCTGTGTTTCTCACACTCTGTCTTTTTTGTCAGGTTATTCATGCACAGATTTTTGCTATTTTTGAGATTCACATTGAGTAGCTTTTCTGTGGTCTTGTTTGAACTTTCTTGTAATTCATACAGTATTGGAATAAAATGTTTCTTGAAATCTTGATGAAATTTGCCTATAAATCCTCTTGCCCTAGAAACAGTTATGGGAAAATTTTGACTTTTTTTTAGTTCCATTGATTCTTACTGATAACCTCAAAATTTCATCTTGAGTTGATTATTTATATTTACCAAATAATTATGAATCATACCAATGTATTTAATTTATTTTTATTTTAATTCCTCTCCTTGTACTCCTTATACAAATTCCAGTGGTTCTCTGGAGAACTAGTCAGAGTGTGGATTTGACTTGAGTTTCTATGGGAGCCTGTCCCCCAGACTCTGGTCCCTTTTGTCCTGGCCCACACAGCTGGTGGTGGGTGGGGCTGGCTTTGTTTTAAAGGCAAGATGACAATGGTGTGAGTTCTTCAGAAAGAGGCTTCTCTAGAGACAACTGGCCTTACCATCCAACTAACCGGTTCAGATTCTCCAAATAAAAGAAGACATCAAGAGAACAGCGTGGTCCCCGATCCACACAGGTGCCCTCAGCAGGCTCAGCCCACACAGCCCCTCCTGTGCCTAAGCTGGGTGGGCTCTGAGTCAGTGACTGCTCTGAGCGTGGAAAGAGCTGGTTATGGGGTGCTAGTTACAGCGAGAGAGAGCTGGTTACACAGAGCTGGTTGCAGAGAGCTGGTTACACAGAGCTGTAGACAGTGAGATGTGGTGGACCAGTGGTGGGTGGACGGGGTGGCTGAGCAGGCAAGGGGGTCTCACCAAGGAGCCACCTGTGGAGAGATTGAGGAGGAGTTTCCCAAGGAAGGGGGTTCACCTTAGGCTGGGCTTCATGACAGGCTGCGGGCTCCAACAGCAGGTATTTATTACCACAGTTCCAGAGCTGGACGTCCAGGATCAGGGTGTGGGCACAATGGTGGGCTCTGGGGAGGCCCCCTGGCTCTGAGGGCTGCCTTCTTGCTGTGTCTTCATGTGATGGAAAGACAGTGGGAGACACAGTCAGCTCTCCCTGTTGGGCACTGCCCCATCTTGAGCACACCATCCTTATTGCCTGATCTCCTCCCTCCCAAAGCCCCACCTCTTGATGCTGCCACCTTGAGGGTGAGCTTTCAAAATATGGATTTGGTGGGGGACACAAACATTCAGATCATAGCAGGGATGTCAGCAGAATCTTGGTAAAGAAGAGACACAGGGCGTTCCTGTAAGAAGGACAGCAGGTGAGAGCAGGCAGAGGCAGGGTGGGGCTCAGGGACAGGCTCTATGTCTCCAGGCAGGGGACGCAGCACTTTCCACACCCACCCCAGCCTGTTCTATGCTTGCTCATTTATTTTAAGAATTTCAGTGTCTTCAATGGATTCATTCAAAACCCAACTCCATGCAAAAACATGGGAATTCCCCTTAATTTTTCAATAGATTTAGAGTTTGTTACTACACTGCATAGTTACTGTCCATCATTCCATCATTTCAGACCTTTGGATTCTGCCTTCACACCTCTCACTGCAGCCAGGTAAGGTTTGTAAAGGGCTCTAGTGCTTCAGGCTCCAGGTCCTCCTCTGCTTTTCTGTGCAGCCACCCCAGCCCTCAGGCAGCTCCTCCTCTAGGCCTCTCTGTTTCTGCTCAGGAGACTCCTCCTACCGGACACAGCTTCCTCAATCCATTCTTGTTTGAGAAATACCTGTTCTTCCTGGCCGCTCTTCCCAGGGTCGGGGCTGGCCGTCCTCTCCTGGGGTGCCCTGCGGTGGCAGACAGCACTGACCCCTGCAGCACAGCTCACAGCTGCTCACCTGCCTGCACCACCTGTGCGCAGTCCGGAGGACCGGCGGGAGGCAGATCTATATGCAGGGCTGCACACACACCTGTGAGCAGAATACATATGTGATATTTGAAATAATGAAAACAACTTCTAGTTAGTCAAACTAAAAGGAAAAAAAATTAGATGACTTAAAAACATTTGCAAATTTGTTGAGCAATGGAAATTAAATTATTCATACTCCTCACAAACCCTCTCTAAATCCACTGATGATCATTTTATCGCATTCCTGAGAGAAATGAGTGGACTCTTAATATATTTTTTAATCTGATGTCATTTATATTATGCCAATTAAGTTATTACTCAGAGAAAGGGTGAAATTGTAGTTAAATTATGTATGGAAAAGGTGTGGCAATTAAAGCATCACTTTAACCTGTTAGTATCTTGGTTTTTCTATCTGTAAAACAAAACATTTTATCTGAATTTGGCAACCAAACAGCACCTTAGGAAAAGGTGATGCTTATTAAAATCAGAGAGAACCCTGGACGCCTAAGCCTTCTAGGTACAGCTGCAGGGAACAATTTCCCTTCCCAAATGCAGGAATTTGTCCCTGAGAAGGCATCTCTGTTTCAGCTTTTGTGTTTGCAAAAGGGAGACCTGCATGCTTCTGACCCTAGGAATGGGTGGCTTGCGGTCTTCCTCGGTTGTCCCAGTGTTGACCTTTAGCAGGACAGAAGGGGGCATGGGTCCAATGCTGTAACTGGCTTGTGGCTGCTATCACGGACTCATGGTGGGCAGATCTGTGCCTGCAGGAGAGTGGTCAGGTGAGGGGAGTGGTCAGGGGAGGGAGGTGGTCATGGGAGGGGAGTGGTCATGGGAGTGGAAGTGGTCAAGGGAGGGGAGGTGGTTGGAGAGGGAGTGGTCAGGGGAGGGATTGGTCAGGGGAGGGAGGTGGTCAGGGATGGCAGGTGGTCAGGGGAGGGAGGTGGTCAGGGGAGGGGAGTGGTCAGGGGAGGGAGGTGGTCATGGGAGGGGAGTGGTCATGGGAGTGGAAGTGGTCAAGGGAGGGGAGGTGGTTGGAGAGGGAGTGGTCAGGGGAGGGATTGGTCAGGGGAGGGAGGTGGTCAGGGATGGCAGGTGGTCAGGGGAGGGAGGTGGTCAGGGGAGGGGAGTGGTCAGGGGAGGGAGGTGGTCATGGGAGGGGAGTGGTCATGGGAGTGGAAGTGGTCAAGGGAGGGGAGGTGGTTGGAGAGGGAGTGGTCAGGGGAGGGATTGGTCAGGGGAGGGAGGTGGTCAGGGATGGCAGGTGGTCAGGGGAGGGAGGTGGTCAGGGGAGGGGAGTGGTCAGGGGAGGGAGGTGGTCATGGGAGGGGAGTGGTCATGGGAGTGGAAGTGGTCAAGGGAGGGGAGGTGGTTGGAGAGGGAGTGGTCAGGGGAGGGATTGGTCAGGGGAGGGAGGTGGTCAGGGATGGCAGGTGGTCAGGGGAGGGAGGTGGTCAGGGGAGGGGAGTGGTCAGGGGAGGGAGGTGGTCATGGGAGGGGAGTGGTCATGGGAGTGGAAGTGGTCAAGGGAGGGGAGGTGGTTGGAGAGGGAGTGGTCAGGGGAGGGATTGGTCAGGGGAGGGAGGTGGTCAGGGATGGCAGGTGGTCAGGGGAGGGAGGTGGTCAGGGGAGGGGAGTGGTCAGGGGAGGGAGGTGGTCATGGGAGGGGAGTGGTCATGGGAGTGGAAGTGGTCAAGGGAGGGGAGGTGGTTGGAGAGGGAGTGGTCAGGGGAGGGATTGGTCAGGGGAGGGAGGTGGTCAGGGATGGCAGGTGGTCAGGGGAGGGAGGTGGTCAGGGGAGGGGAGTGGTCAGGGGAGGGAGGTGGTCATGGGAGGGGAGTGGTCATGGGAGTGGAAGTGGTCAAGGGAGGGGAGGTGGTTGGAGAGGGAGTGGTCAGGGGAGGGATTGGTCAGGGGAGGGAGGTGGTCAGGGATGGCAGGTGGTCAGGGGAGGGAGGTGGTCAGGGGAGGGGAGTGGTCAGGGGAGGGAGGTGGTCATGGGAGGGGAGTGGTCATGGGAGTGGAAGTGGTCAAGGGAGGGGAGGTGGTTGGAGAGGGAGTGGTCAGGGGAGGGATTGGTCAGGGGAGGGAGGTGGTCAGGGATGGCAGGTGGTCAGGGGAGGGAGGTGGTCAGGGGAGGGGAGTGGTCAGGGGAGGGAGGTGGTCATGGGAGGGGAGTGGTCATGGGAGTGGAAGTGGTCAAGGGAGGGGAGGTGGTTGGAGAGGGAGTGGTCAGGGGAGGGATTGGTCAGGGGAGGGAGGTGGTCAGGGATGGCAGGTGGTCAGGGGAGGGAGGTGGTCAGGGGAGGGGAGTGGTCAGGGGAGGGAGGTGGTCAGGGGAGGGGAATTGGTCAGGGGAGGGAGTCCTGGAAGAGGCTAGGGATGAGATCCACATTCACACAGCAAACCTGAAGCTACTATTTGAGTAATTCAAGGTCAGTCGATTTTATTCTAAGAAAATAAAGTTTATTCTGCATGAATTATTCACATAATCATTTTCAGTAAACATGTATAGTTATTTAGTACATAAATATATTTATATGTATCAATAACATTCCATAGTAAATTTTACTGAGGAAAGTAAAATGGAGAGTTTTCCGTCTTGGACTCGTGGAGTCACCCCAGGGACTGTGCGAAGGGCTGGGAGAGCCGCCTTCTGTCAACCAAGGTGTGTGTCGTTTGATATTCAACCCCTCCCAACTGGCCTCCTCACTATGAACAAGTGAATCAACTGCCTTTCCATAATGACAGCATCCTTCAGTGGACGGAGGGTGTGGTCAGAGCCCCCTGGCCTCTTCCTGGTCTCTGACCTGCCTCACTCAGGCCCTGCGCCAGAGGGTGGCTGGGGTTGGAGGGAGGCTGGAGAGGCTGGCGTGTTAGAGTCTGAACGTGTGTTCTTGGGCCCCAGGTGGGGAAGCATTGCATGTAATGCCGTCCAGGGTCCCACAGAACCATCCAGCCTTATGAAGTCTCCGAGCAGTCGTGCAGACAGGTAGCCCCTTAAGCCAATTTACCCAGAGTTTCCCGAATTATTTACCCAAGCGACCCCCTTTTTCCTTAAAATATCTGTGAATCAATAATGAGATTGCAAGGTTTCACGCCCTTCTCTGCTTGGGTGCATAATAACAGTGCTGTTCTCCACCTCCATGAGCTGTTCTTGCTGTTTAAATCTGACTGGAAAGCCTGGACCTTTGGGTTTGCTTGATTAGAAAACCCTTGTTCTGATGAAATGACTATCACCACAGTGAAATGAGAGCACCACAATTCACAGGCCACGAAGTCACAGTCATGGAGAAGGGCTCTTCCCTGATGACTGCTCTCTCCTGTCTTCAGTTAGATGCACTCAGCCCCCAGGACAGCCAGGACAGCTGTGTGGCGACCCAGACTTACAAACAAAGATCAGCCAAAAGTGAGACAGCAGCTGCCTGCAGGGAGTGGTGGTCGGGGCCACTGAAGGACGAGGTTAGGGGATGTGACGGGTTCCAAGTCAAGAAGGCAGCATTGATTTACATACACGCAGCGACTCACAGCTCATGATGTTGGCTTCATAGCGTACCTTGAAATTCCAGCCCACAGTCCATGGCTCTCCCACGGCCCCTGGGCCTTTCCTCTGGCCCCAGGTCAACAGTATCTTCCTCATCAGCTCTCTTCTCCGACTTTCCTTTTTTTCTCTCACTCTCTTCTAAAAATAATGTTTTAAGCACCTTTTCCTTTGCAGGAAAGACTGGAGGGCAGCTGCTTCCTCCATCCTCTGCGTGCGGCGTCGGTGGGAGCCTCCCTGCTCTGATAAGGGCCAGACGCCATCCCCGGCTGGGCTGGGCTGCCAATCTATAATGTTCCTGGCCATGATTAATCTGATAAATAATAAATATATCAATCTAGTCTTTTAGACAAGGACAAATTCCTGCCAGCAGGGAGGCATGAGGCCTCTTTTACAGCTGCCTGTAGTGCTGGGATTAATTATTTAATGCTTAATTCTTCGGGAAATGAGAAAGTTTTGATTAATGCTGTCCAGTGTGGTTTCTCGCATGTTTGATATGTGTCAGATAATTTTTCCTCGGCAGTCACTCTGAAGAAGCCAGAGGCTACTGTCACGGGGATCAGACACCGAATTTCTAGAGATTAATTGAAGTGAAAATTTAGAGAAAAGCACCATAAGTGCCCGCCTGAGATAACCTTTCTGGGCTGAATTTGGCTTCATCCGGGGGGCAGGACTCACTGTGCCCTTATGTAAAACACTGATTTTCATTGCTGTGAAAAACCAGATTTGGTTTCTAGTAGAATTTTTTTTTTTGTTTTTAGCTCTCTACCAGCTTAACAGGATTAAAATACTTGCTTGGCAGATGTTTCATCATTAATTCTATATCTGGTAAAATAGTAATGGGTGGATATCAAAAGTTAATGTTTCGTTATGATTCTGAAGCCAGTTCAGTGAATTGGACTCAAAAGTCTTTCTGCGGAGTTCAAGTCTGGTTTTAAAACTCCTTCTTCTCCTCTCCTCCTTCTCCTCCTCCTCCTCCTTCTCCTCCTTCTCCTCCTTCTTCAGAGAGAGAAAGAGAGAGAGAGAGAGAGAGAGAGAGAGAGAGAGAGAGAGAGAGATAGGAGTCCTACTGTGTTGCTCAGGCTGGTCTGGACGTCCTGGGCTCAAATAGCCCTCCCTCCTCAGCCTTCAGGGTAGCTGAGATTACAGCACACACTAGGATGAAACAGGTTCTTTTGAATTTTTCCTTCAGCTTTTATTTTAAGTTCTGGAGTACATGAGCAGGATGTGCAGGTTTGTTACACAGGTAAACGTGTGGCATGGTGGTTTTCTGCACAGACCATCCTATTGCCTAGGTATTAAGCCCAGCGTCCATTAGCTGTTCTTCCCGATCCTCTCCTTCCCCCGAGCCCCCACAGGCCCCAGTGTGTGGTGCTCCCCACCTCCACTTGTCCATGTGTTCTTATCATTCAGCTCTCACTTTTAAGTAAGAATATGTGGTGTTTGGTTGTCTGTTCCTGCATTAGTTTGCTGAGGATAACAGCTTCCAGCTCTGTCCATGTCCCTGCAAAGGGCAGGATCTCATTCCTTTTTATGGCTGTATAGTAGTTCATGGTGTACATGTGCCACATGTTCATTATCCAGTCTGTCTCTGATGGACAAAGCATGTTTACTATAAACAATGATCTGTGTTAACTATAGCCAATAACTACCAGATCTCCATCTGCTCTACAAACCCATAGTTCCCAGAGCTCTGAATAACAGACAAGGTACACTCATACAATTAACTTCCTTTCATCATACCCTGACTTCCGCTCAAACCCATTAGGACCACTAAATGTACGTCAGCTGCGTGTGTGTCTCCTGTGGGTGCTGCCAAATGGCTAGGACAGAAGGGCTCCGGGCTCCGGGGCTCAGAGAGGAGGGGTTTAGTGGCCCTAACCTCCCTCCCATCACACCCTCCCTCCCATCACACCCTCCCTCCCATCACACCCTCCCTCCCATCACACCCTCCCTCCCATCACTCCCTCCCTCCCATCACACCCTCCCTCCCATCACACCCTCCCTCCCATCACACCCTCCCTCCCATCACACCCTCCCTCCCATCACACCCTCCCTCCCATCACACCCTCCCTCCCATCACACCCTCCCTCCCATCACACCCTCCCTCCCATCACACCCTCCCTCCCATCACACCCTCCCTCCCATCACACCCTCCCTCCCATCACACCCTCCCTCCCATCACACCCTCCCTCCCATCACACCCTCCCTCCCATCACACCCTCCCTCCCATCACACCCTCCCTCCCATCACACCCTCCCTCCCATCACACCCTCCCTCCCATCACACCCTCCCTCCCATCACACCCTCCCTCCCATCACACCCTCCCTCCCATCACACCCTCCCTCCCATCACACCCTCCCTCCCATCACACCCTCCCTCCCATCACACCCTCCCTCCCATCACACCCTCCCTCCCATCACACCCTCCCTCCCATCACACCCTCCCTCCCATCACACCCTCCCTCCCATCACACCCTCCCTCCCATCACACCCTCCCTCCCATCACACCCTCCCTCCCATCACACCCTCCCTCCCATCACACCCTCCCTCCCATCACTCCCTCCCTCCCATCACACCCTCCCTCCCATCACACCCTCCCTCCCATCACACCCTCCCTCCCATCACACCCTCCCACAGGTAAACCCCTTCATCCAACCTCAGGAATGCTCCCAGGTGACAAGGCTTCCCATTTCTATCACTTCTTTTAAAAATGCCCATTTCCACAGTCTGAAATTGCCACTTTCCCACTGTGTTTCTATCTTCATGTGGTGATTATGGACTAAGAAACCCCTTGCTCAGAAAGGAAGAAGGATGCACACAGAGAGAGTTAAAGAAAATTGAACAAGATTTATGATGAGGACCAGTTTCCTTCAGGACCGGATGCTCACACAAATGCACCCCAGCTTGGGTCCGTTCACAGAGACCATTTTCCCTTACACTGTAAAAGAGAATGCTTTAGCGCCAAAGCCCCTAAACCTTCTTCCAAGGCTCTTCAGTCCCACAGTTTTCTCCTAGGTCCTCGCCCTGCTTTACCAGTGACCTATAGCTAAGGGTTCCGAAGGCACATGGCTCTCTTCTGCCCCGCAGCCTCCTGCAGAGAGAGCATGTGGCAAAGAGGAAATAATGGTGCAGAATGAAGCATTGGGGGCACCAACACCGAGTTGTCTTCCGCCGTTTATAACGTGCACCATCCTCATTGAAAAGTTGATGAAATGGCTGTGTTGACCAAGTGACCAGGGCACGCTATATGACCATATTTCTTTTTCTTTTTCTTTTTTGAGATGGAATCTTGCTCTGTAGCCCAGGCTGGAGTGCAGTGGTACAATCTCGGCTCACCGCAATCTCTGCCTCCCAGGTTCAAGTGATTCTCCCGTCTCAGCCTCCAGAGTAGCTAGGACTACAGGTGCCCGCCACCACGCTGTGAACATTTTTGTATTTTTAGTGGAGACGGGGTTTCACCATGTTGGCCAGGTTGGTCTTGAACTCCTGACCTCGTGATCCACCTGCCTCAGCCTCTTGAAGTGCTGGAATTACAGGCATGAGCCACGGTGCCCGGCCCAGGGCAGAGTATCTTTCTAATTCAAATTAAATTTGCCAATCAATTAAGTTCCACCATTAGCGAATTCCGAAATGCAGGCAGCTTATACCACTTAAACAGCCTACATCCAACTCACATCTGGAGTTTCAAGTCAAACTGGAAAAGCGGTGTTGGGTCAGGGAGAGGGACTTAGGGTGGAAGGTGGAGGGAGAATAAGCATTTGAGATGCTGCAGGTGAGGAAACCTTATGCTGGGGCTGGCGTAAAGAGAATCCACATCTAAACTATGTGAAAATCAGAAAATGAAACATTTTTGGTATTTTGCATCTTTCTTCTATCCAGCATACCTTGGAAGCCCAGTGATGCATAGAAGTTCATTCTTAGTGTGCAAAAGCTTTTATAACAGGCCCTGGACTGTTAAATGTATGTCAGCCCCACGTGTGTTCCCCCGTGGGTGCTGCCACGTGGCCAGGAGGGAAGGGCTCCGGGACTCAGAGGGAAGGGGGCCAGTAGCCCTGTCCTCCCTCCCATCACACCTTCCCACAGGTAAACCCCTTCATCCAACCTCAGGAACACTCCCAGGTGACAAGGAGTTCTATTTCTATCACTTTCTCTTTGCTCAAAGTTGGATTAAATTTGCCCATTTTACAAATGAAGAACTTTGGCTCTGGGAGATTTGTTGAATTTCCCACATTCAGGAAGTCAGGATGTGAATCTGGGTCTTAGGCTCCAAATCCTGTATGTTTTCCATTTCGTAGAAGGGCGTGGAGAAGCTGGTGCCTGTAGGCCCGCTCCTCTCCATGCTAGGGGTGGACTGCTGAATGCCCTGGGTAAACCTCTGGCTTTAACACAAAGGGAGGCGTGGAGGGGCATCTACCTAATGGAGTTGCTTTTAGGCTGCAGAGTAATGGGCAGTGCTCACAGAAAACAGAAGACGTGGCTCTCATCTCTCTCTTTCTTTCTTCTTTCTCTTCACAAACATGTAAATTTGAGCAAAATCTAGGCCTCCCCAGAAGAAATGCATACACCTGCAATTTGCTTTTGCATTTTTGTGCTGTCATGTACAAGAGAAGATGGGCCCTGAAGCTCATGAGAGGGGACAGGTGAACCTCTCTCCATGGATGCTGCCTGTGGCCTAGGAGTCCCCAGCCCTTCCAGGTCCCTGGGATAGAGTCGGAGGCACCAGGGACGGAGGACTGGAGGCCTGCAGCCTCCTGCCCTTGTTTGTTGAAGCCCCCATTCTTCAGGGGCCTGTCCCCTACGCACTTCCTTCTCCAGAGTCTCCCAGACAGCCAAGGATGCACACAGCATGGGAGCAGGACCCACCATGGTCAGGCTGAGTGTGTGCACCATGCCGGCTCCTTCACCCCTCCAGGGGCATCTGAGGGTGGGATGAGCACAGAGTCAGGAACAGTACAGGCCACCAACAGGAGGCTTCCCTACTGGGTGCTGAGCCCCTGCGCCTGCATATGTTGGCGTCTCCGGCCCTGTGACAGTCCCTACATCGCTGACCCTCACGCCTCTCAGGTCCACATTTCAGTCTCACGTGTGTAGCTCGAGGCCCCACCACCAATGATCGGGTGTTTCCTGAAATGAGAGACCTCAGGCCTCTCCCCTGCTGTGGTCCCTGATGCTGTGCTGGTTTTGTTGTTGTTGTTGTTTGAGACAGAGTCTTGCTCAGTTGCCCAGGCTGGAGTGCAATAGTGCCATCTTGGCTCACTGCAACCTCCACCTGCGAGGTTCAAGTGATTCTCGTGCCTCAGCCTTCCAAGTAGCTGGGATTACAGGCATGCACCACCATGCCCAGTAATTTTGTATTTTTAGTAGAGACAGGGTTTCACCATGTTGGCCAGGTTGGTCTCGAACTCCTGACCTCAGGTGATCTGCCTACCCCAGCCTCCCAAAGTGCTGGGATTACAGGCGTGAGCCACTGTGTCCAGCTTGTGCTGTTGTTTTTCATCAACTGGGACGCAAACCTGAGGCACTGGTGTCTGTGAGTCATCAGAGAAGACAGACCGGGTGGCTGCCCTTCCCTGTGGAATCACTGCCTCAGAGAGAAAGAGAAAGGAGAGGAAGCTGTGTCAGTCAGAGAAGTTTGGCAATCTGGGGGTGCAGGACCGTGGGTAGCGAGTCAGTCACGTACAGGTGTGTGGAGAGTACGGATGGGAGGACAGCTGGGTCTGCTGACTACCGACGTCCGTGATGCTGCCGGCTTTCCCCACGGCATGTATTCCACATATGCTCAGCCTCCCAACTGCAGATGTGTTTATTACAGGACCCTTGTCCTCTGCCTTCTACATCAGACCTTCCTCGTCCCATCCAAGCAGATCACCTTTTGAGAGGACCCAGCCCCTGAGCTCAGGGGCACCCCAGCTCTCAGGACACAGCCCCTTGTGGTGGGACAGTGCCTGCACCTGCAGCTCTGTGGCCCCTGCACAAGGAATTTGTTGAGGGAATTTGTATTTTCTGCTGCTTTCTTCTTGAACCTATTTGCATTTTAAATAATTAAAACATTAAAACTGAAAAATTTATAAATGAGAGCTGCTAAGAGAATCCTGTCTGGCAGACAATAGAGAAAAAATCATTGCCCTGTTAGGTTTGCATCAGTGTCCTGTCTGTCATTCTCCCCAAGGTGCGTCCACTGCTGTGGCTCGGGCCCCAGGCAGCTCTCTGGTGCACACACAGTGCAACAGTGTACACACACACAGCATCGCAGCAAACTCACACGCATCGCCAAAGACACCCCCACCCAGCGCCGTACACACGCACGCTCTTCCTCCTCCACACCCATCTCTCTCAAGACCCAGCCGTCCACTCCCTGACGCTTCAGGACTCTATGGAGGAGGACTTTGATCTCATTATGGAACAACCTAGACGGAATCTCATCGGTCCTCAATAACCCTGTTTTCCCTTTCCCACTCCGTTTACTTTTCCTTAAAAGTTCACTTGGAGGAAGGGAAGGGTGTCGAGGGTGGTGGGAGCGGTGGGTGGCGGGGAGTGACAGGCGCTTGGTCCGGCGCGGCTTTGCCTGGTTGTAACAAGCGTCGGGACATGAGGAGCCACAAAAGCCGGGCTGGCCACATCATCAATCACGGTGCTGACAGCCGCCTTCAGTTTGTTTGTTCCACTCTGCATAATAAGTGATTGGATCAGGTTTAATTAGATATTGGGTAATCAATCATTGCCAACGAGGCAACTCAGCTTGGGATCTAGATGCTGCAAGGGGAAAAGGGAAAAAAATTAAAAAAATAAAGAAAACAGCAAATCTCATCTCGTGTACATAAATACTCCAGCCCATGAGCACACACCGTGGTGTGTGACCAAGAGAGGTATAGAGATGTCTGCAAGATGCGAGGAGGAGAATAATTCACATCTGTGCCGCCGCTTCTCAGACAGCACCGGGTGACATTTTACTTTCACTGCATAATTACTTTTCAATATAATATAATATGCAGACCTGAGGGAGGAAGGGAAAGCAATTAAATTATGCTCTGGTCCTTCCTCCCGCCGCCAGCCCCAGAAGTGACCAGGAGCTGTCATTACAATGCGTAACCACTTAGGTTGAGGTCCGAGACCAACTAGGGCGTCCTGCCTTTTGGGGGCCCACTCTCAGTGCGGGAGCCTCAGAAGAGCCCGGTGCGGTGTTCCATCCCCAGCCGTGAGACGCGCAGGTTACGGCTTCCTGCTTTAATATCAGTAGAGAGATCTATGCCACAGCTCAGGAGATCCAGGGAGACAATGGGCCTCAACCACAGGTTAGGTATTTATGTATTTATTTAAAAACTCCATTTAACCTCATGGGTGGAGAGAACAAGGAACATCATTGCATCCATTATGTGGATGTCAAAGGTTATGTCAATTCTCGTATGCATCTAATTAGACACAAAGACAGCCAGGTCTATTACAAACTTGGGGACTCTGAGTGTTCATTAAAGGTCAGGAGGCAGACCCCTGTGGCCTTCAATATCCGTTTGCACCATTCCTAACTTCTTTGTGTTATAAATAGATACACCCTTCCTGATTCTGATTCTAATTCCTGTGCATGAGAGGAATGGGCACCTCCAGGTCCTGAAAGAACTGATCCCTCAGCATTCCTCAAGGCGTGAGCTGGGAAGGCAGCTCTCTCTTTCCTCCTGTCCTCTTCACATTGCAGGCAGAATTTTTTACCTACCTATTACCCTGGAAAGAGGACGTGTGTGGGTGTGTCATAGGTAAACCAAAGGTTCTGTGGCTTGGTGGACGTTTCTGCATGGGTGGGTAATTGAGTGGGTGGTGGTTCTGTGGCTTGGTGGAAGTTTCTGCGTGGGTGGGTGATTGAGTAGGTGGTGAATGGATAGATGAATGAATGGACAGATGGGTGGTGGATGAATACATGGGTGGATGGGCGGGGGAGTGAGTGGGTGGGTGAGTGAGTGGTTGGGTAGGTAGGTGGATGGATGGGCGGGTTCATGAATAGACAGGTGGATGGGTGGGTGAGTGGATGGATGGACAGATGGATGGGTGGATAAATGGCAGGTGGATGAGAAGAAGAGTGGATGTGTGGATGAGTGGGATGGGTGAATGAGTGGGTGGATGGAGGGATGGGTGGAAGAGTGGGTGGATGTGTAAACAGATTGATGAGTGGGAGGATGAATGGGTAAGTAGATGGATAGATGGGTGGGTAGATGAGTGAGTAAGTGTGTGTGTGGATGGATAGATGGGTGGATGAGCAGATGGGTGGATAGGTAGTGGATGGGCAGGGGGATGGGTGGGTGGATGGATGAGTGGGCAGGAGGCAGGCGGTTGGGTGGATGAGTGGATGAGTAGATGAATGGACAGGTGGATGGGTGGGTGGGTGGATGAGTGGGTGGCTTAGCAGGTGGATGGGTGGTCAGGTGGATGGGTGGATGAGTGGATGGGTAGAGAAGAGGATGGGTGGGTGGTGAACGAGTGGGTGCACATGTGGATGGTTGGGTGGATGTATGAGTGGGTAGGTGGGAAGGTGGATGGGTGGGTAAGTGGATGAGTGGAGAAGAGGATGGGTGGGTGGTGAATGAGTAGGTAGGTGGGCAGGTGGAAGGGTGGGTGAGTAGATGAGTGAGAGAGTAGATGAGTGGGCAAGTGGGCAGATGGGCAGGTGGATGGGTGGATGAGTGGATGGGTGGAGAAGAGGATGGGTGGGTGGTGAATGAGTGGGTGGGTGGGCAGGTGGGTAAGTGAATGAGTGGGCAGGTGGATGAGTGGGTGAGTGGATGAGTGAGAGAGTAGATGAGTGGGCAGGTGGATGGGTGAGGGAGTGGACAGGTGAATGGGTGGGTAGGTGGATGAGTGGATGAGTGGATGAGTGGGTGGGTGGACAAGTGAATGGGTGGGTGAGTGGATGAGCACATAGGTGGGCAAGTGGATGGGTGGGTGAGTGGATAAGTGGGTGTGTGGACAAGTGGATGGGTGGGTGGGTGCATGAGTGGGTGAGTGGATGGGTGGGTGGGGGGATGAGTGGGTGGGGGGATGTGTGGGGGGGAGGGGAGGGGGTGGGGGGCTGGGGNAGTGGGTGGGTGGGCAGGTGGGTAAGTGAATGAGTGGGCAGGTGGATGAGTGGGTGAGTGGATGAGTGAGAGAGTAGATGAGTGGGCAGGTGGATGGGTGAGGGAGTGGACAGGTGAATGGGTGGGTAGGTGGATGAGTGGATGAGTGGATGAGTGGGTGGGTGGACAAGTGAATGGGTGGGTGAGTGGATGAGCACATAGGTGGGCAAGTGGATGGGTGGGTGAGTGGATAAGTGGGTGTGTGGACAAGTGGATGGGTGGGTGGGTGCATGAGTGGGTGAGTGGATGGGTGGGTGGGTGGATGAGTGGGTGGGTGGATGTGTGGGGGGTAGGTGAGTGGATGGGTAGGTGGTTGGACGAGTGGGTGGGTGGGTGAGTGAATGAGTGGACAGACAGGCAGGTGGTTGGGTAGGTGAGTGAACGAGTAGGTAGGTGGGCAGGTGGATGGGTGGGTGAGTGGATGAGCGGGTAGGTGGACAAGTGGATAAGTGGGTGTGTGGATAAGTGGGTGGGTGGACAAGTGGATAAGTGGGTGGGTGGTTGAGTGGATAAGTGGGTGGGTGGATGAGTGGGTGGGTAGGTGAGGGGATAAGCGGGTAGGAGGATGGGTGTATAAGTGGGTGGGTGGTTGAGTGGATGGGTGGGTGGGTGGATGAGTGGGTGGGTGGGTGAGTGGATGAGTGGGGTGGGTGGATGAGTGGATGAGTGGGCAGGTGGACAGGTGGTTGGGTGGGTGAGTGAATGAGCAGGTAGGTGGGCAAGTGGATAAGTGGGTGTGTGGATAAGTAGGTGTGTGGCTGAATGGATGGGTGGGTGAGTGGATGAGTGGATGGGTGGTTGAGTGGATGGGTGGGTGGGTGGATGAGTGGGTGGGTGGGTGAGTGAATGAGCGGAGTGGGTGGATGAGCAGGTAGGTGGACAAGTGGATGGGTGGGTGAATGAGTGACTGGGTGGGTGAGTGGATGAGTGGGTGGGTGAGTGGGTGGGTGGGTGAGTGGATGGGTGGGTCGGTGGGAAAGTAGTTGGGTGGGTGGGTGGATGAGTGAGTGGGTGGGTGAGTGGATGAATGGATGGGTGGATGGGTGGATCAGTGGGTGAGTGGGCAAGTGGATGGGTGGGTGAGTGAATGAGTGGGCAGGTGGGCAGGTGGATGGGCTGGGTGGATGAGTGGATGAGTGGATGAATGGGATAGTGGAGTTGCTGGTTCTGTGACTTCCTTCAGCAACCTTGCACAAAGGGGCATCAGCCATGGAGCCCTGCCTCTGCCAGATGAGGACCAGTGGCTAAATGGGGCAGTGGTGGGATATGACCCACCCAGATATATTAGTGACTTCCTCACTTATAGAAAGGGACGGAAGAAACAGTCTTCCTTGGATTAAGTAACCAACTAAAATATAACTTTGTAATAATATCTGGCTTTAACAGTTATTTTAACCATTGTATAGAATAGAAGTTTAAGGTATTTTATTGGACACTGGAATGTAGAGTAAACACAGCAATGAACAGCACCTGTGGCATTCATGGCAGAGTCTAACATCAGGGGCCAAGAGCTTGCCGTGGGCAGGTCTGCCTGACAGTGAGTCGTGAAATTCACGGTCCCTTTCTTATGAACACACTCAGCTCCCCCTCTCCTCAGAAGGCAATCCTGGTGCCCCTGCTCCCTGACCTGGGGCCAAGGGCTTTACACTGCAGCCTGCTCTTTGCTTGGTACCTGGGATCCTGTTTCCGGGCAGCCATCACCCTTCCCCTGGGAGTAAGGATGACTGGTAAATCCATGTGTGGGTAACACGTTCTGTGTGACATGCTGAGGGGAGCCCCAATTACATGCACAACGGTGCTCACGGCTTGGCTGCTCCTCCCGAAAGGAGGCAGGGGTGGGCTCAGCCCGGTCAAAGGTCAGTAGAGCCATTGTGGGGCTTGGCCTCTGACTGGGTCACAGTGTCCAGTGATGGCCAAGGACAGATAGAGGCAGAGCAGGCCTGACCCAGGCCCTCCTTGGGCAACGTGAAGGAGTAGGCAAGGCCTGATGGACAGGTGGCAGGTAAGCATCAGGTGGGCCTGTGGGCAGGTGAGGAATACGTAGAACTGCAGGTGGGTGAAGAGCAGGTGAGCCTGTAGGCAGGTGAAGGGCAGGTGGGCCTGTGGGCAGGTGAGGGACAGGTGGTGAGTGACAAGTGGGCCTGCAGCAGGTGAGGGGCAGATGGGCCTGCAGCAGGTGAGGGGCAGGTGGGCCTGCAGCAGGTGAGGGACAGGTGGGCCTGCAGCAGGTGAGGAGCAGGTGGGCCTGCAGCAGGTGAGTGACAGGTGGACCTAAAGCAGGTGAGGGGCAGATGGGCCTAAAACAGGTGAGGGACAGGTGGGCCTGCAGCAGGTGAGGAGCAGGTGGGCCTGCAGTGGGTGAACAGCAGGCGGAGAGCTGGCGTGCTACTGAGGGCTCTGTCTCCTGTGATGAGGATGAGCTCTTTGCAAATGTCCTGTCCTTGGCCTGGGTGGGTTTCTTCTTCTCTGCATGTCTCCTCCAGATGAGCTGGAGTGTTTAAATGAAATGAGTCACCGTAACCGACAGTATCTCCCACTTGCTCCCAATCCACAATGTGTTTGTCTTTTGTGTTCCTTCTTAGCCTTATGGGGGAAGCGTTTTTCTGTCTGTCTTCAGAGCTCATTTTCCTTAATCCTGGATTAGCCTCCTGGCCCTCGTGGCCCTTTGCTCTATTTTCAAGGGCTCTGATTGCGTTTTTTCTTCTGTGCAGTAATGACAAAGAAGTAGAGTTCTGTAACAGCTTTATGGTTTCTACCAGGGAATTACACAATCCCAGCATACGTGCCAGGCTTTTACCCTCTTCAACTCGTTTAGTCTCTTGTTTCTTGTGTTTTGTTTTTGTACTTACAGGAAAAGACTGCGTGGATATACTGCATGTTTCGGAGAGAAGGCAGAAGCAGGTCCCGGTTTGGAAGGTCCTAATCCACTGGCCACCTTAACCATGTGGGAAGGAGGGGGGGTCACGTCTCTCCTGCACCAGCCCCGCCCTGGGCTTACCTCATTTATTTTACATGCCTCTCTGTCCCCAAGACATGACCTTCTATGATGAGAGACTGCTCCATTTGTTAAGGGAAAGAGCCCTAAATTGGGGTTAGCCGAGAGATTAAATGGAGATTGAGAAGGTCGGCAGCTTAGGACAAAAGGAGTTTTCCAAGCATCAGGACAAAATAAAGTCACAGTGTTACGCTGTGTGACCCACTCCTTGGAAGAGTAAAAGGCCAGAGGTGTAAAAGTTTAGGTGCTCTCGGCATCCACACCAGATTCTTCTCTCTGCAGCTGCATGCAGTTAGAAAGAGGAGTTCTCACGGTGACCAGCTGGTCTGGGTTTCTTCCAGGCTGGCCAGTTCCACCAGAGTGAGGGTGCATGGTGGCCGTGGCCCCTGGGCTGAGCCTAGGCTGAGCCTGGGCTGGGGGCCTGGCTGGCTGCAGGGGCCGTTGGTCGGGAAGGCTGCTACTCCAAGGCTGCTGTCTGCGGGTCGGGTTTGGGGCCAGGGTGATCTCAGGGGGACCCAAGGCCTCCCCAGCTGAAAGGAGCAGAGTGAGGAACACTGCATGGGCACTGGTCCACGCTGCAGGCCCGTTTTGCTCTATGACCCTGAAAGGCAAGGGCTGAAGCTGCCGGCTGCTCCACGTGTCCTGTGTGGACTTCTCAGTGAGGGAGAAGGGCTGTTTTCTGCTTTGGACCTGGCTGCTTCATGATGTTGGCAATTCATGGACCACACCACTTGTGAGACAGGAGGCAGATCCATCAGGGCCCTGTGGAGATGGCAGGACCTGGATGGGTGAGGACCACATGGCCAGAGAGAAAAGCTGATCACGGGGCCGCACCCACAGGGGTGGGACAGGAGGCTCCTGGACTCAGGGGAGGCAGCAGTGGATGCAAAGTCCAGGTGATCTTAAGAGTTACCTCTACTGGGAAAAGAAAGAAATGGTGGCTCCCTGATCAGTACTTGGATTTGTGATGAGCTGATATGGGGGACCCTCTGCAAATTCTCACTTTGTGGGGGTCCAGAGCCACATTACATAGGTTCAGAGGTCAGAAAGCAAGGACTTCATTACACGCGAATAGTTACAAAGGCATTATTGACGTGCTAGGAGCTTCCCAGGAACAAAATCAATGGTGGTGACCAGCTCTTTGAAGCTATGAAGGGAGCTGTTTTTTTGCTGAGATGAGTGTCATTGCGTGAGGAGATGGCAGGAGATGGCAGCAGGAAAGAACCAGTTGGCTTTGCCTGCCATCTAGCCTTCTAAACTCCTGGACATCTCCCCTTGGCTGCCATCATAGCCTCTAACTCCTGGACATCTCCCCTTGGCTGCCATCATAGCCTCTAACTCCTGGACATCTCCCCTTGGCTGCTCACCTCAGCGGCCTTTCTCAGAGGAAGGCTCAGAATTTCGAAGGTTGGCTTCACCCTTCATAGAACAATCCAGGAGGGACAAATGGAGCCTTTGGCGGTGGCAGTGAGCTGGATAAGTTATTGGACACATGAAATAGAAGCTTTGAGCTCTGCCCCCACCGGGACCTGAGAATACTTCCCCTCCTGTTTCCCAGACCTCAATTTCACCTTCAGCTGAGTAATTTTTGAAAATATGCCATAGGTCCAGGCTGGTGGAACCACTCAAGGCAGGTTTAGGATGGAGGAGTGGCCATTACCTCAGCCTTGGAATCTCGCTGAAGTTGCCCTTCCCATATGCCACAGGAGTGACTCGTCCCGGCCCTGGGCTGCGGCATGTCCCTGTGGAGGGGTCAGTTTGGGTGCCCTTTGGTTCCTCACTTCTGCATCATACACTAGCAAATCACTGGCTCTTGGTAACAGTTGATAATTAATTGCAGGGGAAGTAAGAAAAGGAAATCCAAAAACATCAAATTTGATTCAACAAAGCAGTTTTGTTTTATTTGTCTCAAATACCAGTTTGACTTAGGCTGAAAAAATAATTTGAAAAACTCCAAGCTGGAAATGTTACGTGTCCAGTGCCCCATCAACGTGGGAAGTGTGTGACTATCATCTCAGACCTGGTAGGACGCGACCAACGGAGGCCGCGGGGAAGTAGCCAGGTGGGAAGTTGATGCAGGACCTGGCACTCAGGGCTAGCATGGGTCTGGGATCGCAGCCTCCCTCGTCACCCCTAACAACGTCTTCTCATATTCCGACAGATGAAGCATCAGATGAATCGATGACCTGAGACAACCCTAAGGGACGGCCCACCCGTGCTGTCCTTTATCTGAAAACCTTACTGCCTCTATTCTCCCCTACACACATAAACGTGGTGAAATAAAGCCACTATATAATCATATGCACTGTATAAAATATGTGTATATTATATGAATATGTGCGTATAATATTTATACCCATTTGTGCGTGTATAGGCACCTGCAGAGTTTTCATAGTTACATTAATCTAATTAATTTAATTTTCATTTTCTAAAAAAACACAAAAAATTAGGCCAGGGCATGGTGGCTTACTCCTGTACTCCCAGAACTTTGGGAGGCCGGAGTGGGTGGATCACAAGGTCAGGAGTTTCAAGACCAGCCTGGCCAAGATGGTGGAACTCCGTCTCTACAAAAATACAAAAAAAATAGCTGGTGTGCGTAAGCGGGATACTGTAATCCAGGTACTCAGGAGCCTGAGGCAGGAATTGCTTGAACCTGGGAGGCCAGAGGTTGCAGGGAGAGGATCATGCCACGTACACTGTTAGCCTGGGCAAGAGCAAGACTCATTCAAAAAAAAAACAACGAATTAGAGTATTTATTCCAGTAATGACAGATTCCCATTTAGTCCAGAGTGTTGGCTAGAGAACCTCTTACTTCCACCTGCTCCCCCAGTGGTAGGACATTGCTAGCTTTCAGTGCATCCACACCAGTCCTCCTCTCTGCAAAGCATAGTGAGAGGACTTCTCACCGTGATGGCAGGTCTAGGTTTCCTCTCAGCCAGCCCAGTCCCATGGGGTGAGGGTGCAGGAAATTTGCTTTTGGAACAATCAACGGAATCTATTCGATTGGACCAGTTTTACATGCACGTGTAGCGGTGTTGTTTCCAGTGTGTGTTTGTGTGGCTGTGTATATGTCATGTGGTGCATGTGGTTTGGTGGTGTGTGCATCTGTGCATGCATGAACATGTCTGGTATGCTCATGTGAATGTATGTGCATCATACATGTGTCGTTTCCAGTGTGTGTGTACATATGTGTGTATATGGTCATGTGGTTGCATGTGTTTGTGTGTGTAGTGCATGTGTGAACACTATGGGTGCCCATGTGTATGCATGCACACATACATGTGTGTTTCCAGTAGTGTGTGTACATTATGTGTATATGTCATGCAGTGCATGTATCTGTGTTAGTGCATGTGTGATCATGTGTGTGCCATGTGTATGTATGCCACATACTTGTGTGTTTCCAGTGTGTGCATATGTGTGTGTCACCATTGTGGTGCATGTATTTGTGTGTGCTTGTGATGTATATGAACAATGTGTGGGCCTATGTGTATACAAGAACATGTACGTGTGTCGAGGTGTTGGTGCACATATATGTGTATATGTCATGTGGTGCATGTGTTTGTGTGCCTGTGTGTGTGTGCACGCTTGAACATCTGTGTGTGCACACGTATGTATGCATGTGCATGTGTGTGTTTAGTTCTATGCAGTCTTATTACGCACGCAGATTCTTATCTCCTCCACCACCATGATCAATATCCACAGCTGTGGCACCACAAGGACCCGGAGCTGTTTCCAGCCACCACCACACCCCGACTTTCTGCTTTCCTAACCCGGGGAAACCACTAATTTCTTCTTCATCTCTATATTTTTATCATGTTAAGAATGTATGATAAATGGAGTCATGCAGCATGCAACCTTTTGAGACTGGCTTTTTTCGTGAAGCACGATGATCTCGAGTCCCTCCTATTTGCTGCCTGTGCCTACCTGTAGCTTTCCCTTTTCATTGCTCAGTTGTAACCTGCGGGGTGGAGGGTCCACCGCCTCGTTAACCCTTCAACCACTGAAGGTCACATGGGTCATTTCCAGCTTTTGGCCATTATGAATAAAGGTGTCACAAACATTTCTGTACAGGGTTTGTGCGGACACAGAGTTTCATTTTTTCTGGGGTAAATGCCCAAGACTGCAGTTTCGGGGTGGTATGAGAAGTATGTACACGTTAGTTTTGCGAGATACTGCCCTACTCTTTGGGAGTGATGGCAGCATTTCACATTCTCTCCATTGATGTGTGAGTGATCCAGCTTCTCCATGTCCTCACCAGCACGAAGTTGTCACTATGTTGTATATGATTAACAATGAAATTATTCAGAAAAGTGAAAATTATACATATCTGTACATTTGGGCATCTGCTCTTTTTAAACATTGAGGTTTTCCAAGAAATTAAGCTTCCATTTCTAGTCAGGGATTAGTTTCACGTAGGTGAGGTTTATTTACACACCCCAAACAATAGGTCAGCCCCAGTGGGGGAGACATGAACCAGTTTGGCTTCCTGAAGAAAGAAGACTCTGCACAACCGAAATTTTCACTTTTCATTGGTTTTCTCCATCAAGGATGAACAAGGGAATTTTCTCCTAGAGAATAAAGCTCACTTTAGAATTGGGGACCAATCTGCCGGGACACTCACCGTTCCCTGAGGGAGACTGAGGGAGTGCGTAGGCACCTGTCATCCCTTTATACACATATGGGGAAACTGAAATATTCAGGAACTTAAAGGACCTCACGAGGGAGCTCAGTCAGCAAGGCAGACAACAGACACTGTGTCCTTGTGTCTGGGCTGGCAGCAATTTGGTGCCTCAGAGGAAAGGTGGCTTTGAAGGCCTTTCAGGGCCCCAGTTCTCATACCTGCACTGGGTCTAGAGATTGGGGATACAGTTGGATGGATTTGCAAATGGGCCTGCAGACCTGGGTCTGATGCAGGATCCATAGCAGGGTCCGCACCTTGGGAATGTTTCTTCTGCAGCGCAGGCTCCCTCGATTCTCCAGTTATAGCCGCAGGGAAGGAGCCACAGGTTGGGCTCTGATGTCCTGCAAAGAAAAGGGGGCAGGTGGAGAGGGGTCTTGCCTTGTCCCCACCGATCCACAGCCAGGGACCTTCAGAACAGCTGCCAGACAGTGTTTGATCAGGGATGAAATAGGCCGAGGTGACAACATCCTGCTCTCCTTGCTTTTCAGGGACAGTCATTAAAAATGAAACAGGGCACAAAGAGGCCCAGAAGGCCTCGTGCTCTCTGCAGATACAAGAGAGAGAGAGTTCACAACATGTCAGCAACAATATCCGTTTGTGTTGATTCCTCTGACCCGCCCAGCGGCCTTCCTGGCTGGGGCCAAGGAGGATCCACGAGAGACAAGGAGGTGGTGTTTGAAGATACCCTTAGGATGAAGGGTGGTCTTGGGGATGAGGGCTCAGGAAAGATGTCTCTCTTTGCTCATCAAGGGGAGGTCTGCCTTGAGCATACTTGGAAAGAAGTTGCAGCCCCGTACCACGTGCCACAGTCTGTAGTTGAATGCTTAGAGGTTTTCTCTTTTCCTTTAATTATACATTGATGTGAGCAGCTTGGGAATGTCAAACTCATTCTCCCCACAAACGTTCAACTGCTGGGAAGGGCCTCGCCATCTGGCAAAGTGTATTCAGGGAGGAGACCGCTCTGGAGCCCTCCCCGCCAGCCTCGTGGTTCTGAGGAAGCACCGGCCCCACAGGCCGACCTCCTCAGTGTTTGTTGGAGAGTGCTTCCTCTGGCTTATGGAACAAAGCAGCTGCGGGCCACCGCCATCAGTGGTCGACGTTCCAGTGGAATCCTGCAAGGGCTTTCTTGAGATGACCATGCTGTAGGAATTTCTGCAGTGGAACCGGCATCAAAATGCTGGGGAGGCCGTGAGCCCCAGGGCCAGACCATCAAGGGGCTTCAAGACCAGCGCCTGCCCACTATGAATGCTTTTGTCCCTGTCCCAGGAGGAAAACTCATTGTGTCTTGTATTTTTATTTATACCTTGGGTGGTGTGATAGGACATTCTTGCACATAAAGGAATACCTGAGACTGGGTAATTTATAAAGAAAAAAGGTTTAATTGGCATGTGGTTTTGAGGACTGTACAAGAAGCATGGTGCTGACATCTTCTCTGCTTCTGGGGAGGCCTTGGGGAGATTTTACTCATGGCGGAAGGCGAAGGGGGAGCAGGCAGTCACGTGGCGAGAGCGGGGAGCACGTGGGTGGAGGAGGAGGTGCTATACACCTTTAAACAACCAGATCTCGGGTGAACTCACCATCACCAGGACGGCACCAAGCCACGTGGGATCCACCCCTACCATCCAAACGCCTCCCACCAGAACCCACGCCAATGCTGGGGACCACATCTCAACATGAGATTTGAAGAAGACATCTGAACTCTGTGCAATGTTTTTTGTTTGTTTGTTTCCAAACATAAATATTGGTTTGCCAAACCTGCCAAGTATAGGTTCAGAAAATTGCCTACTGCAACTGGGGGATTTAGTGGCAGAAACCACATGGCCTGGGCTGGGGAGATGGTCCACGCTCTGCCTTCCTCTTGGTGCCTGACCGCCACCGACCCCGAGGTACCCAAGCAAGCTGGATGCCTTCCAATAAGGCTGGCCCCAAGGTTTCCCGGTCCTGAGACATTTAAAAGAAGAGCATATTGGGAGACCGAGTGGGCAGATTGTTTGAGTTCAGGAGTTTGAAACCAGCCTGGGCAACATGGTGAAATCCCCTCTCTACAAAAAATACAAAAGTTTGCTGGGCATGTTGATGTGTACCTGTAGTCCCAGTCACTCAAGAGGCTGAGGTGGGAGGATTACTGGAGCCTAGGAGATGGAGGTTGTAGTGAACCGAGATTGCACCACTGCCCTCCAGCTTGGGAGGCACAGCAAGACCCTGTCTCAAAAAATAAAAAAATAAAATAAAATAAAATAAAAGATTATAGAAAAGCTTTGGAATCTATTCTCTGTGAACTCCAAAGACATTCGTGGCATAAAGAAATGTGCATATGCCTTACAAATGGAGATCTTCTCGGAGTCCCAGCAGGCAGAGTGGAAGGAGGGAGAGACACCTTGTCTGTGAATTCCCAGGTGTGTTTTGGGCCTCACAGTTTCCAAGGACCACCTCACCCCGGCTGTTCTGTGTCTGGCTTTCTGGGTGCTGCTAAGACACACTGAGGTTTGAGAACTTTAATCTGGTTCCAGAGCTCACGTTACAGATGATGAAACTGCTGCTGGGGACGATGCCTCGGCTAATTGAGGGCACAGGGACCTTCAGTAGCAGTGCAGTGAGTCTATTGTGGAACAACAGAGCATGTCTGTGTTGGCCCATGGAGTCCTACCAAGAGTTCCGGGACAGGCCGCCTCACATTGGTTGAGTGAATAATGGAGACACAGAAGGCTGAAGTGGAGGATCCTTGCATCTCCCTGCCCCTGCAGTCCTAGGTCCTTTTTATTCTTTTTCTTTTCTTTTCTTTTTTGTTTTTCAGACAGAGTCTCACTCTTGTCACCCAGGCAGGAGTACAGTGGTGTGATCTCGGCTCACTGCAACCTCCACCTCCTAGGTTCAAGGGATTCTCCTGCCTCAGCCTCCTGGGTAGCTGGGATTACAAGTGCCTTGCCACCATGCTGGCTGATTTTTGTACCTTTAGTAGAGACAGGGTTTCACCATGTTGGCCAGGCTGGTCTCAAACTCCTGACCTCAGGTGATCTGCCCACATCGGCCTCCCAAAGTGCTGGGATTACAGGTGTGAGCCTCCCTTCCTTCCTTCTTTCCTTCCTTCCTTCCTTCCTTCCTTCCTTCCTTCCTTCCTTCCTTCCTTCCTTCCTTCTTTCTTTCTTTCTCTCTTTCTCTCTTTCTCTCTTCCACTCTTCTTCCTTTCCTTTCCTTTTTCCTTTTTCTTCTTTTCTTTTCTTTTCTTTCATAGGGAAATACAAGGGATCAAGGAAGAAAGGTGTGTACTCTGCAGATGTCAGCAGGCACTCCTGGGGTGTGCAGCCCGAAGAGCAGGCTCCTCTTTGGGGCTCGGGCTGGATGCTCTTTGTCAGAACATCATATGGGATCCATGAGCACGTGAAGCTCCCAGAGACTGCTGTTCCGCCCAGCTCCTGACCACCCGGCTGAGGTTGAGGCTGCCCAGTGCACACGCCTTCAGCCAGCCCATCTTCCTTTCTCTGTGGGAACTTCCTTGGCTCCACACTGGTTCTCAGCTTCACAGCGAGGCAGCTCTGGGGTCTGTGATTTTCCTGTCCAGCTTGGCCTCAGTGCAGAGAGACCCGCCTACCGCATGAGGGTGAGAGAGGCTGAGCTCTCTTCCTCCTTGTGATTTTCCTAATAGGTATGAGTCAGCCCCCGAGGAGGTGACACCAGACTCCTGACATCCCCACACCAATTCCCAGAAGGTGGCTCAACACCTGGGCAACCCCAGAGATGCAGCCAAAGTCATGGTTTCCTGCAGGGCAGAAGGAGCCGCAGGCAGGCCTGGCACTTCATGCAGGGGCAGCCTGAGCACCAGGAAGGTGTGGAGTGCCAGAGTCAGCCTGTGTCTGTCCCGAGCATGGGGCCTGGGCCGGAGTTGGCCTGTGTCTGTCATGAGCACGGACGCTGGGCCGGGAACCGAGTCTGTCCTGAGCATGGACCCTGGGCTGGGAGCCAAGTCTGTCCTGAGCATGGACGCTGGGCTGGGAGCTGAGTCTGTCCTGAGCATGGACACTAGGGACACTAGTCTGGGAGCTGTCTCACTCCATCTCATGTGGTCTCAGGGGTGTCTCACCTCATGGGCCCTAAAATATTAGGGTGTTTAGGGAGCAGCAATGCTTATCTCAGGGCCACTGGCCCCTGGTCACGTAGTAGGATGGACATCCTCCATGTAGGCTCAGGCATATCTGCCTCTAGAGCCCTTAATTCTGTCCTGATCAAGTTGGCATTTGTCTGTTAAGTTTGTTATTAAAAGCAGGTCATCACGAACAAATGGAACTGAGCCTTCTCTTCTTTCTTGTGTGTAATTCCCTGCCCTGGGCCATGAGTCTCATGGGGAGAGCAGGTCAAAGTCCCTTTGGTCACTGGATAGGACCTGGACACTCAGCTCATGGTTGGTGCAGACTCCTGAGGCCACGTCTCTGCCTCACATGCTCTTGACTGGCAAAGGAAGACAGACATTAAAACAGAGGACATTGTGTGTCTTTGTCAGCTTTGTCGAAACTCACATGGCTGTAGATGTGTGGCTTTATTTCTAGGCTCTCGATCATGTTCCATTGGTCAATGTGCCTGTTTTGATACCAGTACTGTCAAGTTTTGTTTACTGTAGCTTTGTAGTATAGTTTGAAGTCAGTCAAGTGTGTGATAGCTCCAGGTTTGTTCCTTTGGCTTAGGATTGCTTTGGGTATTTAGGCTCTTTTTTGGTTCCATCTGAATTTTAGAATAGTTTTTCATAATTCCATAAATAGTTCTGGGATAATTGGCTAGCCATACACAGAAGATTGAAACTGGGCCCCTTCCTTCCACCATATACAAAAATAAATTCAAGATGAATTAAAGACTTAAATGTAAGATCAAAACCTATAAAAATTCTAGAAGAAAACCTAGGAAATATGATTCTGGATGTAGGCCTGGCAAAGACTTCATGACAAAGATCCAAGAACAATGGCAATAAAAGCAAAAATTGACAAACGAGGGGTCCCCTAATTAAACTAAAGAGCTTCTGCAGAGCAAAAGAAACTATCAACAAACAGACACCAGGGAGAAAATATTTGTAAATTATGTATCCGCAAAGGTCTAATATCTAGAATTTATAAGAAACTTAAACAAATTAACAAGCAAAAACCAACCAACCCCATTAAAATGTGGGCAAAAGACATGAACAGACACTTTTCAAAAGAAGGCATACACACAGCCAACAAGCATATGAGTAAATGCTCTACATCATTCGTCATTAGAGGAATGCAACCAAAACTACAATGAGATACCATCTCACAGCAGTCAGAATGGTTATCATTAAAAAGTAAAACAGTAACAGATATTGGCAAGGTTGAGGAGAAAACAGAGCACTTATACACTGCTGTTGAGAAGACAATTCGGTTCAACAACTGTGGAAGGCAATTTGGAGATTTCTCAAAGAACTTACAAGGAAACTATCATTAGACCCAACTCTCCCATGATTTGTTATATACCCAAAGGGATATACATTGTTCTACCATAAAGATACATGCACACATCTGTTCATCACAGCTCTATTCACAATAATGAAGACACAGAATCAATTCAGATTTCCATCAATAGTAGGCTGGAGAAAAAAATGTGGTACATATACCTCATGGAATAATCTGTGGCCACAAAAAAGAGTGAGATCACATCCTTTGCAGCAACATGGTTGGAGCTGGAGGCCATTAACCTATGCAAACTAATTCAAGAACAGAAAACCAAAGACTGCAAGTTCTCAGCTATAAGTGGATCTAAATATTGAGCACTCACAGACACAAAGAGAGGAACAACAGATACCCAGGTCTACTTGACGGTGGAGGATGAGGGGAGGATGAAGATGAAAAGAAATACCTATCAGGTACCATGCTTATTACCAGGATGATGAAATAATCTGAACAACAAACCCCTACCACATGCAACCTGCACATGTACCCTTGAAACTAAAATAAAATATATTTTTCTTTTTTTTAAAAAAAAAAGGGCATTTGCTGCCGCGAGCCCCAGCTCAAGGCAGTGTGCTTCTGCTTGTCAACTCCTTTTCCTGCGTGGATGAGCATCGCTTCAGTGATTCTCCTCTTAGTCTCCAGGCAGGCACCTTTAGAGGCCACAGCTGCGGAACCCGGGACCACCTTTGGGCCAGAGCTACCTCTGGGGGCATCCGCAGACGTGAGAGGTTGCCAAGAAGAAAGCTCCGGAGCCTTGGGAATTTGGAGTCGGAGGTGGGTCCTGTATGGGGATGTTTTCTTCTTGAGAACCCTGAAGGTAAAATAATGATGTCAGGTTTCCTTACAGAAAAATGAGGCCTTACATGCTGAGTGGTGCGTATTCTTCAATGACTCATTTGTGACATTTCTCCTTACACAAAACCTTTCTGGAATTGGCCTAAGGATGCGTCAGGGTAGCAGGGGAAGTGGGTTAAAGGGCACGTGATGTGCTTTCCAGAAAGTAGGAGGAGGCAGAGATGGTCCCACCTTGAAACTGGAATCTTCCTTTGTGGCTGTACCTTGAACCAACACTGAGGCTGAGTGTGAAAATACGTCTACAGAGTATTGCTGTCCGTATGCATCTTCGAGGTCATTTAAATTACTGATTTGTGAAGGATTGTGGCTGCTGGTGTTAATGGGGGAAATGGATTTCGGTGGATGTCTGCGGAAGGTGCTTCCTCCCTCAGCCTCGGTTTTCCTTTTTGAGGCCATGTTAGGGCACAGCGCTCTCCTGTCACCTGCCTGGCACAGTCACCATCCACAGACACCCAGACAGAGTCCTGCCAAGGCAAAGGCGAGGAGATGGATCCCCACAAAGGGTTATGTATCTGTGTCTTTGTTCACTGACGGAAGAGACGGCAGGAGTCGCTGCCATTTTCACTTTCCTACGAAGGGACAAATACTGGTTTATTTTGTGTGTAAATTGTTGCACTTTAAATGTCAACAAATACATTCTGTGATACTCGTAGGAATTTTTTTACATTAAAATTAAATTAGAATGTGCATTTCCTGTTCTGCGTTGGAAGCCTCCTGCAGCCTGTCTTCCACAGGTATTAATTATCGTGCACGTGCCCTCTGCGTGCTGTGCTTGGTTACATCACACATCTTCCAAAATAAGATACTCTGAATATTCAGGTGAGGATTCAATAAATAAAACAACTTACAAACCATTCCTTAGAAAAAAGCATTTTTCAAACATTTTATCAACTCAGACGTGGGTTTCATTTATATGGTAATATTCAAAGGGCCCCTCTCGTGTTACCTTTCCAGGCCTCTCTGAGTAAATCCATTTTCAATCAGGGGTTTCACCTTGTAGGAGCTGTGACTCAAGGTTGCCCTGTGTCCATCCCTGGCCAGCTGACACTCCAGGGATATTATTCTACAGTCCACAACATGCACACTATAAAACAATACAGCATCGCTTGGGAAAATGACAAGACCAGAATTTTTTTCTCAAACTTACTAAATTTATGACAGTAAGAAGTTCATTCTCTCAGCAAAGGCTCTCCTTGAACATCCAGGGATGGGAGTTTGCAGGGCCCCTGTGTGCTACATCAGAGGTGGCACCAGTGCACCCAGCACCATTGGAGTTTGGAAATGTTAACAAATCTACTTACTGAAAAGGATTTTCTTTTTAAAAAAGGAAAGAGGGCCGGGCACGGTGGCTCACACCTGTAATACCAGCACTTTGGGAGGCCGAGACGGGCAGATCACGAGGTCAGGAGATCGAGACCATCCTGGCTAACACGGTGAAACCCCGTTTCTACTAAAAAAAATACAAAAATTAGCCGGGCACAGTGGCGGGCGCCTGTAGTCCCAGCTACACAGGAGGCTGAGGAAGGAGAATGGCTTGAACCTGGGAGGCAGAGCTTGGAGTGAGTGGAGATGGCGCCACTGCACTCCAGTCTGGGCGACAGAGCGAGACTCCGTCTCAAAAAAAAAAAAAAAAAAAGGAAAGAGATTTTATTCCAGCAAACAGATGGCACACTGAGGAGATACAACCTTGGTTCAAAACAAAGGTGTGCTCTGAGAGAACAAAGAGGGGGGAATATCTTTTACAGAGAAAGTTCCCACCAGAGGTTTCCACCCTGGTCCACTATGCAAATGAGAGATGCAAACGTGCTCAGTTCTGATTGGTCCACTCAGGTCACAGTCTTCCGTTAGGTCCAGGAGGTGAAATGGGTTTTGCAGGCAAACATCAATTCAGACACTTGAACAGGAACAGAGTTAGAACACTGAGCACCCATGCGGCCTCGCGTCAGCCGCTGGCCTCTGGGTTCTATTTGAATTTAGGACCAGTTGCAACTCGAGATCTGTCTTGAGGGACTGGCTCCTTCAGGGTTCACAGACGTTTTCCTGACCTCTTCAGGCAGCCAGCCTCCCTGTGCCACGGATGGTCCGGGGTGCCTGTTGCAGGGCCATCTGTGGGGTGCTTTCCACCCAGCGCCCAGGATGTTATGTGCCTCCCTTTTCCCTAGGTCCTGTCAAGGGACAGTTCTGAGGCTTCAGAATCCAGCTGGGGAGGACTGGAGCTTTGAAAGCAAATTCGCATGAGAAAAGCACCACTTCAAATTTGTTACAGAGAAATTATTCTAATGGATGTTAGAAACAGAAAGAAGACTTTACTCAAGACTTGCTACAGGAGAGAGGGGCTGAATTCAACTTAAATAAAAGAAGGGCCAGCAGAGATGTATAGTGGGGTGAGAGTGGAAGGGAGCTGGAAAACCACCAGGAAGAATTTGGCCAGATACCAAGAGTGCAGGAGGAAAGGTCTGGCCGGATGTCACGGTGGGGGATCCTTCCTAGGCTGGCTTAGGAGTTTTGCTAACACTGGGCTCAGCTGACCAAGGACAAGCCCTCATGGAGAAGAAGGTTCAGAGGAGCCTCATGAATGTCCGGTCTAAGGAGTCCTTGTCCCATTGGTTAGGGGGCCTGTGTCTGCGAGCTTTTACATTCGAAGGCCTATTGTTGCATAATTATCAATCACACCTCTTCTCTTCTCAGTCCTCAAAAGGGATGAACCCCACAATCCCCAGACCACAGGTGGATCTCCCATGAGGAGAGGAGCTCTCAGGGAAGGCAGTTTTGGATACGACAGGTTTCCCCATCATGCCATCCCTCAGTATTCACCTTTCCTCCGGGGCACGTTTTAGCTCATTGAGCCAGAGGTCGGGTTAGGGTTAGGGCAGCCTCCAAATGCCTCCATTTCATTAACTAGCACATTGGACATGGGATGCTTCAGGCAACAATTGGTAAAGAAAGGAAATGTAAATTTCAATCAAAACAGAGCTGAGTGTTAAGTCCAGGGAAGCACGTAAAGAACGCCCACTCAGGTATAAACACACATGCATTTTATGCAAATGCGTGTGACTAAATGCAATCATACAAATATGCAAATTCTGAGATTTAAAAAGACCGCTCACACATTCCTTTTTGTTCAGTCCAGGCAGAGTTTTCTTTTCTCTCACCCCTTCTGTGATTTCGCACAAGAACAATCATATTTCTACACATCTTTTACTTCTTAAAGACACTTCCAGGATCTTTCTCTGTGAGGCAGCTTTCTTGGTTCTTCTCCGTGCTACCTAGTATTTCACTGTGGGAATGAACCAGGATTACCGGAGTGGCTTCTCGCCCTGCTGCTGGCTTTTTGCAGCTGTGGACAACATTGCCCCTTGCGACTTTGCAAATGCTGGGACTTTTAGGGGTAGGAGATTGATTCCCAAGGGTCAGATGACTGGGTCAAAGTGTACGTGCTTCCCTAATTGTAATAGATTTTGTTTTTCACAGAGGTTGTTGATCTTTGCATCTCCACCCTCGGTGTGAGTGCTCTTCCTCTTACCTCTCAGAGGCTGCAGGGTGTCATTGCTGATTTCGACTTTTGCCATCATGACCTTCACTTGCACATCCCTCCTTCCACAGTCTGAGCACTGTTTCTTGCCCTGTCAGCCATTGCACCTGCTCATCTCTGAGCTTCCTCTTCCTCTGTGTAGTGGCTTTTCTCTTTGGACCTGCCACATGTACTCTTTTTCCAAATCTCTTGCTTGTCTATTGACGTTTTGTTGCATTTTCACCATATGAAGTGATTTTGATGTGTGTGAGGTCAAAGGCATCTCCTTTACAGCTCCAGAGCTCCCCATCAGCCAGCAGCCCGTGGTATATGTGTGGACTCCCAGGAGTGTCTGCAGTGAGCTTATTATTTTATCTTTCTCCAGTAAGTCTTTCATCTGTCTGCATTTTACTCCTATTGGTGGTGGAAGGTAGGAGTGTGACTTTCTTTCCTTCTAAATGAGAGTGGTGCAGCTGCATTGGTGGAAGAGGAAGCCCCTTCACTGACACCGTCAGAACCATCCTTACTCTGTAATCAGCGGATCACACACCTCCGGCTTCTAGGACCTGCATTTTCCACTGACCATTCCCTGACCAGTACCACACTGATTTTAGTGCAGCAGCTGGATGGAATCCTCTGGCATCTGTGGCAAGGCCTGAGTCATTCTTCTTGTGGCCCTTTCCGGGTGATCGTGGACAGCTTTCAGTCACCCTGCTCCTCTCAGCCTCGCCCAGGTCCCTCCCGTGAGGTGATGGGCCTGATGCTCCCCCTCCCAGCCCACATGGCATCGTGGTTACCGCCACACTCACGGTCGACACCTGTGTTCCCACGGTGGTCTGCAGGGCTTTCCATGACCCCCCTCGCAGTGAGCCCCTTCCCTGAGTCGCCCCAGCCACACTGGTCTCTGGGCCTGGAGCCCAGTCCATGTGTGTGCACGAGCAATGCCTCCATTGCCTTCCCGTGTCCGCATTACAGAAACCCACCCTGGATGCATCTGGCAAACTACACTGCTTGCACCCGCCCACCCAGCCTGCTGCTGTCTTCCTCAGAGGTGTGGCGCACGGGCAGAAGCAGGGAGCACGGCAGCAGCAGGAGCTCTGGGGTGCGTGCAGGGCCTGGTCTGAAGAGCAGGAGCTCTGGGGAGCGTGCGGCGCCGTATCTGAGGGCCTCTCCCTCTTGCATGCCTGCTCCACTTCCTGTCTTGTCTCTCCCCAGCTGCATCCTAACAGTTACTTTCTAAGGTTACCTTTAGTTCCGATGTGACGGGGGTATAGGAGAGACAGGGGATGCCTCCTACAGTGGGCTCAACTGTGGTCCCAAAGAGATGTGTCCGCATCTTAACCCCCAGAGGCTGAGAATGTGGCCTTACTTGGAAAAAGGTCCTCAAAATTAAGTTAAAGATGTCCAAATGAGATCATCCAAATTTAGGATGGGTCATAAATCCAGCAGCAACTGCCCTTGGAGAGACACACAGGGAGGAGGCTGCACGAGGATGGAGGCGGGGGTTGGAATGATATGACCCCATGCCCAAGAGCACTAGGGCCCCAGAGGCTGGACAAGGCAGGAAGATTCTTCATCCAGAGCCTGCAGAGTCTGAAAACCCTGGACCACACAGCAATGGCAAGATTGCCCATGATGGACATGTCCTAGGACCAGAGCCCACACTGTTGGATGAAGCCAGGGTTTGTTCCCTGGAGGGCATCCAGGAGGCAATGCATAGCACCAGAGGCTGATCTGTGGGAGGGAATGAGGGAAACACAAGATCACCACGTCCACAGCCAGGGAAACAATAGGCACTGGGCCAGGAAGCCAGTACATCTTTCCAACACTCCAGAAAGGGCCATCCTGAGGGCCGAGCTGCAAAGGGGATGGGGCCAGGAAACCAAGAGGGCAGAGAGGAGCCAAGTTGCTGCCCTGACACAGACACACCAAGCAAATAGCACAGGGTGGGCTGGCTGGACCCACCTCTGGAGGGGCTTCAGATCCATTTCCGCAACTGGTGCCTGGATACCCAGGCCACACAGACATCCCTGACCAGACACACACACGCAATCAACACACACAGGCCTGGCCTGGGCACACACACCCACACATTTGCAAAGACGTGGAAATGTGCTTGTCTATAATGAGGAAGGACACTTGCATTCAAGTGAGCTCCAATGCACATTCTGCAAAGTGAAAATCAGCTTCGAGAAACCCAAATGCTTGGACATCCACAATCCTATGGGGATTTATGCTTCCTGTTCCAGAAAGCACTCGTATTTCCTAACAGATAAGATGCAGAAAACGCACAGGTGGCCGCGTGGGCCTTGCTCGCTGCCTGCCGCCGTCCCTGCCTTTGCATGACACTGCCTACCTGTCCTAGGCCTGCCCAGTCCCTGCAATCACTCCTCACACCTGCCCAGCACAGACCATGATTCTGCTCAGTTGCCTTTGGGGACTCACGCTCTAAGCGCAACCGAACAGAAGGTCAAGACACACACAGTGTACTTTCGGCAGTGTCAAAATTTTAGTCATGTTTATCACATTTTTTAATGATAAAAAATTTTGTTTCATTGCAAAAGAATAAATTCATTGGCTTAAATCCCAGGGGCCTGTGCTTCTTCCTTAGGTTTAACTTTTCTCCAGTGGGTGGCTTGACCCTGGGACACACATCACTGGCTTCAGGGACTGCAGATTCGGAGGCAGATGCCGGCAGGTTGTCCAGGCTGAGGCTAGAGGCTACCACAATGCTGGCTGGGCTGGGGTCTCCTTTCTTCTTCCACTCCAGCAGTGCGGGGAGCTGGCTGAGCCCCAGCAGCATCCCCACGGGCTGGGGGTGATGTGAGCACAGGCCAGCGTGAAGGCGGCTGCCAGGGCCTGGTCTCAGTTCCACACCCTCCACATGAGGCGGGCACTGAGGGCTTCTAAGTGCCCTGGCCAGGTTTCATCCCAGGATCAGGGAGTGACCTCTTCCCACAAGTCCGGCCCCCTGTACACCATATTCCACAAAACAGGGTGCAAGTGCTTCCTCCAGCACTGCCCTGAGCCGCAGTTCCACGCCATCACCTCTTCTGCCTGGGGCTGTTTGCAGCTCTTCTAGGGCATGGAAGGAAGAGAAGGTGTGCCCAGGTGAGGTGAGGAATCCCTTGCTGTCTGTTCTATGTTCTCGTTTCAGTTTCTAAACAACCCCAAAAGGCAGGCATGTGAGTTCTAGCTTATAAATAAGGAAACTGAGGCAGATACCGTGCTTCCACTGAATGGATAAAGGTGCTCCAGAGTCTGTGTCTCATCGGCAGGGATGGTTTTGTGTGGGAACTCTGCAGACCCACAGCACTGACTGGGGGAGCAGACGCAGAGCCCCATCCCACCCTGGTGGCCGCCTGGCCTGTGTGGTGTGCCTGTTCCCTGACAACAGCTGCCCTCCCATGTGGCCGTGTTCTGCCCACCATGCTCAGGACCAGCAGGGAGGGTGTTAGGCTTAGGGTCTGGCCATGTCAAGTGTCCTGGGCAAGAGTCTGTCACTGGCGATCTTTCTGCTCTCAGATCTAACCTCATGCAGAGAACTTGGCTCTGAGGGCCAGGGCGCTGGGGTGGTTTTGGGCAAACTCACCTGGTATCTCTGTGCTCTGGTTTCATCCCCTGACGGGGAGGGGTGACTTCCTGACACAGCTGTCTGGGCTGTGGCCGGGGCCCAGTGCCCAGTGGCATCAGAACAATAGCCCTGGAGGCTGAGGTCCGTCATTCACTGTGTGTTTCAGAAGGCAGCTCCCCACGGGGGAAGAAGAGAAGATGCCACTGCAGGAGTTCGCTCCTGGAGGACTCACATGAGTTACGTGATGGGTCTTGGAGAAATAAATGCAGCTCTGGTGTTGCCCCTGGGCCCACTGCAGAGGTTCGCAGGCTGCCAAGCACGTGCCTGCCATCCAGGGGGAAGGTGGAGTCCCCGTGGGCCCCGCATCCTGGTTGGGTGTTGAGGCCGGGTGCATGGTCCGGCTGTGGCTGCCCTGCATGGAAGGCACTCCCCAAGTGTCTGCAGGACACAGCACTGATGTAGGAACCTGCTGCAGAGAGCAGAGGGCCAGGCTGCTCCGAGTCCCTGGGGACTGAGAGCTTGGAATGGCACCTCCCCAGGCAGACCTCAGGGGCAAGGTGTATCCGAGGCTTTCTCCCCGCATTTCTGGGACCTGCAAGAGGACAGGCACAGCCGTCAGCAGCTCACCCCACCGTGGCTCCCTGGGCGGCTCCTCAAAACAGTCGTGCTTGGGCCGGTATGATTTTATAGAGGAGAAACTAGCTTAAAAGAGGGTAAGTACTTTACCCAAGGTGGGCCAGCTTCCGTGGAAAAGCTCGTATTTTAAACGATTCTGTGTAATGCCAAAAAGTCTGTGTTTGTTACCCTGGGATCCCAGACTTTCCCATCTCCTTCGCTCTTCTCGTCCCTTAGATTCTCCCATCTCTCTCTCCTGTCTGTCTCCTTCCTTTCCCTGTCTCTCCCTCTTCCTTGTCTCACTCCCCTTCTCTGTCTGTCTCTGTCTCCTTTCTGTCTCTCTCACACTCGCTCCCCTTCTCTCTATGTCTGTCCCTCTGCCTCTCTCTCAGGCTTTTCTGTCTCTCCTTCCCTCCCCCGGGCAGTGGAAGAGCCTCTAGGACTTTCTTCCGGAAGTTTCCCTGCACGTGGGGAACTCCCCTGCTCCTAAGCAGGCAGCCTTTCATGCTCACCCCCCATGTTCCCTCCGGGGGCTCTGCGCTCACTCACCCCAGCCTCCACTCCTGTCCTCATTCCCCTCTTTCCTTCGGCTGGAGGAGCAGGGGATCTGAGGCTTGCTATTAGATAAACCTGTCTCATGACTAAACTTCCCATGTCAAGCGGTGAACAGTCTTCATCCCTCATTGAATAGGAGGTAAAACAATGGATTAGTATGTCAGCTGAGTTGTTTGAAATTGCGTGTGGACTTTGTTGGCCTTCTTGTCTCCAAGTGATCTGCATGGAGATGGAGTCCCCAGACACCTTTACAGAGAGCGCCTGGTGCCTGAAGTCTAACAGGAGAGTCGGGACCTGCCCACTGCTTTGTTCCACCTTGAATCCCCCCAGATGCCGGAAGCAAACACACACTGGCGTGTTTCACCCACTCATCTTCGAGGCCTCCAGAGCTGACTTGAATCAGGCACAACACGGTGAATCCAAGCTGGAGCGGGCAACTCCCCGCTACCCTCAGAGCGTATGACACTGGCTCCACTGCCCTGTCTGGCCCGACACACCTGCCGAGCTGGCCCCTTGCTGCCTTTTTTAATTTAGGAAGCCCAGGTGGATTCCCACATCCCCACATTCACATTTTCTTCTGAAAATGGACCGCCATAATTACACGTTAAATATGATTCAAATCTGCAGGGAACTATGACTCAATAAGCATGGAAAAATTAATGAAAAGCTTAATTATTATAATAATACCATTAAAATCTAATAAAGAAAGAAAAAAGTGGAGTTCATTTTATTTTAGCTTGGGCATCTAATATCATTTTTCCCCCTTTAGCAGAACTGTAATTAAGTTAGACTTGGGTTTTCAGAAGAGCTAAATTATCTGCATTGGTGCTTAAAAATATTAGGGAGCAGGAGAGAGGAGCCTGGGAGACAGCGTGAGATGGCCCATGCGCAATGCTGTCCTGTGGCACCCATCGCGAGGGCTGCCACTCTCCGTCGGTCCTCGCTTCCTGCCGCTTTAACGATTGGTTCGTCTCTAGTGGCTCTGATCCCTTCTTTGGCCTTTTCACGTACAAAGTATCCAGGTACTTAAGGCTCAGGGTATTAATTCGATTAATAATGTAAAAGTGGGCAGATGCTCCACGGCAAAGAAAGTCTCCTCTCTTTACTCTTGGCCTCACATGAACTCACAAGAGACCCCACTGTAAGTGCCACCACCAATATTAGCTACTTCATTTTCAAATGAAAGGAACATGTTTTTATTCCTCAAATGGTTTTGATGAAAACTAAACGTGATCCTTCCCTCACAGCTTGGAGGCCAGGCATGGAGGTAGGAGTGCCAATCTTTGCCTCAGGATTGACTTAGTAGGAGACTATGTTTTCTTTCATAGATAATAATTGGCTTCTACTGCTAATTTATCTTGAAGAGCGTGTGTGCTCCCCTCTGCATCCCCCTCTCCATGAGCGGGTGTAAGAGGGAGACGTGGGATCAGGGGCTTTGCCTTGCTGACGAACCCTCAAGTTCTGCGGTTCATTCACTGCTTTGTCCCCCAGAGGACGCCCCCCAGAGGACGTCCCCCAGAGAAGCCCCCCAGAGAAGCCCCCCAGAGGACGCCCCCTAGAGGACGCCCCCCAGAGGACGCCTCCAAGAGAAGCCCCCCAGAGGACGCCCCCCAGAGAAGCCCCCCAGAGAAGCCCCCCAGAGGACGCCCCCTAGTCACACTTTTCAGCAGCTTCCGTGGGTTTCCCTGTGTCTCTTTCAGTCCAGTTTCAGTGCTTTTTGCAGGCACAGCAGCGGCTTCTCAAATTTCAGAGCTTTTAGCCCAAAGAAGTAAGAGGCCAAGCATCTGCTGCTGAAGCCGTCCTTGAGTGCCCTGCATGCATCATCCTTAAAGCCTCAAAATAATTTGAGTCTCGTGTGGTCCAAAGCAAACACGGTCAGGATTTTCTCTATTTATCTTAACTTCTCCACCAGCTCTCAGATCTGATGGTCATTAACATGCACATTTGGAATAATCTGGAGGGCATTTCAGATTGCGGACAGGCTGGCCCCAGGTTTTAGCTGGGAGGGCCGTCTGAGGCCAGCAGGAATACTCCACCGGGGCTCAGGCCGTCACCCACAGCCAGAATGGAGAATGCTGTCCTGACGAGAGTCACCACATCTTCTCATGAGCATGTTAAAAAAAGAAAAAGGAAAAGAAAGAAGTGGAATTAACATGATTCTCCATTAAGAAGTTCTGAACTGCTGTAGTTCTAATAGTGTTTGCTTTATACCATTTTATTACCAATTCCATATTTCCTGAATTGTATCTTGAAATCTCAGCATCAACTCTCTATTACAATCTAGCTTTAAAAATAAACACCCACTTGTAGATATGTATCTATATGTATTTATGTCAGTGTGCACTTATTCTTAATAACTGATTTTTGACATGTCACATCAGCTATTTGGGGAAAACGTCATGTGGAAATCAAAGTGCATTTGGTCTCTGGCAAGGGGTTCAGAAAAGCACGACTTTGCAAAGCCTCTTTCCCCTGCATTTCAGAAGTCATGAGCTGTTAAGGGAAATGTGGGCCGTGTGTTTGAAATCCATTGACACAGAAGTCATCGGCATACTTGGTAAGAGACAATTTGATACCCAGAAAGCCTTCTCAACTAGTTTCCGTATCTTTAGCTTTTGAAAAAAGAGATAATAACTGAAAACAAAATAATACAGAAACCTCAGAAGATTAAAATAGAGTGGAGACAGCAGACATGCACAATGACCAAACATGTTTGACTCAGTAGAAGGTAGTTCACCAACCCAAAGCAAATTCCTGGCAGCTCCTATCACTGGTTTATGTAACATGGTGAAAGCTGTTAAATGTCTTTCAGAGAAAGACTCATTTCAGTGATTACAGGCAGACACACAAAAGGAATGTTGCATGTTCTTTTTCTTTTGAAGCAGGTAATGTTGTGCAACAAGCAGCATAATATCAAAGTTCTGAGCGTCTTTTTTTCAACTACCCCCTTTGCCTTTTCTCTTAGATTATAGGCCAGAGAAATCGCAAAACGTGAAAACGTGGCCTTCGTTCGAGGTCCACTGTGGCCTCTGCTCATGCTTGGAACGTGAGCAAAGAGCTGGTTTTCTGTTTTCAGTTTGAGAAGTCCTTCACATTTTCTTTTTTTAGTATAGACACAGTCAAATATTTCATTCATCATTTATATTCTAATGTTTGGCTTGTGTCGGCCATTCTGTAAGGTACAAGTTGACCAACCTTCTCTTGGTGAACAGGTGAAATGTGTGTGGTCCACGGTAGGCACAGTGGATTGGTCCATTGATAAACTCACTAAATGGTCTCTGGTGTTTCTGTCTCCTTGTGATGCAAAACCATGGTCAGTGATGCCAACACTACCTGCGTTAGTGTTTACCTGGCCAGCCTGCCAGCTCTTCCTGGGGAGTAACAGCCTTTGGGGCAGCTCTGCCCAGAACTGTGGCTCTACTTGGCTATTCCCATGCTCAGAGAAAGCAGAGGGGTGGAGACAGAGAAGGGGGTAGCAAGAAAGAGAGGACTGGAGACCAGGGCCCGGCAATCTCTGAAGGCTGCCTGGTGCTGCTCACCAGGTTGTGAGGGTCAGGTGGGGTTTCACTGGAAGCTCTTCTTGAGATCTGCTCTTCTGTCTGAGAATCTGGGGGACAGAATTGTTTATTTGGCCAAGCGTGTTGGCTCATGCCTGTAATACCAGCACTTTGGGAGGCTGAGGCAGGTGGATCACCTGAGGTCAGGAGCTCCAGACTAGCTTGGTGCATAGTGAAACCCCATCTCTACTAAAAATGCAAAAAATTAGGCAGGCATGATGATGGGAGACTGTAATCCCAGCTACTTGGGAGGTTGAGGCAGGAGAATTGCTTGAACCTGGGAGGTGGAGGTTGCAGTGAACTGAGATCATGCCATTGCACTCCAGCCTGGGCAACAGAGTGAGACCCTGTCTCAAAAACAAAAAAGAAAAGAAAAAGAAAAGAATTGTGTATTTGTGCATTTCTTTTCCTGCATAATTTAAAAGTTAGAATAAAATTAAATATTTAAAAGGTCAGAGATCCCCTCCCTGGCCTTTGAAAAGACACCTCGTCTTAGCTTCCCTATACGTATATGAAGGAAAGAGGCCTCACATCAGGAGTGAAGAAATTCACTAACTCTAGAGCATCAGGAATAGTCTAGAAACCAACCTCAGCCTCTCTCAGATCACTGTCTGCCAGGAGGAAAAGCCCAGGTGCTCAGCACCTCAGTGGCCAGTCCTGAACCAAACCCTTGTCGAGGGCTGGCCTCTGCTTGCAGAAAGACGTCTGCACTGTAGACTCCTCCTGCTAGCTCCTCCCAGCACAACCTCGTTTAAATCCAAGGGTACAAGAGCCCCTTAGGACATCAAGATTAACTTTTGACATAGCAGTCCCAGCCTCTCTTAACTGTTCTTCTAGTTCTGGGCCTGAGTTAATTTGTATTTTATTTTGTTTTTAAAATGTCTTCCTAAGCATACACACACACACACACAGACACTATACTTTATAGATACCTGTAAGTGCATTTGTACTTAACATGGTAGCATAAACATCTATATTACTACAAATATTCTTAAATGTGCTGGAGCCTGAGCTTCACTTCACTCCTGTCTAACCCTATTTTACTTAGTGTTTTCTGGCATTAGGAATGTGGGTCCTTTGGCATCTCCCAGCCCCTCTTCCCTGCCCAGCCACCCCAGTCCAGGGGCCCACATGCAGTAGGCAGCCCCAGGACCATTCTTCCCAGAAGTTCAGGGAGGCCCAGGGCTTGGGGTTAGCTCCAGGGTAGGATGGACCTTTCCCACCAGCCAGGCTGGATGGGGAACAATTGCCAACTCAATAGCACCAGCCAACCTACTTCATCTCTGCAGGCTACTTTTCATTTTACTTCTTAGGCCGTAACAAGAAAGAGCCATTTATTTTAAATAAAGGAAAATGTCTTCCACAAAATCAAGTTGTGTGTCTTGTCCTTGACACTGGCAAACATAGCTTAGGCCTGAAGCAGGAAACAGAGTTTATGGTGTGATGGTTCTCAAGCATATGCAGCTTTTGTGCACGCACTGAACATGCATCCATTTCCTCTGCCTCCTTCTCCTTCACGCATCCGGAACTGCTGCAAGCAAGCAGTCACATCACACCTCCCAACCACATGCAAAGAACAAAAATTGCAGCTGCCAGAAAAGATTTAGGACATTTTCAAACTAGGTCTTCAACTGCAGTAAGAGTCACATTTAAGTAAAAGAGCTGCCCATCAGCCCGGCCGAGCTCTGTGCCAGCACTCCACCCCACACCCCTCCTGCTTTCTCCCACAAACAGTTTCCAGCTGACCTTTGGTGAACAGAAAATGTTTTATGAGCTTAAGAAACCACAGGGATAGTAATCTGCTGTGGCTGCCATAAAATGCCATGGGCTGAGTGCTTAAACAACATAAGTTTATTTTCCCACAGTTCTGGAGGCTGGGAAGTCTGAGATGGAGACTGGTGGGTTTGAGTTCTGGTGAGGTCTCTCCTTCTGGCTTGCAGACAGCCACCTTCTTGCTATGGCCTCACATGGTCCTTGTCTCTCATTGAGATCTTTGGACCTCAATGTTCTGGAAAAACCCTTTCCTCTGGCATTATGCTTTATACCTCTATCTTTTCAGGGCCATCCATGCCATTCAAAGAAAGGGCTGAAGCCCGGAGTTCAGAAACAAGTGCTGGGCTGTGCAGACAGCCTGGGAAGCTACTGACACACCTGGCCTCAGGGCTCTCAGGAGCAACTTCAGGGGCCTACACAATTCATCTTCTGAGGTTGTCTCCAAACCCACAGGAAGCAAGGGGGTTTCTATTCCAGCTCCCCTCAGGCAGCAAGAGGCAAGGCACGCAACAGTGTGTGACGGGAGGCAGGCAGTTATTGCAGAAATGGGGTAGGCCCCGATGACAGAAGAGAAGAAACCAAGAGAGGATTCTTCCTGGGGGGCCCCAGGTTCAGCAAGTCACACCTTTCCTATGGGGCAAGGCAAGGCAGATGGCGTGGGCCTCCTGCAGCACAGAGATCCTTCTGTCCACTCAGGAGTGGAGTCCAGGCCCTCAGGCAACTGAGGCTAGAGCACTGAGTCAGGGGACTCAACAAGACCATGCCTGAGTTGCAGATATGGCCACCTGGCACTTTGTAAATGCACGCAAGCCACAGGACCCCTTGCAGGGCAGAGCACTCAACTGCTTTGCCCAGGACCCCTGGGAAACAGCTCCTAGGTCTGCTGGGGAGATGGCCACCTACCATCTCAAACTCCACCAGGGAGCACTCTATTTGGGGGCAAACCACACATAATTAACCCAAATGGAACTGCCGTGGTGGTCGCCCCACCCAAGCTGGCAGTCCCCATCAGCAGATCCCAATCTTTCTTTCAATAAGGGGCACCTATTAGGTTGACTGTAAAACCGTGCGGGGTTTCTTTTGCAAGAATGTTAAGGTTGCACAGGAACCAGCGTTCTCCTGTCCTCTGAGTGCTGTCGTCACGCTTCTGTCCTCACCTGGGCCTGGGAATACCTGCAGACCTTGCTGAGTCATGTGTACAGGATAACGAGAGCTCCTCCCCTTCGTGCAGACGCAAGGAAAGAGACTGCGCCCCCTTCATTCGAATGCCTGGCACGTTTTTCATCAACTCCATGGAAATTCTTAAGTGCTCAGAGTGAAATGCATTTGTCAGAAGCCTACGAGGTTTTAAAACTCTGTATGCCTTTTTAATGACTAGCTGAATTCTCACTGATTCGTGAAGCTCACAGAGTGGTATGGACGTATTCTAACAACTAGGACCAAGCATTTTGGAAAGAAAGCATGGGCAGCTTACTTTGACCAAATGTTAAAAGAAGGCATAAAGTGAAATGACATTTATTCCGACATTATTAATGGCGGAAGTCCTCAGGAAATGAAACGTGCTAATATATTTTGGCTCATATGTATCCTTCTGATCACACCCATGTCCAAATGAGCTGTTTCTCAAGCTTAAAGGGGAAGAAACAATCTACGAATGTTAAAGAAAATATGTATTCTTTGGACGTTATTAAAGCAGGCTTAAAAGACAGATGAACCTCCAGTCAGGCTCAGTGGCCCATGCCTATAAACCCAACACTTTGGGAGGCTAAGGCAGACGGATCACCTGAGGCCGGGAGTTTGAGACTAGCCTGGCCAACATGGTGAAACCTAGTCTCTACTAAAAATACAAAATTTAGCTGTGCGTGGTGGCACATGCCTGTAATCCCAGCTACTCAGGAGGCTGAGGCAGGAGAATCATTGGAACCCAAGAGGTGGAGGTTGCAGTGAGCCGAGATCGCGCCACTGTACTCCAGCCTGGGTGACAGAGTGAGACTCTGTCTCAGAAACAAACAAACCAAAGAGACTGACGAAGCTCCACAGTGATTGTGGTCACTCTGGGAGCGCGTTGTCCATTGCCAGTGGAGAGAGCCTTGCCAGGGTGGAGGAACCATACTGGAGCCTCCCTGGGACCCCATGACCCCTAACACAGCCCCTAACAGGAGGCTTCTGAATGGCAGAGTCCTCCCTCTCAGCGCAGTGCAGAGGCCGCCAAATTCAGATCCTGGGGGTGTCTTGCAAGACAGTCTTCAATGCAGATTCCTGGGCCCCATTCCAGAGCTACTGAATCAGAATTTTGGGGTGGGGGTGAGTTGAGGACATTTATTTTTAACAAACTATGAAGATGAGACCGACACGCTGTAAATTTGGAGAGTTACCAACGCACACCACGGGACTGGCTAGTGCAAGATTTTCCATCTCTTCAGAATGCACAGAATGTGTCTTGTTGGAGAGAGAATGGGAAGAGACCAAAAAAGGTTTCCCCAAACTGAATGTGCTCTCACATGACTGGAGCTCCATGTCTTTGCGTGTGGGACCTTTTCAGTTAGAGGAGGTATATGCCTTTGTGGTGCTGTTTTCCCACTGTAACACAATGTCCCGGTGTCTACGACACACGCTTCCCTTCTGAGGTCCACAGTGTGAACCCGAAGGAGCCGGCCCCTCAAGATGGGGCCCAAGTGGCTGACCGGCCTAAATTCAAGGTGGAGGCACCTGGCTGTCGGCTGACTGCAGGTCACATGTGTATTATTCTGCGTTCCTGGCAGAAAACACATGTTTGTGCCATCTTGAGAACCTCAGAGTTGCCTGTTCCTGTTCACGGTGCCTGAACTGATGGCGGATGGGAACTCCCACTTCTCCTTCTGATCCTACACAACAGACCTTGGCCTACGTCAGTCTGATCAACCAATGAAATAAAACAAGCCTCCATCCCCTCTTTACATAGTGGACCAGGATGCTTGGTCTACATCAGTCTTATCAACCAATGTAATCCAAACAAACCAATACAATCCAAACAAGCCTGCATCCTTTACTTATGTAGTGGAACAAGATGGGAGCCTGGGAGGAAACCGTTTCTACAAAAGACAGCCTCTCTCTTGGCATCTTTGTTTTGTACCAATGACTGTGTCTCCCTGGCTTGCAAACTGCTCTACTATTTGCAGAAACAAAGTCTCTCACTTAACCTAATTTTTTTTTCTTGGTACTTTTCTTAGCAATGGGGATCGTAACTAAAGTACCACTTGCATCACTATGATGCTGATGGTCTCTGGTTGCCCAAGGATTAAAATGTAACCGTGATGAATTTCAAGTCGGGAAACACATCACAGTGGAATTCTGTTCCCCTGGATTTCCTTGAAGACATGGACACACCTTCACTCAGGGCACTGATGAGGCTGTTAAAGGAATAAAAGATGGTATCATTATGAGACCTCTGAGGATACAGTTCTGCGAATCCTCCATGCCTTATTCTCTCACAGGAGGGAGTCTCTGCACTTCTACTTCCAGCAGGCCAACATTTCTCCATGTTGCTTGTATCGATCTTATGAGGGACCTGGAGAAATATGTACACATAGATTTTAGCATGAGTCTTGTAGCACCATGTTTAGTGGGGTGTGTTCTCTTACGGAGCATCTCTGCGCTTGGAGTTGGGGTACGGAGGGCTGGCCATTTCACCTGACCCTGGAATGTGGCCCAGAGCTGCTGACAAGGGCCGTCCTTTTTGAAATAGGAGATGATATTGTGCTCATCTCCAGCTACGTGTGTGTGTGTGAGTGTGTGTCTTTGTGTGTTTCCTGTGAGTGTGTGAGTGTGTTTTCTGTGTGTTTCCTCTGTGTGTGCTTCCTGTTTCCTGTCTCTGTGTGTTTTCTCTTTTGTTTTTGTGCACATGTGTGAGTGTGTTTTTTGTGTGTATGTTTTCCTCTCTCTCTCTGTATGTGTGTGTGTGTGTGTGTGTGTGTGTGTGTCCTCAACCTCACCAAGCATAGCTCAGGGACCTCAGTTATCCCTTGAAGACACTGTGCTGCCAGGTACTAGACACAAATGTGACTTTAAACGTGACCTTTACGATCAAGCGTCTTGTAGTCTAGACAAGGAAGAGAGAGGAATGGAACGCCACATCCTCTTCAGAACTAGGTGCTGTGGGAGAGTTCCTGGCTGTCTTTGCAGACCGCACACTGAAACAGCTATTGTGATCACCACTTTATAGTGACCAGAATGTGTTCAGCAACACAGCCTGCTCACAGCCTGGAGAACAAAAAAATTTGTTTCCAGACATGAACAAAAGCAACCAACCAAACAAATGTTTTCACTCCGTAAACTGATACGTGCCAGGGAGACTTGTCCTGCTTTTTATGGAATGTAGGGGCGCTTAGAGTGGGCATGAAGGCTTGGCTCGGAGGAACCAGCAGCTGTATTATCAGAGACAAAGGGAAGTGACAACAGAGTAATTTATGATGATCCCTGCCCAAATTATCTCAGCACTCCGACTAAGAGCACTGTTCCTGGGCAAGCAGAACACACAACTTCTCACCTGCTGAAGAATGTGGAAGCCACAGGCAGTGGGGCTGGAAGCTCCCACCGTCCCTCCACGAGTGACTTCACAAAGCTTCCATCAGGCACCCGGGCCTGGCTGCCCTCCTGCTCCGCTTATTCTAAATATAAACACTGCAAGGCCCGTGCTTACTCGATCACACTTTTACACATCTCAGGCCAGTCTGCTGTTTAGATTTCCTGGCAACATCCTTGCAAGTCTTCTGTATTCCTTTTTGGATGTATCTTCCTTTACTAGTACAGTTTTTCTGCCTTTCTTTTGGCTCCTTCCAGGTGAACAAGACAAGAAGAGAACGTCTTGTTCTCTTTTGTATTAACGTCTAAGAAGACGCTAATACAAAAATTAATGGAACCAACTGCAGGAACTGCCAAATGTTATGTTGCTCACAGAAGTTTCGACTTTGAAAGATAAGCAGCTTCTATTTATTCCATGCTCCAATTAGGGCAAACACAAAACATTTTCTATCTGCTATGATGTATGTATTATGTATGGACATATATGAAATAAAAGTATAAATAACTGACTTAATTCTACTTTCTTTCAAAATGAGGAAACACGTCTAGCTTCTACGTTGTTCTTTGTCTTTTCAATTATTTAAGCAATTTCAAGAACTTAGAAGTCTCCCCTGCTTTGTAGGAAATAATGAAGCAAGACCCCACATACTCCAGTTTCCCTCAATGGTAACATCTTGCAACACTGTAGTACAATGTAACAGACAGGAACCTGACACTGACACAGTCCAGGCTCAGAACTTTCCATGTACAAGAATCTCCCTGTCACCATTTGATGTCCACACCCACTTCCTCCCGCCCACACTCCTCCTGAGCCCTTGGCAACCACCAATCTGTTCTCAATTTCTATAATTTAATATATAAATGTAATCATACAGCATGTAACTTTGTGAAATTGTTTTTTTTTCACTCAACATAATTCTTGGGAGGCTTACTGATGTGGCTGCATGGATCAATAGTTCTTTCCTTTTTATTGCTGAACAGTATTCCATGATGTAGACAGACCCGTTTGTTTAATCATTCACCTATTGAAGGACATCTGGTTGGTGTCTGGTTTTTGGCTGTTATGCCAAAGCTGCTACGAATAGACATTTTTAGTTTTTTGGGAAAATGACCCAGGCATACAGTGCAATGGCTGGGTCAAGTGGTGGTCGCATGTGTGAAAGCTGTCAGAGTCAAAATGGAGTCACTTGTGTTCAAACAAATAAGCCCTGACAAATACAGCCAGAAAAGGCCTTGGAGGGAGGATTCTCATGTATAAATGACTAGTAGAAAGAACTATCACAAAAAATGGCAAAAAACAGAACCTTGCACAAAGGCCATTGCAACCCCCCCCCCCACACAACACACACACACACACACACACACACACACACACACACACACATTCCTAGAAGAACACCCGCCATGCAACTGCCTGTCCAACCTTGGACTGGAGTCTGTCTTGTTTTTGATACCTGTAGCCAAGGATAATTATCTCAAGACAATTATGTCATCTTCCTCAATTTTCCTTTAAAAACTTTTGTCTTCTTTGACCTCCTTGAGTACACACATTGTTTGCTATGGCATATGTTTCCCACTGCTATGTCCTATTCCTGAATGATACCATTTTTCTTTAAAGAGCCTCTCTGTTATTTAGATTGGCACACGTTTCCCTAACAAACTACAAAACTGCCAGTAGGACGCGGTGGCTCACGCCTGTAATCCCAGCACTTTGGGAGGTCAAGGAGGGTGGATCACGAGGTCAGGAGATCGAGACTATCCTGGCTAACACGGTGAAACCCCATCTCTACTAAAAACACAAAAAATTAGCTGGGTGTGGTGGCGGGCACCTGTAGTCCCAGCTACTCGGGAGGCTGAGGCAGGAGAATGGTGTGAACCCGGGAGGTGGAGCTTGCAGTGAGCTGAGATCATGCCACTGCACTCCAGCCTGGGTGACAGAGCGAGACTCTATCTCAAAAAATAAATAAATAAATAAATATTAAAAAAATAAAAAAAGAAACTACAAAACTGTCTTTCAGAATGATTGTACCATTTTTACATTCTCACTGGCTATGTGTGAGAAATTTAGCTTTTCCACATCTTTGAAACATTTGGTGGTGTCACTGTTTTTTCTTCTTCTTTTTTTTAATTTTAGCAATTCTGAATGCTGTGCAATGATGTCTCATTTTCGTTCGATTTGCATTTCCCTAATTGTTAATAATGTTGATAATATTTTACATGCCTTTTGCCATCTGTATATTGTCTTTGACGAAATGTTTGTTCCTGTGTTTTTCTCATTTTCTACTTGATTGTAAAAAATACTTTGAAAGTTCTTTATATAATCTAGATATTAGCCTGAGATGGCCATGTTGTTTCCAAATAGTTTCTCCTAGTGTGTAGCTTGCTATTTTATATTTTAACATTTTTTCCCATACAGTAAAGGTTTTTAATTTTAATGAAGTCCTATTTATCAATTTTTCTCCTCTGTGGATCATATTTGGTGTCAAATCTCAGAACCATTGCCTAACCTCTATCTCAAAGGTTTTCTCCTATGGTTTTTTTTCAAAGGTTGTATGATTTTACAGTTTATATTGAAGTCTATAATCTATTTTGAGTTATTTCTATATAAATTGTAAGGTTTACTTCAGGGATTTTTTTTTTTTCCTTTTTTTGACCTGTGGATGCCCAGTTGCACCCAGAACCCCTTGTTGAAAGATTCTCCTTTTTAATTGCTTTTGGAGTTTTGTCAAAAATAAGTTGGACATATTTGTGTGAGTCTATTTCTTGGTTCTCTATTCTGTTCCTTTAATTTATGTGACCATTTATCCACCATGTATCACATAGTCTTCATTACTGTAGCCATAAAATAAGTCTTGAAACCATTTAGACTGTTTCTTCTCACTTTATTTTCTTTTCATAATTTTAACTCTCTTGTTCTTTTCATAAATTTTAACTCTTCTACTTCTTTTCGATTTCTATATTTTTTTTGAGTAATATTGTCTATATCTACAAAAAAAACCTTGGTAGGATTATAATAGGTCTTGCATTAAACCATGTTAAACCATCCTTTTACTTTTAATCTGCCTTTATTGTGAAATTTGAAGTGATTTTCTTGTGGGTGGTATATAGTTGAGTCATAGTTGTCTCTTTAATTATTTATGTATGTATGTATATATGTATGCATGTATGTATTTACTTATTTGAGGCAGGGTCTTACTCTGTCACCCAGGTTGAGGTACAGAGGCATGATCATGGCTCACTGTAGCCTCATTCTCTTCTGGCTTGGGTGATCCTTAGCCTCCTGAGTAGCTGGGACCACAGATGTATGCCACCACACATGCTAATTTTTGTATTTTTTTTGTAGAGACTGGGTTTGTCATGTTTCCCAGGCTGGTTCCAAGCTCCTGGCCTCAAACAATGCACATGCCTCAGCCTCTCAAAGTTCTGGGCTTATAGGCATGAGCCACAGCACCTGGACATGGTTGTCTTTTTTAAAAAATCCACTAAATCAATCTCTGTCTTTTAAGTGATATTAGACCATTTATATTTAATGCATTTACTAATGTGTTGGAAATTAAAACTTTCATTTTATTATTTGTTTTCTATGTGTCCTCTGTTTTTCATTCCTGTTTCTTTATCCAGTGAGTTACTTGAAGTATTTTTTTCAAATTTAGTTTTGCTATACCTATAATTTTTTAGAGTATTTATTTATATAGCATTTTAGGGGGTGCTCTAGGTATTACATTATATATTCATAATTTTTCACAGTCAACTTGTGACAATATTTTACCAGTCTGAGTGAGATATAGAGACCTTACTTCTTCTTATGTGATTTTACCCTCCTTGTTTATAAATAATTTTAAGTATTTCCAGGCAAATATTTGGAAGTAAATCAAGTGCTGCTAAAACTTTTGTTTCAATTATTAAACATAATTTGTAAAATTCAAGAAGAAGAAAAACCTATTGTGCTTGCCTATAATTTCAGCTTTTTTAAGCTTCCTTTTTTATTTCTGATATTCCAAGATTTCTTCTTTTATTATTTTCTTTTTGTTTAAAGAAATGTCTTTATTTTAGGGTAAATCAGTTGATGAAAAGTTTTTTCTTAGTTTTCCTTTATCTGTGAATGTCTAGATATACCCTTCATTCCTCAAAGATTCTTACTTGGTTGTGATTCTGGGTTAATAGTTCTTTTCTTCCAGTGGCATGAATGCTGTGCCACTTCCTTCTGACTTCCATAGTTTCCTTTGAGAAATCTGCTGTACTTTGAACCATGTTTTCACTTATGGGTAAGGTATCGCTTCTCTTTCAAGATTCTAATTGTCTTTAGTTTTCAGAAACTTGACTATGATGTGTCTTTGTATAAATTTGGGGAATTGTATTCCTTTGGAAATTTTATTTTGAGAAAGTTTTGCTCAGCTTCTTTAACCTAAAGATTTCTGTCTTTTGTCATACTTGGGAAATTCTCAGCCATTATTTCTTAGAGCACTTTTTTTTTTTTTTTTTTTAGACAGTCTCACTCTGTCGCCCAGGCTGGAGTGCAGTGGCGTGATCTTGGATCACTGCAAGCTCCGCCTCCTGGGTTCATGCCATTCTCCTGCCTCAGCCTCCCGAGTAGCTGGGACTATAGGCGCCCACCACTACGCCTGGCTAATTTTTTTGTATTTTTTGGAGACGGGCTTTCACCATGTTAGCCAGGATGGTCTCGATCTCCTGACCTCATGATCCGCCTGCCTCGGCCTCCCAAAGTGCTGGGATCACAGGCGTGAGCCACTGCGCTCAGCTCTTAAGAGCACTTGTTAATCCCTTTCTCTTTCCCCTTTCTTTTTGTGACTCCACTGACATAAATGTTGGTTTAAAAACAATCATTATCATACAGATCCCTGAGGCTCTGATAACATTTTTTTTTTTCTGTTTGCTCTCAGCTGTTCAAATTGGGTGGTTTCTATTACTCTATTTACAAGTTTACCATTTCTGTTTCCTCTGTGCTAGCATCAAGTAAACTCTTTTTTTTTTTAATTCTTGTATTTTAGTTTTAAATTTCCATTAGGTATTTTTTTTTTTACATCTTCTTTGTTTGCTGGGATTTTCCCATTTTCTATTTTTGCTTCAAGTGTGTTCATATTCCGAAGTCTGTTTTGTTCACGGCTGCTTTGAATTTTTGTCAGACAATTTTATCATTTACGACATCTCTAGTTTATGGTGTGGTGAGTGGTTTTTAACAGAAAACATATTTTTATATCCTGTTTGAGACTCAGAATCTTCTTTATACCATTTAGTTTGGTTGATATTCTTTGGCAACACTTCAACAGTGGAAGGATGTGGGGCTGAATGTCCAAGTTCCCAATGACCTCCTTTGCCATCACAAGGGAGGGGTTCTTCTTCCTGCCTGCTGGGGTGGGCACTCTGGCTTCTCAAGTGGGCTCCATTGACCCACTGGTGGGCTGGCCTCACTGCTGCTGGGTAGTTGTGAAAGTCCTGATTCTCTACCAGGCCTCCCCACCCAGAAGCAAGGGGAGGTGTGTACCTCAAGACTGTTGCTTGGGGTGGAACTTCAGGCTCCTCATGTGGTCCCTCAATCTTGGGTGGGGGCCTGGTTACTCCCTAATGCTGAGGAGAATCCAGACTCCCTATTTGGCCTTCTCTGCCACTACCTGGCTGGGATGTTGTGATGTTTCATTAAAACCTCATGAAGGTGAAGTCTAAGTGCTCCACTGGCCCTGGCTGCTGTGGGTTTGGTGGGGCTATGATTTTTAGGTGGCATTTGGCAGGGCGAGGTGTGGATTTGTCTCAAGTTTTCTGTCTTGCTAGGCTACTCCTTTGCTGGTCTTTTGTATACAGAGAGTGCTTTTCTTGAAGTGTTTTTCTGCACCTGCTGAATTTCTGAGTTGCTAACTTTATTATCAAGTCTGGGATTTCTGGAGAGGAAAGAAAATCCAGCTAATTCATCACCGAATTGTTCCCTTGATCCCAGGTTTTCTAGCCAGTTTGTCTTCTCTCCACCTTCCAAAGTCATTGTGTATTTGCTTCCTATACAATGCCCAGAGTTTCTAGTTATTTTAGAGAAAGAGATAGGAAAATGTACTGCTTCTTCCCCAGCAGAAGTTCTCTCATCATTCATTTTCTCCAAAAGAATTTTCTAAATCTTGGTGATATCAACATGTTAAAACATCAGTTTTATACTTCCTATTTGAAAGGATATTGATTGGTTATTCCACTTTCATGACACAACATTTCAATCAGGTGTAAAACATGTCCCTTGTTTCTAATATCCAAAGTCTCTTAAAGAGTATAGTGTTAGGTGATGATTTTAAAATCATTTGTCAAAATTACCAAAATGCCATTTTAATATCAAAAAGAAATACATGCTATTTTTCTTTTGATTTTGTATTTGCTATTTTTTATTGTTATTATACTTGAAGTTCTGAGATACATGTGCAGAACATGCAGGTTTGTTAGTCGTTTGCTGCACCCATCAACCCATCATCCACATTAGGTATTTCTCCTAGTGCTATCCTTCCTCTAGCCCCCCACCCACTGACAGGCCCTGGTGTGCGATGTTCCCCTCCCAACCGACAAACATAAGAAAAAAGCTCATCATCACTGGTCATTAGAGAAATGCAAATCAAAACCACAATGAGATACCATCTCATGGCAGTTAGAATGGCGATCATGAAAAAGTCAGGAAACAACAGATGCTAGAGAGGATGTGGATAAATAGGTAAGCTTTTACACTGTCGGCATGAGTGTAAATTAGTTCAACCCTTATGGAAGACAGTGTGGCAATTCCTCAGGGATTTAGAACCAGAAATACTATTTGATTTTGTGTTTTAAATATCCGTCTCCCCCTTCTTCCTCTGTCTTGTACTACTAGAGCCCAAGCTCCACTATCGTGTTGTTTGACACCTCCTCACAAATCCCATTTCAGAATCTTGGATGGGTTCTGGCACTAATCTTGGTGCTTCCCCGTTGCAATAGCACTGTGAGGGGGGAAGATGGTGTGTGAGGTCATTGTCCTGCTTGCCACATCTCTTACAGAGATCACCACAACTGACCAGCTGCCCTGAACCCAGACCTCAATTATGACCTCCCTGTGAGTCCCAGAAAACAGGGTCAATTCCCAATTTGGCATGGGACCGTTGGGGATATGATCACCAGGAAATGACACATTTGCATGCATACAGGTGTCAGGAGACCTGGACATGCCTTAAGACACGGTTGAGTACCTTTTCCCATCTGTTTAAGTTCCATGAAAGCTAGGGGTCTTTTGTCACATTTATGGCTGAATGGACAGACCTTGCAACCAGGTGACTACTCTGTAAATATGTGTGGCAAAAATAAATATGCAAGTTTTTTACCTTCAAAGCCAAGGCATTCTGGAACAATGTATTTTTCCAGAAAATTCCCTTTTAGAAAGACATGCTTTTATCTGAACAGCTCTTAGGGGCATGAGAATCTGCCTACCTTGTTGAAAGCATCTTATGCTAAGACACTTGTGACCTCAGAGAGTGTCTACCAAGTAGATCTGAGACACCAAGTGAAAAACTGCAGGTCATCAGCCCAGACTTGCAGCACCAAGTTCAAATATTTTCTAACAATAAGTGCCAATCCCAAAAATATGCTGTTAAAGGGAGATAGCAATCTAGAATCACATAAAAATAACTGGGGCGCCTCCAGAAATGTAATACTTGCCCCAAGCAAGTTCCAAGGCTACAGTAAGGGCCATAGGTGAACTGGACTTTAAGATTCTAGATACTGGACAGATACGTCGAAGAAAAAGACATTTTCCTAGACCAAGAGTTATTTAATACTGGAAAATGGTTACCAATAGAGAATGTGAAATTCCTGAAAATTTTAAAAGAAAGAAATAGCCCTAATTCTAGGGATTCTTTTAAGGATGCGTGATCAGCTGAGAGTCTTTTAAAAGGGTTCCTTGCTCCCAAATCCTACAGGACTTCATGATTCCCCGAACCACTGATTGTGGAACATCTGCAGGAACCAGAGAGAATGCTGAGCTGCTGCTCCCCTCTCCTCTCCTCAGTTGGCTAGGGTGAGTGTTCAGTAATTTGAAAAATAAATAAGCACAACATTTCCAAGCACTCAATTTAGTGCTGACAAATATACAAATGTGAAGAACATTAGGGAGGCATCCAGCATTTTCAATAATGCATGATCCCCATCACTTAATTATTTTGAAAACATCTGTTGAAGAAAAGGATGCCCTGGAGGGGAATTAAGAAGTCACATGGATCAGTGTGTGGCCACATTTCACCCTTTGAAGAGGAGACAGGAGCCTAAGGAGTGTGGTGCTAACTCCAAGCACTCACGGGGGTGGAAGATGGGGTGGTAAGAGACCAAACGGGTCCTGGCATTGCCCAGCCTGGTCTAGATCAGTTTCCACATTGGAAGTGGCACTGGGAGGTGCACACAGCGTGGGGACGTTTGCACCCAGGGCTTGCATTCCCTGCAGCTTCTGCTCTTGGGCAATGGAAGGATGTCAGCTGGAAAGGCTGGGGCGCCTTCTGGGTATTACCCAGGATTTGAGGCTGTAGGTGACTAATCCAAGAAGCATTCAGGTGCAAGAGGAGGGTGGGAAATGGATGCTGTGCTCTCCATGGTCGGGAGGGCAGAGTGGTCAAGAAAAATCGATGCTGCACTTTCCACAGCCACGTGGATTTTGTGTGACTAGGGAAGCCCAGGTGTGACCAAGGAGCAGCTAATCCTCAGGGAGAAGAAGGAACTGGGCTAATTTCCTCATCTGAAAAACCAAGCCCTTGTAAACAATGCTGCCTGGTAAGGTAAAAACCATAGTGAGGTGGTTTGGCTCTGTGTCCCCACCTAAACCTCACCTTGAATTCTAATAATCCCCACTGATCGTGGGAGGGACCAGATGGAGATAACTGAATCATGGGGGAGGGTTTTCCCATGCTGTAGTGAATAAATCTGATGGTTTTATAATGGGCAGTTCCCCTGCACACACTTTCTTGCCTGCCACCCTGTAAAACGTGCCTTTGCTCCTTCACCTTCCACCATGATTGTGAGGCCCCCAGCCATGTGGAACTGTGTGTCTATTAAACCTGTTTCCTTTATAAATCACTCAGCCTCAGGTATATCTTTATTAGCAGTGTGAGAACAGACTAATACAGATAGAGTTCTGTTCCAACTTATGACACAAAGAATCAGACATGTGCAAGAATGGTCATTTTGTTGAATGAAGATCTTCCACAACAACGTTGTTCCATAAAAGGTAGATTCCTTCATTTTTAAAGCTCTTCATAGTCCACGGATTTCTTCTATGTTCATTGTCTCATTTACCTCTCAAAGCCACCCTGAGAGGCAGAAATGTCGAGTGTCATGGAATATTTAGATGGTTAGAAAGGAATGCTGCGTTGTGCCAATATTTATCGATCAGTGATTTAGGTAAGAATTCCAGGCATGCTCAGAGAATCTCCACTCACGGAGATGGACAGTCTGGGTACAAATGCATGCTTTGTTCTTTCATAATCTAACTATAAATTATCTAGTGAATTCTCCTAATTTTCCCTTGCTTCGATTTTTGAATTTATCATTAGCCATGAAAATCAAAAGAAAAGAAAACGTTCAGCTTATTCCTTTGGGATAGTCAACCTTGGGCTATAGGTTGAAATCTACTCTGGGGGAAGGTGTGCATGGAGCCGACCTCCCTTCACTTTCTGACCCCACCCCTGCTTCCCAGTCCTGGCCATCTAACCCTACACTGCCTGGTCTTCATTCTAGAACATTCTCTTTATGGATATTTCAGCATGTCCTTTCTGGAGTGATAAGTAAAAATAAATAAACAAAGAAACAAGAAAGAGAGAGACGGCTGATGGAGAAGATGATGACCCAATCAAGTGCTAAGTTGTGCAAAGAGAACCTTGGGAAATATTGACAGCTAATTTCACTGTGATACTTGTAAATTGTAAACACAGTATTTATTCTTTGACATTTCAGCAATGTCAAAAATCTTCTGCCCTGGTGCCCTGGAGTAGACATGAGGGCCAGCTTTGCCCCTCCACCATTTCAGCCAGGCGTTTACAACTGTGGGATTTATACTTAAGTTACACCAAACAGATACAAACTGGTGTCACTTTTTTCCCCTTAAAGCTTCAGAAATTTCACACCTTTTCTTGGTAATGTATTCAAATATCAAATAGCTCCTGGTACTGGGAATTTTCCTTTTGTTATTTAATATAAATGTCTTGTCCTGATCTTGTTTCTGCTTTCTTAAGATTCAATGAAAGAAATATAAGTTTTAAAATTATGTGAAGGCAAAGAAAGTTAATTTTAAAAGCCTACAGTTAAATTTAATAGACTTGTATTTTAAAAACTGCTATTTTATTTTACTCTTCATAGTATTTGCCATGTGAATGGATTTACTCACATTAGAGAATTTGTACCCTGGGAAATATTTGTTGCCACATTACAGACCTTATTAACTTCAATGGTTATTTTAAAATCAAGCAAATTAATAAGCTGTAATTAAGTGGTAAAACAATGAAATTGCTTAAAACATAGACTTTTAAAGAATGTAATTTTCTGCCAGGCACAGTGGCTCATGCCTGTAATCCTAGCACTTTGGGAGGCCGGGGCTGATGGACCATGAGGTCAAGAGATCGAGACCATCCTGGCCAACATGGTGAAAACCCCATGTCTACTCAAAACACAAAAATTAGCAGGGCATGGTGGCGCGCACCTGTAGTTTCAGCTACTCGGGAGACTGAGGCAGGAGAAGTGCTTGAATCCGGGAGGTGGTGGTTACAGTGAGCCGAGATTGAGCCACTGTGCTCCAGCCTGGGGACAGAGCAAGACCCTGTCTCAAATAAATAAATAAATAATAAAGAATGTAACTTTCTATTTTGCATGTTCTTAACATTTCAGACTGGGGAAAGAACAACAGGTAAACAATGACAGCTGAATTTCAGCACATTCACTGTGCCAAGTCTCAAGCCAGACCTTGGGCCTGTGGAATTGTCTGTCCTTTGTAGTTTGCTTCGTTTCTGTTTTGTTTTTCGAGACAGGGTCCTGCTCTGTTGCCCAGGCTGGTGATGCAGTGGCACAATGATTGCTCATTGCAGCCTCGAATTCCTGGGCTCAAATGATTCTCCCACCTCAGCAAGTAGCTGGGACTACAGGTGTACACACCCACACGCAGCCAAAACTGTGACCGAAAGATGCCTTAAGTGCTGTATTCGTCCATTCTCACGCTGCTATGAAGAACTACCCGAGACTGGGTAATTTACAAAGAACAGAGGTTTAATTGGCTCATGGTTCTGCAGGCTTTACAGGAAGCACGGCTAGGAAGCCTCAGGAAACGTACAATCATGGTGGAAGGTGGAAAGGAAGCAAGCATGTCTTACTAAAGTGGAGCAGGGCAGACAGGGAGTGAAAGGGGAAGTGCTACACACCCTCAAACAACCAGATCTCGTGAGAACTCACTCAGTGTCACCAGAACAGCAAGTGGGAGATCCACCCCCATGATCCAATCACCTCCCACCAGGCTCTTCCCCCAATTCTTATGAGATTTGGGCAGGGACACAAATTCAAACCACTTGAGGGGGACAGAGTTATTTGAGGAAAAAAGAAACAGAAAGATATCAGTTGTCTTAATAGAAACAAAAATTCAGTGTTGCAAGACACTCTTAAACAGCAGGGTTGACTTCTTCCTATTCCAACCAAAAGAAAAAACACCCAAGTGTGCATGTGTGTGAGGGGACCATGATAAAAATAAAATAGAATGACACTAAAACGCTTATGTGGTTCACTGTGTACCACGGGGTGCCACATATCACTTTATCACTTGAGTTTCAGTATTTAACATGATGAGCACAAACTTGGTATTCAACCTATGTATAAAAATTTCCATAAAAACACGCATTTAAGAATTGGGAGTATTTTTTATGTATTTGAAAATTAATGTGTTATTTTCATAAATCAAATCCAATAAGGATTTTAAATAACTCTGTAGTTATTAACATCAAAGGAAGAACATACATTTTATTTTAAAATTCCCACCTGAAATGGTGGAGGTGGGTGCACATCATGGAATGTCTGTAACGAGGGACTTGTGTGTATCAGGACAGAGAGCTGGGGTAGCTGCTTTCTGGGAATATCTGTCAGGAACCTGCCATTTGGTTAGAGCCAGTCATGGTGCTGCACACGGAACAGTGACTGTCTACTGGGGGAGCCAGAGGCTACAGGAGGAATGATGCAAAAGTGAAATTGCAAGGATGCCAACTTCAAGGAGGAGGAGCTGGGTGCTGGGTGCTGGGGCCTGGGCACATGGGATGCGAGGCAGAGGAGAGGTCTCCCAGGCTGAGAGACCATGAAGCTGAGGCCTCAGCCAGCCCCAGAGGCAGAGAAAGCAGTAGAAGAAATGAAATACCAGGAGGAATCAGAAAGGGAAAGTGAAAAGTTCCTGTAGAAAATTTAGATATAAAAGTATTTACTAAAGTGGCCTAATGGCAGACCAAGTTGTGGTGGGTGTAAGTGCCTCAAGCCTCCATCCACCGAAAGACCATGAGGCATGTGCTGGGTCCTGGGAGTTCTGAGAAACTGTGTGTGTCTGTGTGTGTGCACGTGTTTGTGCATGTGTGTGCATGTGTGCATGTGATAGTGTGTACTTGCTTGTGTGTGCATGCGTGCCTGAGCACATGTGTGTGCATGAGTGTACATGTGTGCATATGTGCATGAGTGTGCACGTGTGAGTGTGTGCGTGTGTGAGTGTGCATGCCTGTGCATGTGTGTGTATGTGTGCGCACGTGTGTGCATGTGCGTGTTTGTTGTTGTTGTTTGTTTTCTGGCAACCCCATATAAAATCAGGGTGGAAAAATCAACAGAGGAATCCAGAAAAGCCACTGGGGAGAAGAGAGAGCCCCAGGAGGACCTGCAACTTCCTTCTATGTCTGCCTCGAGCCTCTAAGTGTAGACAGAATTTATTTTGTCAGAACATAATGGGAAAATGGTCCAATATATTTTTAAACCAATGTTTCTTTTGTTTTTCTTAATATACAATCAATATGCTTCTAGTTCATCTCATATATCTGAACAGGCTCACTTGAGTCCCCTCTTGCTCGGAGCTTTCATAAAATAAAGGAATAAAAATAAGCAGGGACTTAGGAGAGAGAGAGAGAACCGAAAAGGGGATGAAAGCTCAACAGGTGAGTTCAGGTGATTCTGGAAGTTGAAGGTGGTTGGGCACGTGGCCTGGCCTCGCGAATGTAGGGAACTAACGCCACCGCCTCAGGAAGGGGAACCCACACGGGAGGTGGAGGGGCATCACCAAGCCCAGGAGAAATCAGAACCGAGAAGCCCTGAAGGCCAGAACGGTGGGGAGGGCGGGAAGTGGGATGAATCTTTCTTTGTGTTTGATGAAAAGCAGAATGCACAGACCCCTGCTGCCCCCCGCCCCCCTCCACACACAGATATGCAGCTGCTCCCTGGACCCCCACACAGGCCAGCAGGCAGGGAGCTCAGCTGGAGGCCTTACCCGGTGGGGCTGTGGTCCCTAAGACGCCTGCACAGCTCAGGACGCGGGCAGGTGTCTTCCCAAACCCGGAGCCCCATGCAGGGCCTCCCAGCCCTTTCCTCTCCAGTTCCAAGGGGTGGATGGAGCCTGGAGCCTTCTCCTCTCAGAAAACTGTCCGGCCCCAACCCAGGACCCCTGAATTCATTAATGGTTTTCAGATTGGGATTCTTTCAGTTCCAACAATAATGTACACACACACAAACACTCACACTCACATTCTTTCAATTATTTCTAAAACATAGTCTAAGGTTTCTAATGTCAAAGTAAAATTTAAAAGTGTTTTCACACATTCAAAGTTTCAATGAAAGATCTTGTGTGCATTTTTTCCCCAAAAGCTAACTGGTGTTGTGTTTCAAACAAGAGAATGAGGGAGGATCCCAAGTACAGTCCCAGATATGGAAAAAAAATTGCTAGTGCCAGCAGGAGAAGGGTGAAGGGGAGTCCCCGGGAGAGCTGGGGACCTGGCCTTGGGGCAGCAGGATGGAGAGACTCTTCCAGCCCTTAATGAAAGGGGCTGATGTGCTTCCCTGCATCTTGAGGAATCTTCTAGCTCCAACAAAAAGTTTGGGTGCAGAGGAGTGATAGGTAAAAGAAAATTATGAAAACCAGGAAAAATAAAACAAAAAGAAAAATCTGTACAAAGAAAGGAAATTGTAGTCTACTTTGGATGGTGGTTATGAACATGTGTGTGTGTGTGCGCGCGCGCGCCCGTGCAGTGGAGTTTGAGGAATACATCCACTGAATTATCCATAGGAGAGAGTCAGTATCCAGCTTCTAACCCTAAATAATCAGAAAGCAGCAGTATAAATGTGCTACTTGAAATACGAAATGGAATGCTAGGAAAAACATCTAAAAGAGTCAACAGTTAATCTGATTTTTTTTTTTTTTTTTTAAGATGGTCTCACTCTATTGCTCAGACTGGAGTGCAGGGGCGCACTCATGGCTCACTGTAGCCTCTAGCTCCTGGCCTCAAGCCGTTGTTTGGCCTCAGCCCAGAGTAGCTGGGACCACAGATGTACTCCACCATGCCCAGCAAATTTCCTTTTAGTTTTTTATTTGTGGAGACAGAGTTTCCCTGTGTTGCCCAGGTTGGTCTAGTACTCCTGGGTTCAAGCTATCCTCCCACCTCAACCTTCTCAGTGCTTGGATTACAGGCATGAGCCACCACGCTCAGCCCAATAGTTGATTATTTTGCGCTGTGGATTAGGAGTTGGGGCTGGGGTGGAGGTGGGGTGGGCAGGAGATGTTTTTTGCAACGTTCTCTTTGGAGTGTGAGCTGACATTTGAGACTGTGCCCCTACACTGATCCGATTTTCATTCAGCAGCAGGAGGGGTGGGTAGGGGCAGCTGTTGGTGGGTCCTGTCCTTCCCAGTTCCATCTTCACCCACAAACCCCGAGCAGCAGCCGCAGTCCGGAGCGAGGCAGGAAGCCCTGGGATCTCCTTTCTAGGTGTGTTGCCCTGACATTTACCACAAGGCAGGTAGAGGGTCGGTCTCAGGAGAGAAGTCTTTCCAGAAAGAAGCAGAGGGATCAGCTGGTCCTCGCTACCTTTGTTCTTTGATTAAACATTCGTTTTCACAAAATCTCTTCCTGAAAGAAAAGTAACCCTTTTATTGCGGTGAAAAACAACGTTTCTGAGGTAAAAAGTTGAGGATCTTCTCTCCGGGGGGGAAATACCGTTATAAAAATGGAGTCCAGCCAAGAATGTCTGTCTTCCTAAGGAACTAGTCTTCACTAAACAGTGCTTTTCTGAGTTACAGCCTGGAGGAAAACAGTAGGAAAATGAGAATAAAACGGGCTGCCTGATGAGAGGTATGAAACTTCACTCTAATGGGATTAATGGAAAGGCTGGTGAGTCTTTATTTGATAACTTAACATGAATTGATCAAAGTTAATTCTAATCAGATGCAGTCGGTTTTCTGGCAAATAGTTGCAAAAGGACTGAACGATGAGAAAACGGAGGCAGAAGATGTCGAGCAGTATTTTAGGAATTTGGTATTGAATGATAAGGTAGATACTTACAACAGTGAATGGGGAAAAGAGGGGCAGGGACATTTTTCAGATTTGGTGAGTTTTCTTGCCGTTTGATGCATCTTTTCTTAATCTCTGTATGTTTCACTCATTTTACTCATTTGCCTGGAACCTAAACCCTGAGGTTGAAACTATAACCCTGTTTGGCTGCTTGTAGTTTTAATTTTAGAAAAAAAAACAAAAAACAAAAAACAGATGAATCTCTCTAGATAGGCATAACACACATATTTGAATGGTTTTCCTTGAGCTCTCTGCTATGTTTGTTGTGGTAAAACATTGTTTCCTAGTCAAAATCCCTTCTCAAGAGTCCTTTGGAAACAACTACAAATTTTAGGAACACAACGTTGTTCCTGAAATGAGTCTTACCTGCCCTCCCTCCTCTGCCTGGGGATGTCTTCCATCAGCTGGGAGTTGTGTCACCTGGATGTGGAAGAAACACAGGAGCACATTTTGGAAGCATTCATCAACAGCAAGTGGGGTTACAAAGCCGAGGAGAAGAGCAGAGCTCTCGACACTCACCGTGGGCAAAGGCAAAAACCCAAGTCCAGGAAAATACTGTAACCCACGCAATCACCTTGAGACAGAAAAGAACTCGGAGTGAGCGAGCACGAGCAAGTGTGGTCTGGAAGAAGCTGGAGAGGAAAGTAAGAAGGCAGTCTGTGGGAAGAACTTAAGTGTGCCTGGAACCGTGGCTTATTCCATTTGGGTTCCATGAAAGCTGTCGGAGGAAGGGGCTTTTGCAATTTCTACTTTACAGAACTGGTGAGAGCCAGGACCGAAGCCCAGGTCCAGCTGAGCAGGCAGGGGGTTGCTGACCACAGGGCTCAACTGCCTCGGGGATGGGGCCAGTTCAGCGACAGTGAGGCAGGGCATCATGCCAGGGCGTTGTATTTTGCAATACCTGGACCCAGATACCTGCCTTCATCACCGCTGTGCCCCAGTGACCTGTGGCTCCCTGGTTGCTGTGGCTTCATGTTTCGTTGATTTCACCCCTGGTTCTTTAAAATGTGCCATTCACACTCTGACACCACCCGTCCACACTGCTTCCCAGGTCTCTGCCAAGATTCTGATAAATGGAAATGTACACTCTGGCCCAAGCTTACATCCTTGTGTGGTCCAAAGGGGATGAGTGTTCTGAACACCTGCCCCCGTCATTAGGAGTCCAGAGAGGCACACGTGAGACTTAACACCAGGATATGGTTAAAACAGAGCTGGGATGGCTGAGAGGTCAAACAAGGCACTGAGAAGCAACCTGGTGCTCTAAGCAATAGCAAGGCATTACCCTCCAGCCTGGAAAGACAAAGGAAGGAGTCATTGTCGCTGGCATCAGAGTCAGGGGCCATCCCAGGAAACTGGGCCCACTGGCTGGCTGGTGGCCCCTCCTGGCCTCCTGGACCTGCAGTTCTCCGGCTTCCACAGGTGGGTGGGGGGCAATTTCTCTCCGAGCCACCTTCCCCTAGGTCTTGGTGGCTCTGCTTCCCTGAGTGGTCTCTGACTGGCTGGTGGCCCCTCCCTCTGCCCCAGAGCTGCTTCCTCTGCATGAGAATGAGACTTACCAGGCTGGCCCCTCTCTGACATGCACAGGTCCCAGGCCATGGGTAGCCCATGGGGAGTCTGCAGCCGGGGAGAGACCAGTGCTCCGAGGGAGGGGCTGCTCTGGCTTCTGCATCGCTGGCCCCTTAGAGTCTCCTTTGGTGTCCCTGGATTCCTGGCCTCGTCGTGCTGAGAAACACGGGGCCTGCCCCCTGACACCTCAGCAGTAGAAGAGAGGATCTAGCCTTTCACCTCCCTTGGAATCACCATCCAGTTGGGTCTTTCCCGTCTCCAGTGCTGGGAGACGCTTCTTTCAGATGGCACCTTCTAATCAAGTTGATTTCTCTGGCCCAGCAATGAGCCCCATGCCTCAGTCTGCTCTTGTTCCCAAGTTCAGCCCAAGCCTTACCAAGGTGATTGTGGGTTTGTGTGTCTGCCAATACCTGCATATCTAAGCTCTTTCAAAACAGGGGTGCAGACTTTTTCCATAAACAGCTGGGTGTTGAAGGTCGTGTGGTCTCCTGGGCAGCTCCTCAGCCCTGCCATTGTGGTGTGAAAGTAGCTACAGATGCTGTGGCACGAATGGCATGGCTGAGTCCCAATAAAGCTTTATTTACAAAACCGGAAGCCAGCCTGGGCCAATGTTTACAGTCACCCACTCCACCCTCAGGCCAAATTTCTAACACAACTCTGGATATAAAATATTAAATATTTAGTGAAGCGAAAAGGGTATCTGCCAAAGAACTATTTTTATATGGAGCACCAAAAAATGATTTCCTCCTATTTCATATAATCAAATGTCTTCACGGTCTGGGAGAATGCCCGATAGGAGGGGACGGCTGCCGCTGCCAGCCACAGCTCCCTCATAGGGTGGCTCTGTGGTACCCAAACCTCCTTCTGTGCCCTGGGGGAGGTCTAGGGCTCTGTGGAAAGGGATCGGTGGTCTGTTCATCTAATTTAGACATAAACAATGATGAAGCATTAATTTGTCTGACTGGAGTCCTCCAGCCTTCTGTGTACCTATTCGGATGCTTTCCTTTTTCCAAGTCCTCCTTTGTTTGGAGGAACTGTGAGCCTGGCCATCTGAGGACAGCATGTGTGTTGTGAATCTGTGTACCTCCAACCCGGCACGTGGGAGTGGGCTCACACACACACGTGCACCAGCCCTGGAAACCGTGATAACAGCTTTCTCTTATGTGGATCACAGGGTGTGTCTACATGGAAGTGTCTCTCACACCTGCCATGAGGAGATATGGTGCAGAAATCCACAATTATATGCCTGGGAAGTTTACATGCTAATATTTCGCAGAGGTGAATTCATGTCTGCATTCCCACAGACGTTTGCTGGATGGCCCAAGATATTCAATGACATTTACTTAATTCTGGATGTCCATGAATAAGCGGTATGTGAATTTCATGGGTGGGGTCTTAGTTTGAGGTCTATAACAAAATACCAAGAACCAGGTGAATTTTAGACAATGAACAAGCATTTCTCACAGTTCTGGAGACTGGAAGTCGGAGATCAGGGCACCAGCAGGGTTGGGCTCTGATGGGGGCCTCTTGCAGCTACCGACTTCTCACTGTGTCCTCACACTGCGGAGGATGCAAGAGAGCTCTCTGGGCCCCGTTGGTGAGGGCTCTGATCTTGTTTTTGAGACTCCACCCTTCCCACCTCATCATCTCCCAGAGGCTCCAGCTCCTCACACCATCACACTGGGGGAGACAGGCTCAACACAGAATGCTGGGGGGCCTCATTCCGTCCTTTGCAGGTGGCGTAGTGGGAAATACGCCTCCTGCTCTCCAAACATGGAGGCCTTTGAAATGTTACTTGAAGTGCTTATTAACTGCTGCTTGCTGGAGTAAATATCATAGTAAATGGCACCACTTCCAGCCCAGAAGATGGACAGGAGACCTGATATTCTGAACCAGGGGCTCAGGGAGTGTGGGCTCCAGTTAGAGATCCTGGGTGCCGCTGCATGTCCAAGCCACATGATGGCTTTGCTTCCTGGAGCCACCCACCCTGCTGCTGTTGGGGGTCAGCGCTGGCCTGTGCCCTGGGGACCCTCCCCGCCGGCAAGCTGGCTTAGGCCAGTGATGCTCCCTGCCTTTGTGGCAAGCAGGCAGTGGGTCAGAGGGGAGGCAGCCTTGGAGGAAGGCTGGGTCTCGTCAGGTTTAGGTCTCTGGGCTCCTGTGTGGTCAGTCCAGCTCCCCAGAGCCTGGATTCCTGCAGAAGCATTTGGAGCTAAAGACAAATAATGAAAAGAGCCCATGCCTGCCTGACCTCATCCTCTACAGCAGCCATGGGGGCCCCGAGAGCCAACTGTGGTTGGGAGATGTGGTCTAGGGGCTCAGGTCCTGGCAGCAAATCTCTCAGCTCCCCAGGAATCTCAGCTCTCCCCAGTCGGTGTCACAGGCTCTGCTCGTCTATTTACAAAATGGGTAACACTTGCCCTCCACCAGAGCCCAGCCCCGGTAAAAGTGGGGAGGAGCCCCTTCCTAAAACTGCACGTAGGCCGGGCACAATGGCTCATGCCTGTAATCCCAGCACTTCGGGAGACTGAGGCAGTCATATTACCTGAGGTCAGGAGTTTGAGACCAGCCTAGCCAATATGGTGAAACCCCATCTCTACTAAAAGAAATACAAAAATTAGCCGGGCGTAGTGGTGGGCACCTATAATCCCAGCTACTTGGGATGCTGAGGCAGGAGAATTACTTGAACCTGGGAGGTTGCAGTGAGCCGACATGGTGCCACTGCACTCCATCTGGGCAACAGATTGAGACTCCATCACAAACAAACAAACAACTGAAATCAATGTTTTTAAACTTGGGGATGCAGTTAAGACCTCACTGTGAAGTTGTGTCCATGTTGTTGAATCTAACCCGTGAACCCTGGGACACAGGAAGGGTCCAGGGCTGCTTGGTCAACGGGTGGCCCCACGCACACCTGGCTAAGAGGGTTGGAAAGTGTCCAGCTGCCACTCTAAAAGCTCAGCCACTCACCTGTACAGCCACCCACTCCAACTATCTCGGCATGCGTGTTTTAACAGCGTTTCAGCAGAACCAAAAGTTGTCAGAAGGAAAAGATGTCTCAGTATGAGACACGTTTGTCACTTCAGCTCTAATTTTTAACACCTAATTCCTATCTGGAAAGTATTTAGCCATTTTAATAATACAAGTTTGTGAAGACTAAACTAAAATGATGATTGTTGCAAGTCACTGCCATTGGAATGTTTGTCTGTGTCTATTACTAACAGTGAGCCTTGAATCACAGCAGGACCAAGCCAACGCCTGGCAGATGGGTCTCTGCTCCTCACCGGGTGCCCCTCACCAGTGATGACGTTGTCTCTGAGCACCTGCCACCCCTCCCACTTCAGCATTTGGTGTGGGTTCTGGCATGTGGTCAACGTTCAATACACATTTACTAAAATAATGAAGTAATCCTGCATTTGGAGAACTTTTTGTCCAGTTGGGAGATGATCTGTCTGCTTCACTGCTTTACCAAACAGAAATGCTATGGGAAAAATGCAATGCAGACTGTTCTTTTCAGGGGAGACAATCAAGGCTCTCTGGGGAAGGTGGCCATGTGGCTGCACAGAGAGGGTTATGTAGTGCTGAGCTGCGAGGAGGCAGCAGAAAGGGTTTTGCCTGGAGAGTGAGTACAGACAACCCACAAGAACCTTGGGCAGCTGCACACAAAGGAAAGCAGTAGACTTGTATATTAGTCCGTTTTCATGCTGCTGACAAAGACATACCCAAGACTGGGCAATTTATAAAAGAAAGAGGTTTAACTGGACTCAGAGTTCCATGTGACTGGGGAGACCTCACAATCATGGCAGAAGGCAAGGATGAGCAAGTCACGTCTTACACAGATGGCAGTAGGCAAAGAGAGAGCTTGTGCAGGGAGACTCCCATTTTTAAAACCAACATATCTTGTGAGACTTATTCACTATCATGAGAACAGCACAGGAAAGACCCACCCGCATGATTCAATTACCTCTGACGAGGTCCCTCCCACAACAGGTGCAAATTCAAGATGAGATTTGGGTGGGAACACAGCTAAACCATATCAACATGTGTGTGCCTGTGTCTGTGCCTGTGCTGTGTGCATGAATGCATGTATCCATGATGCATGTGCCTGTGTGTGCGTGTGTGTGTGTGTGTATCCATGATGCATGTGAAATGCATGGTTGATGTCTGTGGTGTGCATAGCGTGTATAGCGATGATGCCTGTGTGTACTGTGCTGTACACACATGTACCCCTGACTGCAGTGTGTGCCCTGTATGTCATGCATGTATCCATGAGATGTGGTGCGCTTGATTGTGGTGCATGTACCTGGATGCATGTCATGCGCTAGTGGTCTATTGCATGTGTAGCATAGGTGTATGTATCTCCTGTGATGCATGTGGTGTGCTATGTGTATGCATGCATGTACCGAGTGATGCATATATGTGCCTGTGCCTTGCTGTGTGCATGCATGTATGTATTTATGATACTTGTGTGTGTCTGTGTGCACATGCGTGTGTGGTCATGCTGGTGCTTGTCTTGGAAGGAGACAGGGTGGGAGCAGTGGAGCAGTAGGGAGAGAAGGAAGGACACATTTCACATTGATTCCAGGACCCTCAAAGTAACCCTCACACCTCACTTTCCTTAGAACTGTGTACACGGGTCCTAGAAGAGGATGATGTTTGGAAACAAAACCTGGAGTGCTCTAAGTTTGCTCCCCTCTCCTTTAATGACCCTGCCAAGTGTCCACCATGAGTGTAGAGCAGGTTAGTATCCAGGACCCAGTGAAGCCAGAAAGGCCCCTTCTCTAGGAGGGTGTGGCAGGAGGAAGGAAGGAAATCCTGGGAAGTGGGGCCCGAGTCAGCCAGCAGCATCTTCGAGTCCCCCAGGGGCCCCTAACTTCTTCTCCCTCCATGTGCAGTGGGCAGGCTCTCCTCTAGGGGAGGGGCCTCATGTCATCCCATCCTGTCCCACAGAGGCTGTGGTCACAGCTTCACTCCGTAGCCTGACGCACCCACAGGCCATGGGCTCCACACTCCCATTATTAGAAAAATAATTATGCACGTCTTGGCTAAACTCCAAGCGAGCTGTCCAAAGAGGGCCTTCTAATTAGCATGATCTCTAATTCCACCCGACAAAGAGTTGATTCTCCATTCCTGGAGATGCAGTCACCTGGAATCATCACAGAAAAAAAAAATGCCTGAGATTTTGTCTTATTGCAAAATTCAGGAGTGTAGTTCCAACTTACCATGGGAATAAAACATATCTTAAGTTATGAAGGAATTTAATCAAGACACAACCTTAGGCTTTCAGTAAGTGAATTGTTCTGGCCACTGTATTTGGGGCCCTGTGACAAGGGCTTGCCTGACGTTTCCCTTGTCATCACTTGTGCACCATTCATCTCACTGTACAGAAACAAACATGTGTCCACACACAGGAACACGCACCCACATACATGCACCAGTTCTTTAAAATAGATATATTCTGCTGCTTCTTATATTTTTTCTAAAGGGAACTCCATTTCCACTCTTGTTTCCACAATACCTGTGTGATGCCAGTAGCAGGGACTCCTGTGTCAATCACTCCCTGCCAGACAGAGGCCAAGCTGCCATGCCAGTGGGGCTGTGCCCCCTTCATCCTGTGTCTCCAACACCAAAAGGTGTCGCCTCATCCCTGGAAGGTGTTCAGGACACATTCGTTCAATGGGCAGAACTTTGCCCTGGCTCAAGTATATCCTGTTCTTTGGCCTACTCCACCTGTGGGAGGTGTAAACATCCCACCTGGCTTATGGATAGATAGCCGCTCTGTGTAGGAGGCTCCTCCATCCGCAGCCTTGACCAACGGGAACCAAAAAACGGCAGCAAGGCCAGGCACAGTGGCTCTCGCCTGGAATCCCAGCACTTTGGGAGGCCGAGGCAGATGGATCACGAGGCCAGGAGATTGAGACCATCCTGGCTAACACGGTGAAACCCCGTTTCTACTAAAAATACGAAAAAAATATATATATATTAGCCGGGCGTGGTGGTGACGCCTGTAGTCCCAGCTACTCGGGAGGCTGAGGCAAGAGAATGGTGTGAACCTGGGAGGTGGAGCTTGCAGTGAGCCGAGATCGCGCCACTCACTCCAGCCTGGACGACAGAGCGAGGCTCCGTCTCAAAAACAAACAAACACAAACAAAACAAACAACAACAACAAAAAACAAAAACGGCAGCAAGCCTCATCTGCCTTGCGGCCCTAGGCCCGTTTAGCAACTTCACAACTGACGGGGAGTTGAGGAGGGTGCAGGGGGCACTGGAGGCCTCCCTTTTTTCTGCAGACGCAGCGGAGCGTGCAGAAGGCAGGGCTGCTCTGTCAGGGCCCCTCCTCCTGGGCCTCCCCCCGCTGCCTGATTTCTGGAAGCCTCAGTGTTCAATAATTCAGGAGAAGCGCGAATCAGCATATCTTACAGCATATTTGATGTGCAGCAAACAGAATGCAGACGGCTTCATTTCAATTTGCCCCTTTGTTGCCAATAAAAGCCCAACAAACACCCTGAGCGACCGCGCTGGCCAACACCCAGTCCCTGCGCCTCAGCTCCTCCGGAGGGGCACAGCGTCCTGCTGCGCCCGCCCCCCGCCTCCATTGTTCTTTCTGTATCACTTACCTGGGATCAAGTGACTTTCTCCATCCCGGGAATAAGGGCTCGGCTCCGTTTTCAGGCCTCTTCTGATCTCCGGAGCTAATTGGCTCAGGTATAAACCAAGCCAGCAGGGCTGGGACTTTGAAGTGAGTCAGCCGCGCAGCGCGCCTGGGAACATCCCCGTCTGCGTGTCAAATACCAGCCGGCCAGGCACGCTGCTCAGGCCCACTAATAAAACACCGGCCATCGCGGGGTAGTACAAGGCTCCTGTCCGTGAGGGTGCTTTATTGCGAGCTCATCATTAACTTTGTAGGCTGGGCCTGGAATGCAATCCAACCCGCTTTTAATGAGAGGGGGTGTCTGTGCCCGTGGGTGCGAGTGGCCCAGGGTGACACCGGCTGTTTCTTCTCTACATATGGAGCCACCTACGCTTTGATCAATAATGCTGTTTCGCTTTGAAAAGGGGCTCATTTTGTCAGGATGTGGCAGGAAGGCCTCCCCGCCCCTGCGCCTGTGGTCTGTGTGTCCAGCACAGGCAATGATGGAAAGGTCGGTCCCCAGCACCCGAGGACACTTGCTGTGTTGTCCGGCACCACCTATTCTCAGACGCTTTAAAGAGGGCTCCCCCCACGGGGCGCATGCCTCCGTCTATGTTCGGGTTATCAATGCAATCGCTGCTTTAAAAAGAACAAAAGCAAAAAGTGCAGCTGACTCCTTCAGACTCTGATTTTGCAGATTCCCTTTCTTTTTAAATGCAAACCTATTGAATGGAAATGAGGTGAGGACTAACGTCCTTTCTCCAACCTTCCTGTGACCTCTGGAAGTGTCCACATGACTGGCTCATGCTATGCATTGTGCTATAGCCCTGAGCTTCTGTTCCTGTGTCATCTCTGATCTATGGGCTTCCGACCACGTGGATCCAGGCTGAACACACGGCTCCCTTCAGAATTGTGAATGTTAGTTGAGTATTTTGAGAAACTGAACATCCGTTCACATAATGACATGATACATTACAGAACAGACACACGTTCTAACGTTATCCAAACTGTGGTCACATCGGACTTCACTAGCCTTTGCCTTGGGGGCTGCAAACATCCAGGCCCTGGATGCATAAATGTGCCTGGGGACATTTGGTGGCTGTCTTCATGTGCTTGGGCTGCCAGGACAAAACGCCGCAGACGGGGCCTTAAACAAGACCTTTATTCTCTCAGTTCTGGAAGCTGCAACCCAAGGGTTAGGTGTCTGCAGGACTGGTTCCTCCAGAGGCCTCTCTCCTGGGCTTGTAGACTGCACCTGTCTTCCTGGGTCCTCACAGCATTTTTGTCCCTGCCTGTCTGCATCCTAATTTCTCCTTTCTTCTAAGGACATCACTGGATTGGATTAAGGCCTGTGTGTATAATCTCATTTTCAGGTAGTTGCCTCTTTGACGACTCTGTCTTCAAACACAGTCAGCGTTTGAGGTGCTGGGAGTGAGTACGTCAAAGTGTGAATTTTGAGGGAACCGATTCAACCCATCACAGTGGTCAGACTGGAGAAACGCTAACTTTGGCGAAACACAAGCCACCTGTGAGGTAGTTGTGGGCTCCTTGCTCTAACAGGGGAGGACTCGCACAACGACAGTCCCAGGGAGAGGCCCTGGGTGGTGGCATCCAGAGGGCTGTATGCCTGTCCAAGTATGGAAGGGCCCAAGTGCATGTGCCTCCAGAGCCCCCTGAGGGAATGGGATTAAATTTTAGGGTGATTCTGAATCCTACAGCCCAAACCGCATGGACTCTCACCTGCCTCCAGGGAAGGACGGCTGGTAAACAGGGAAAGGGAACCCTTGTTTCCTGTGATCTCTGTGGCTCATGGAAAGGTCCAGCTACCAACTGACTTGGCACCAGCAGCTCCTCCTGCGGCCGGGATGGGCCCTGTCTGGGCCACAGCAGCCCTGGCAGGAGGCATTGGTGGTTGTGAGACGGTGTCTGTGGACTGTGGCCTACTGTCACTACCTGTGTAGGGCGCTGGTGTTAGAGCTGCTGATCTGGGCGTCAGCATCAGAAACAACCCCAGGGGATGGACAGAGAAAAAGTAGGCCCCAGAGAGTCATCCCAAGGTACTCACGCGAGGCGAGGCATGCCGGGGACCCTCCGAGAGAGCCAGGAGGAGTTTGTCCAGGGAGGGACAGTCACACTCCTTTGTGCCTATGGCCTGATCCACTCACAAATCTGGAAGACTTGGGATACAGGCTGCAAATCCTGCCCACCCCGGACAGCTCCCGTGATCAGTGTTACATCAAAAGCGTATTTTCCTCTTTAGTTGCGGCAGACGGATGGAGAATCCCAGGCCCCTGGGCCCCTTTTCCTTGGCAGTCCTGCTCCTGCCCGAGAAGATGGTGCATTTATGGCAGTTGTGCATATCTTGGCTTGCCTGTCTGCCTTCCCACTCCTTGCAGTTTGAGAGATGAGGAGAGGGGAAGGTGGCAGTAAAGAAGCAGTGAGTAATTATGATGCAGAAATTAGAAATATCTCTGGAGACACAGGCACAATAAAAACAAAATAAAATACACTGCCAGGAGAAACAGCTCTGCACAAAAACACGAGAAACCTTGGTGGAGAATCTTCAGAGAACCAGAAATAAGAAGGTGTCAAAGAACAGAGAACGTAGAGACTAATGAAAATTTACTTTGTATAGCACTTTGCTTTACTTTCCTGTTGGTGGAGATAACACATATTGCTGTTCCCATGAGAGATGCTGATGGAGAGCATTCAAACTCAAAAGTCAGCAGGATCTAATTGAAAGATTCAATGGTGGCTACATGGAAAATAAAATGCACACACACACACACACACACACGTAATGAACTGAAGTTTTGACATGAATGTTCGTTGATGTTTTATTTACATTAATAAGACAAAAGTGAAACAGCAAAAACATATGTTGGGCTTGTTCATCAATGCAACAATGAGAGCAACTTCTTTGCTGAATTGTGCAGTAGTTTTTGAATATTGAAAGAATGCTTCCTTAGTTTTCTGTGCCATTCACAACATAATAGCTGTAGAAACACCACAGCTTAAAGTTATATCTGCATCATTACCATTTATCCATTATTCTTTCAAGTCTAGATGATCAAAAAACAATAAATCCAGCCTGATGCATAGCACTTGTCAATTTTGGTAGCATGAATGCTATGGCAGATTTCAGGCCAACACGTGGTGTCCAGTTTAAAACTGGAGTTAGCTGCATGGACCCACTGTTAAATCTCCTTCCACTCTGCAGGTGTGAGACACAAATCACCTCAATTTAATTTTAAATTCTCCTATTGGTAGCCCTTCTGAAAAATTATACAAATTGTGATGAAAATAAAACATGTAATGATGCATTTGGATATTAAGAAAAACTTTATTTTCCTTTCATAAGCAATGTATTTTAAATATAGTTGAGATCTTTGTTATAACTGCAACCAATGCCTTTTCCTCCAACTTGCATAAGTTTCTCTTTCTTGGTCATTTGAATACAGATCTCATTGAAATTCTCGATGCCGCATCGTGAGCCTGCAAACTTTCCAGAGGTGCTTTGAAGACTCGCACCTCGTGCCCTCCTGACATTTCCAGGGAAACTGTGGCCATTGTCTCAGCAAAACAGTTTAAATATCTCGTCCTCAGTTTTTAATTATTACTGAGGAAGAAAGCCTGGGGAGCGAGGAACTACTTTAAGTGTCCAACCTTAACCCAAAGCACTGCTAATTAGAGCGCCTCGTTAAATGACTGCTCTGAACACAGTGGGGATGGACGTAGGAGAGGGCACCGCAGACAAATAGGAAAAAAAAAAAACAAAAAGAATGTGCAGAGGCAGCTGGAGTGTGTTACCACCATGCCCAGTTCTGTCAGGTGGTGCAGAATTAAATAAACATGGGGCTTTACAATGGCCCATTTACATTTTAGAAAACCATTTCACATTGAAAATAGCACCGAAGAAGGTCGTGGCACCTACGTGGGTTTCCCATATAACTGCTAAAGTTTGGCAATGGCTGCTATTCTGGACTGTCTGCATGTTTTAATGTTCAGCACCTCCCCAGACCTGAGCCATGTGTCGGGATTGCTAGGAAATGGCAGCGAGCCCAGGGCGCAGCCCGGGCTGGCCCCATCACGGTTTGCTTGCATGCTCCACAGATCTGTCAGAATGACTGTGAAGCCCCGTCAAGTTCAGTGACGTTTGAAAGAAAGATGCTGAGCGTCACAAAACGGTGGTTTTCCTCAGTATCCTGAGTAGAAGTGGGAGGTGACTCACGAAAAGGCTCCAGCCCATGGGAACCCCCAATCTCCCTTGCCCGCCTTCCAGCGGACCATCCAGAACACCAGGAACTCTGCAACGCAGGGTGCACAATGACAGTGGCACCAAGCGCGTCATGTGACCCTTCCTGTGAGTCACAGATGGGGAAACTGAGCCAGCTCATGGTCAGCTAACGAAATCAGGAGTTTATTAGGAAGCTTGTCAGCCACCTTCCTGCCTCAGAAAGAAAGTCATTTGGAGGACATGACTCTATGGAAACGCCCAATTCTGGACACAATGTGAACATTGTTCTGGATTTCATAAGCACAAGCCCAGGGACATGATATTTCCATTCGCAGCTCACTGTCCCTCCAGGGGCTTTGGGGACACTTTTAAAAATCACATGCAATCTACAGGGGTCACAGATCTTACAGGGGTTGTTTGGTTTTTATCATTTTATTTGTTTGTGTTTAAATAGGGGTGTTACCATGTGACACTGTCAAGGAATCGAAGACAAGGACCTTTGTATTGATTGCTTTGCACATGGAAGGAGTTCAGTAGGATGAACATTCAGAGATGCCTGCATACAAGTCCCACCACACAGGTGTGGGCTCTACCTAGACAGAAAAAACATTTGGTCATGGTGCAAAAATGACTTTTCTGGACTTCTGTGTTACACACCAGCTGTTCTGCTGTATCCACAGGGGTCTGTTTCTCCACATACCGCCAGGACATCATTATGATGCCACACACTTCTCACCTGGCCTGCCTTCTCCTGAGGACACCATTATAATGAGTCTCCCTGCATGACTTTGCAAGGATTATTTTTTAAGAAGCTTAGAGTTCATTACAGACATTATCCTGCAAATTCTCCAGGCACCCAGAGAAGTATATTAATATATTTATTCCTCTTTTCCAAGCCACAGAGAAGAGCTTTGCCTGAGAAGGGGGTTTGTCTGTTGCCAGTTCCCAGTTAATTCAGCCTAAATAACCAATATGGGTGGGTGATCCCAGCCTAAAACAAGATTTCTCTAGGTATTATGTTTTGGTCTCAGATTTCCAGAATTCTTTTCACTCCCCATTGTGTGTTTCTCATATGCAGATAACACATCAGTAATTCCTGATTCAGGGCCACTGCTTTATAGCTTGTAATCAGGCTAAATATTAGTTTTCTTTTTTGTTTCTTAAACTTTTATTGTAGGTTCAGGGGTACATGTGCAGGTGTGTTATACAGGGAAACTCCTGTCATGGGGGTTTGTTGTACAGATTATTTCATCACCCAGGTACTAAGCCTAGTACCCAATAGTTATTTTTTCTGATTCTCTCCCACCTCCCACCCTCCACCCTCAGGTAGGCCCCAGTGTGTGTTGTCCCCCTCTTTGGGTTCATCTGTTCTCATCATTTAGCTTCGGCTTATAAGTGAGAACATGGAGTATTTGGTTTTCTGTTCCTCATTAGTTTGCTAAGGATAATAGCCCCCAGCTCCATCCATGTTCTTGCAAAGAACATGATCTCATTCTTTCTTATAACTGCATAGTATTCCATGGTGTATATGTACCACATTTTCTTTATTCAGTCTACTGCTGATGGGCATTTAGGTTAATTCCATGTCTTTGCTATTGTGAATAGTGCAGTGATGGACATATATGTGCATGTATCTTTATAACAGAACAATTTATATTCCTTTGGGTATACACCCACTAATGGGATTTCTGGGTTGAATGGTAGTTCTTCTGTTGTTTAGCTCCTTCAGATATCACCACACTGCCTTACACAAAGATTGAACTAATTTACACTCCTACCAACAATGTATAAGCTCTGCAACCTAGCCAGAATCTGCTATATATATATATATATATATATATAT
>NW_016803991.1:745822-749897 GCF_001698545.2 Rhinopithecus bieti
TTTTAATGATAGCCATTCTGACTGGTATGAGATGGTATCTCACTGTGGTTTTGATGTGCATTTCTCTAACTATCAATAATATTAAACTTTTTCATATGCTTGTTGGCTGCATGCATGTCTTCTTTTGAAAAGTGTTTGTTTATGTCCTTTGTCCACTTTTAATGATGTTGGTTGATTTTTCCTTGTTAATTTGTTCAAGTTCCTTATAGATGCAGAATATTAGACCTTTGTCAGGTGCATAGTTTGCAAATATTTTCTCCCATTCTGTAGAGTGTCTGTTTACTCTGTTGATACTTTATTTTGCTGTGCAGAAGCTCTTAAGCTTAATTAGATCTCAGTTTTTAATTTTTGCTTTTGTTGCAATTGCTCATGCTACTGATTTTGTATGTTGACTTTGTATCCTAAAACTTTGCTGAAGTTGTTTATCAGCTGACGATACTTTGGGCCAATGTTATGGGGTTTTCTAGGTATAGAGTCATGTTGTCTGCAAACAAGGATTGTTTGATTTCCTTTCTTCGTATTTGGATGTCCTTTATTTCTTTCTCTTGCCTAATTTCTGTAGCCAGGTCTCTCAGTACTTTGCTGAATAGGAGTGGTGAGAGAAGGAATACTTGTCTTGTGCTAGTTTTCAAGGGAAGTGCTTCCAGCTTTTGTTCATTCAGTGTAATGTTGGCTGTGGGTTTGTCATAGATGACCCTTCGTATTTTGAGGTATATTTATTCAATGCCTAGACAGGACAGATCACTGAGACAAGAAATTAGCATAGATATTTAGTATCTGAATTGAGAGTTTTTAACATGAAGTGATGTTAAATTTTATCGAAAATTTTTTCTGCATCTATTGAGATGATTATGTGATTTTTGTCTTCAGTTCTGTTTATGTGATGAATCATATTTATTGATTTGCATATATGTTGAACCAACCTTGCAACCCAGGGATAAAATCTACTTTAGCATGGTAGATTAGTTTTTTTGATGTGCTGCTAGATTCTGTTTGCAAGTATTTTGCTGAGGATTTTTGCATCAATGTTCATTAAGGATATTGGTCTGAAGATTTCTTTTTTTGTTGTGTCTCTGCTAGTTTTTTTATTTTCTTTATCAGGATGATGCTGGTCTCATAAAATGAATTGGGAAGGAGTCCCTCCTCCTCAATTTTTAAAAAAATAGTTTCAGTTGAAATGGTACCATCTCTTCTTTATACATCTGGCAGAATTTGGCTATGAATTTTTCTGGTCCTGAGCTATTTTTGGTTGGTAGGATATTTATTACTGATTCAGTTTTAGGACTTATGATCAGTCTGTTCAGAGAATCAATTTCTTCCCGGTTCAGTCTTGGGAAGCTGTGTGTTTCTAGGAATTTATTCATTTCTTCTATTCTTCTAGGTTTTCTAGTTTGTGTGCATATAGGTTTTCATAGCAGTATTTGATGGTTGTTTGTATGTCTGTCGGGTTGGTGGTAACATCTCCTTTGTCATTTTTTTTCTTTTCTTCTTCTTTTTTTTTTTTTTTTTTTTGAGACAGAGTCTTGCTCTGTCACCCAGGCTGGAGTGCAATGATGCGATCTCTGCTCACTGCAACCTCTGCCTCTCGGGTTCTAGCGAGAAGCTGCGATCACAGGCACCTGCCAGCACATCTGTCTAATTGTTTTATATTTTTAGTAGAGATGGGGTTTCACCATGTTGGCCAGGCTGGTCTCAAACTCCTGACCTCAGGTGATCCACCTGCCTTGGCCTCCCAAAGTGCTGGGATTACAGGCATGAGCCATGGCGCCTGGCCCTTTTTGTCATTTCGAATTGTGTATGTGGACTTCTTTCTCTTCTTATTAGTCTAGCTAATGGCATATCTTATTGATTCTTTTTTCAAACATACAACTGGATTCATCAATCTTTTGAATTGTTTTTTGTGTGTCAGTCTCCTTCAGTTGGGATTAGTTTGCTCTTGCTTCTCTATTTCTTTTAGTTGTGATGTTAAATTGTTAATTTGAGATTTTCTAACTTTTGATGTGGCATTTAGTGCTATAAATTTCCTCTTAACCCCACAATGGCTGTGTTCCAAAGATTCTGTGTTGCAAAGATACTTTTGTATCTTTTTCTTTTTTCTCATTAGTTTCAAACAACGTAATTTCTTCCTTAATTTCATTATTTTCTTTAATTTCACTATTCAAAAGTCATTCAGGAACAGATTGTTTAATTTCCATGTAATTTCATGGTGTTTAGCAATTTTTTTCAGCCTTGATGTCTTTTTTTATTGTGCTATTGTCCAAGAGTGTGTTTAGTATGATTTTGGCTCTTTTACATTTGCTGAGGATTGTTTTGTCTGATTGTGTGGGTGATTTTAGAGTACATGTCATGTGGAGTGTGAAGAACGTCTATTCTGTTGTTTTTGGATAAAGAGTTCTGTAGAAGTCTATTAGAGCTATTTGGTCCAATGTTGAATTCAGATACTAAATATGTATGTTAATTTCTTGCCTCAGTGATCTGTCCTGTCAGTGGAGTGTTGAAGTTTCCCGCTATTATTGTGTGGGAGTCTAAGTCTTTTTGTAGGTTTCTAAGGATTTGCTTTATGAATCTTGGCGCTCTTGTGTTGGGTGCATGTATATTTAGAATATTTAACTCTTCTTATTGAATTGAACACTTTACCATTACGTAATGCCCATCTTTGTCTTTTTTGATCTTTGTTGATTTAAAGTCTGTTTGGTCTGAAATTAGGTTTACAATATCTGTTTTTTTTTCTGATTTCCATTTGCTTTGTAGATTTTCCACCATCCCTTTATTTTGAGGCTATGGGTGTCATTGCATGTGAGATGGGTCTTTTCAAGACAGTATACCATTGGGTCTTGCTTTTCATCCAGCTTGCCACTCTTTGCCTTTAAAATGGGGCATTTAGCACATTTACATTCAAGGTTAGTATTTATATGTGCGGATCTGATTCTGTCATTGTGCTGTTAGTGGGTTATTTTGCTGGCTTGTGTATGTTGTTCCTTTATGGCATCACTGGTCTGTGTACTTAAATGTGATTTTGTATTCGCTGGTAATCGTCTCTCTCTTTTCCACATTTAGAGCTCTTTTCAAGATCTCTTGTAAGATGGGTCTGGTGGTAACAAACACCCCCAGCATTTGCTTATCTGAAAAGTATCTCATTTCTCCTTCACTAAGGAAGCTTAGTTCGACTGGATATGAAATTATTGGCTGAAGATTTTTTTCTTGAAGCATGATGAATATAGGCCCTCAATCTCCTGTGATTTGTAAGGTTTCTGCTGAGAGGTCTGCTGTTAGCCGATGGGGTTTCCTTGTAGGTGACCTGCCCTTTCTCTCTAGCTGCCTTTAACACTCTTTCTTTTTGAACTTGGAAAATCTGCTGATTATGTGTCTTGGGGGTATTTTCTTGTGTAGAATCTTGCAGGGTTTATCTGTATTTCCTGAGTTTGACTGTTTGCTTCTCTAACAAGGTTGGGGAAGTTTTCATGGATGTTATCCTGAAATTTGTTTTACAAATTGTTTGGTTACTCCTCATTCTTTTCAAGGATGCCAGTGATTCATAGATTTGGCCTCTTTACATAATCTAATATTTCTCAGAGGTTTTGTTCATTCAATTTTATTCTTTTTTCCTTTATTTTTGTCTGTTTTATTTTAGAGAGTAGTCTTCAAGTTCTGAGATTCTTTCTTTAGCTTGGTCTAATCTGCTGTTAATACTTGTGATTGCACTGTGAAATCCTTCTAGTGGGTTTTTCAGTGCTATCAGATAAATTAGGTGATTTTTTTCTCCTGGCTGTTTCATCTGTTTGCTCCTGTATCATTTTATGGTGATTTTTAGTTTCCGTGGATTGGGTTTTGCCATTCTCCTGAATCTAGATAATCTTTATTCCTATGCATATTCTGAATTCTATTTCTGTCATTTCAGCCAACTCAGTCTGGTTAAGAACCCTTATTGCAAAACTAGTGTGATCATCTGGAGAATGTAAGACACTCTGGCCCTTTGAGTTGCCAGAGTTCTTGCACTGGTTCTTTCTCATCTCTGTGTGTAGGTGAGCCTTTTACCACTGAGTTGCCTCTGATTGTAGTAACTGGGGTGGGGGGT
>NW_016803991.1:753157-757821 GCF_001698545.2 Rhinopithecus bieti
GGGGGTCAGGGGGGTGGGGGGGCAGGGTGGTTGTGCTGAAGTCTCAGGTTGGGTGGCCCTGACCAGTGAGGAGAACTGAACACCGGGACCTGTGTGGAGAACAGTCTGGCCACTTTTCCGTGAGGTGGGTACTCTGTGCTTGGGGTCTGAACCAGCCCCTGGTCCCTGCAGACTCTCCGGAGCTTGGCAACAGCAAAGGCGAGAAGTGTGAGTTAGCAAAGATGGCAACAGTTCCCTTCCTCTGAGAGCTCTGCCTCAGTGAGTTGCAGAGCTGCTATAGACTCAATGACCTCAGCAGGGGGTAGCTGAAGACCCAAGTTGGGAGGACCTGCCCAGTGAGGAGATACAGGATCAGGGACCTACGTATTAGTAAGGCTGCTACAGTATGCTGGGGGTCTGCTCCATTCCCTAGTCACCCCAGATTTTCCAGCACCTGAAGGTATCAACAATGAAGGCTGCAATACAGCAAAGATGGCAGCCTTCCCCTTCCACTGGGAGTTCCATCCCAGGGAGGTATGGACCTGTTGCTGACCTAAACACACTGACAGGGGTGGTTGTAGACCTCAGTCAGGTGACTCCACCCAATGAAAAGAAATGAGATCCAAGACCTGGGTGAAAAAGCAGTCTGGCCACTTCTTTGTAGAGCTACTGTGCTGTGCCAGGGGACCGCTCCAGTTCTTAGTCACCTCAGACTCCTTAGACCCTGAAGGCAACAACAGCTAAAGCTATGAAATGGCAAAAATGGTGACCCATCCCCTCCCCTGAAAGCTCTGCTCCACTGAAGGCTCGGAACCATTGCCAGCTGGAAAACACTGGCAAGGGTGGCTGGTGACCCTGATTGGGAGGTCCTGTCCAGTGAGGAAAAATGGGGTCAGGGGCTCACATAAAACTAGCAGTCTGGCTGTTTTTTTGTAGGGTGGCTGCACTGAAATGGCTAATTGCTTTGAAACAGCATAGATGGTGCCCCAGCCCTTCCTCTGGGAGCTCCATCTCAGGGAGGTGTAACACTGCTACCAGTGGCTGGTTGGATTTCCAGGCCAGTAGGTCTTATTCTGCAAGGTGTCATGGAAGTGGGGTCTGCAGACCATTGTTGCTCAGCCCCCTTTTTAAGGGTACGTTAAGCATCTTAACAGACACCTCAATCCAGAAGAAATGCAGATAGCGAATAATCATATAAAAAGGTGCTCCACATCATAGGTAATCAGGAAAATGTGAACTGCAACAACACCGAGATTCCACTACGCACCCATCAGAATGGCCCAAATCCAGAATGCAGATACCACCACAGGCTGGTGAGGATGTGGGGCAGCAGAAGCTGTCATTCATCGCTGGAGGGAATGCAAAATGGTGCCGCCGCTTTGGAGGACAATTTGGCAGTTTCTTACAAAACTAAACATACTCTCATCATGTGATCCAGTAATCATGCTCCTTGGTATTTGCCCAAAGGAGTTGAAAACCTCTGTCCATACAAAAACCTACACACACAGGTTTACAGCAGCACAGAGATGTTGATTCCTAATTGCCAAAACTTGGAAGCAATGGAGATGCCCTTTAGTAGGTGAATGGATAAATAAACTGTGGTACATCTGAATAGTGAGCTGTTATTCAGTGCCGAAAATAAAGGAGGGATCAAGCCATGAAAGACATGGAGGAATCTTAAATGCTTATTACAAAGTGATAGAAGCTGGTCTGAAAAGGAGACACACTGTACGATTCTAACATATGACATTCTGGAAAAGGCAAAACAGGTAGACAAAAACAGGTTGCCAGAATGTAGGGGGAGGGAAGGATTTCCAGGTGCAGCATGGAGGAATTTAGGTCAGTGCAGCGACTCTGACTGATACTATAATAGTAGATACTTGTAATGATGAGTTTATCCAAACCCTCAGGGTGCACACCACCAAGAGTGAATTCTGATGTCAGCTGTGGACTCTGGGTCATGATGATGCTTCAATGGAGACTCCGCAATTGTAACAATTAGATCACTCTGGTGGGGGACGTTGATAATGGGGGGAGACTATGCACAAGTTGGGGCAGAGGATATATAGGAAATTTGTATCTTCCACTCAATTTTGCTGGGAGCCTAAAACTGCATTAAAACATAAAGTTAATTTTTTGAAATGACTGACAATACCAAGCATTGCTGATGACATGAAGAAATGCATCCTCATGCATTGCTCGTGGAAATGTAAAATGGTAGAGACACTTTGGACAGTTTCTTAAAATATTAAACATGTTCTTATCAGATGACTAAGCAATTCTACTCTTAAAAATCCAGCCAAGAGGGCTGAAAACATAAGTCTACACCAAGTCTTGTACGTCCATGTTCATAGCAGCATTATTTATAGAAGCAAAACACTGGAAACAATAGAGTCCATCAACCCGTGAATAAGTAAAATGTTGTCCACCCTTAAAATGGGATGTCATTTCGCAATGAAAAGCAGTCACGTGTTGATGTGTCCTACAACACGAACTTCAAAAACATTGTTTTCAGTGGAAGAAATCAGACAGAAAAGAGTCCACAGGATGTAAACAGACACATGCACCTGTCAGTCTCCAGTTTAGAAGTCCCTGATAGACTTCCTATCATCATTAAAGCTCTGAATTTTCACATAACCAGGAAGAGAAGACGTCAAAGCACGTCTGGCACGAAAAATCAATGTGAACTTTGTAAAAAAAAAGGCAGATTTGTAGAGACAGAAAGAGTTCAGTGATGAGTTCAGTGATTTCCCACTGGAAGCGGAGAGTGTCGGCACATGGGCAGAAGGGATGTTCTAGGGCAGTGGGAACGTTCTAGGATTGACTTGTGGTAATTATTGTACGATGTTATAAATTTACTAACAAGCATTTTGACTATATACTAAAATGGGTGAATTTTACAAATTATGCCTAGTAAACCTCTTTAAAAAGAACAGACTGATGATGAGAATAGTATATGTCAAAATCTTTGAAAAGTATTTAAGGACTATATGGAGGTCCATATGCTTATTTTTTTAAAAACAGAAGCTAAGGAAAGTAGTGTTGTCCTTTTATTTTGTCAGAAAAGAGAAGTTAAAAAAAGTAATGTCTTAAGAAATTAGAAGAATGATACCCAAAGCAAGTGAAAGGGAGAAAATGAAGACTAGATAAAAATTAATGAAACTGAAAATAAGAGTACAGAGTACAGTTGATGAGGACAAAGGCAGATAATAATGCTTTAAGATATAAATTAAATAGAAAATATCAGGCAAGACTGATCAATAAAAAGGATAAGGTTCAAATACATTAGAAGTAAAAAGATAATGACTATAAATACACTTGAGATTTTAAAATAACAAAAGGCTTTAAAAATATTAGGCCAATACATTTAAATACTGAGACTGAATTAGATTATTTCTTAGAAAATATGTACTTTAACTGAATTGAGGGGACAAAATATTCAAGAATAATACTAAAATCCCTGAAGAACTAGTCAATAGTTCAATACTCAGAAAAACAATTTGGTGCAGATGTTTTTATAGGCACATTCCAGCAATCATTCAAAACCGGAAAATGCAATCTCATTTAAAAAATTTTCAGAAGAATAAAAAAAATTATCCAGGTAAATTTGTGAGACTTTTCAAATTCGATTCACAAATCAGATGAAGCCATGATAAAAAGTAGAAACCAAAATCCAATTTTACTATTGAACACACAAAATGCCAAACAAATATCAAGATAACATTCCCACAGAAATTAATTTGAGAAGTGGTAATTACACATATTGAACAAGTTAAACTTATCCCAGGAATGCAAGATGGTTAAACATTAGGAAATGTATTAAAGCAATTTGCCATAATTTAAACAGGTCAAAGGTATTTGCTAGTACGCTTTTTTATTGCAGTATTTTGCTGAAAGTCATAGTCATTGCAGCAACATAAGAAAAACAAAGTTATTAAATTTTAATGGAAGAGGCTACAGTGTTCTTGTTTTCAATAATACAACGTTCGTATATAGAAAATGCAGGAAAATTTACAAACTGTTAAGTCATTGAGAAAAATCAGTACATTTGCTATGCATAAATTCGATATCAAAAATCAATCAATATACCAGCAAAAAATCAAAGATGTAATTTAAAAAATACACTAGTTAAAACAATGTACAAAAGATTATTTGTATACTCTTTGTATTAGTCCATTCTCACACTGCTAATAAAGACATACCCAAGACTGGGTAATTCCTGCACATCCTACACATGTACCTCAGAACTCAAAAGTTGAAGAACAACAAAAAGAAACGTGCTATAGGCCTAAGAGGCTAGAATTTTACAAACAATGGGAGGGGGTGGTTAGAAGTCAAGGCCAAGGGTCCTATGTGTCTGGAAGTGAGCCCCCTGCCTAAGCTAGAAGTTGGGAAAGGCTGTATTGTCTTTTAAACAGGGTCTAGAATTCTTTCCTTTGACCGGAAGACACAGCAGTCACAAGGGGCATCTCGGGTAGAAAAAGTCATCTGTGAGAAATTGGAACCCTGTGGCTCCTCTGCAGTTATAAACCAAGAAATATTTCTCAGCAAATACTCACTCGTTGAGTAATTATGTTGCTGGGAATGGCTAGGTACTATTCTTAGTCCTTCACAAATACTAACCCACTTAATCCTGATAATGACTTTCTTAGAAAAATTGGTTTAGTGAAAAGAAACAAAAAAAC
>NW_016803991.1:758236-775533 GCF_001698545.2 Rhinopithecus bieti
AGCATGAAGAAATAAAATAATATAATATATAAATAAATAAGTAAATAATAAAAATAAATTAAAAAATGAAACCATGAAGAACAGGACTGACACATTCAACTGTGTCCATCAAATACAAAGAACGAGGATGAGGTGGGTGGCAGGGGCGCTGAGACTGGCTGCCCAAGGTGCCCCCGTTCCTAGCAAACAAGCAGATCACACATGTTTGGGGAGAACCCAGCTCTCCACGTCTCCACTTTTGCCGCTTCTTTACCCCCTCAGGAACGTTGTCTGGAAGAAGCCCACACAGGTGATTGCTGTGGCAAATATTGAGTATAAGGGGACATTCCTCCTTATCAATTAGCTTGTTAGTTGTTCTTCATCCCTGGGAGGACAAGTGTGAGTATGTTCCTCACCTGCCCTTTCACATCTGTGCAGAAGCATGTGGGTGCATGCACTGCATGGGCTTTATGTGAGTTTCTGTCTGGGGATCTAGTCTGTTGCAGCATCAGTGCCTTGAGCAAACATTTGGGAAGAGGACTATTATCGAAAGTGGTCTTTGAACTTAGATCCAGCTGCCATCACTGGACTGTGTAACCCTGGGGCAAGTGACTTATCTTTGTGGAGTCCACTTCCAGTAAACACACACACACACAACCCTTCCTATCTATCTATGTCCTATATCATTGGAAGTATAGTACTTGGTATTTAATTTAGGAAACCATTGACAGATTTTTGTATCATCTTTCACATTCTGATTTTTTAATATAAACTGGAAGACAATGTGATAAAAGCATTGCATCCTAAGCCCCTCTGGCATGAACAGTCCTTGCTAGCTCTCTCTGCAACCCGCCCCTCACACATGAGAACAATGGGTAGTTGAGTGAATTCCTCAAACATCTGTCGGATGGTTTTTGTGCACAAGGCCAAGCGCTAGGCAAGGAGAGTAATCTTGCCCGTAACACAAGGTTGTGACCACAACTCCTGAGAAGTTAAGAATATATATTTCATTGCTCAAATTTACTTTGGAGTTAATTTAGCTTTTAAGAACACTGGCCAGAAATCCACACCAAAATCACAATGGTGGGTGGTTTGCCCCCGACTGCTGGTACAGCTGCTAATTATTTTCTTTTCTATGATTTTGAGAGCCACCAGGGCACTTTGGGTATTAGAATTAGCATCCACTTTTAAAGCAACGTGGAGAGAAAAAGAGCAGCAGATCCTTTGCCCCTGAGTTCCACACTGAGCGGTGGAATCTCGTCTTTGCCATTAAGCAGCATGGTACTTGAGACGCCTGGCGACACGCCCTGTTCCTCAAGCACTTGGCCTCTTGAAAAAAAATCCTCCAAAATAAGCTGATAGAGAGGGAGAGGCCTTCTTAGTCTTGACAAGTCTGAGTTCCGTGCATGATTTGAGCCACCCTGCATGGTGGGAGAGGTCGAAACAGGAATTTCCTAGCTGGGATCCTCCATGTTCACTTACGCAGTGGCCCAAGGTGATGGCCGCCATGAGTACCCCATGTATGGCTGGAAGCTGTCCTGGAATCCCACTCACTGGTCTTTAGACGACAAGGTGGCCAGCGATGCCCAATTTCCATGCCGCTGGGGAGTCCCTAGATCTACAAACCTGCCCTCGTGTGTGCAGGCAGGCTTTCTGCTCCACCCCAGCTGAGAACCTGACCTTCGCTCCCAGGCCTTTTCCCCCCTAACAGTCTCTGCGGAAAGCCCCCGGACCGGGTCATGTCTTCTTCCTCTTTATGCCATTGCATCGGGCGGTGCCCAGGGACTGACCAGGATGCACTTCCTGCAAACCTCAGCTGGACTAAATGGAAATCCCCACCCTCTGCACTGCGGTCCTTTGAGTGGTGTCTGTTTCTCTTTCTGCAACTCAGATCCGACCATGCTCTGGTAGCAGCATAAGAAGGAGGCTCAGCCCGCACATCCCCACCCCCGCAGCGCACCTTCCCCTGCATGTGGGACTCCAGCCCCTTGGTGTGGGGCTCACAGTGTGCACGGCCTCCAGGCCTCCTTGATTTCCCGTCCACAGGCCGTGACGGGGCTGTGCTCTCTTGGTGCACGTGGTCCACCCTCCCACACCTGGCTGGCTTTCTCTGCAGCCTGGTCTGGCTCTGGCCTCCCTGGGTGCTCAGACCTTCTGCGTCTCCCTCCTTGGCTTGCCTGCCAAGCCCTGGGGTCGCTGGGGTACTCCTGATCGCCTACCACACTTATTATTCCTTAGACCAGAGGTGCCTTAAAGTCTGTACAATCCCAGTTTCCGAAAGTGCCAGTTCATTGATTAGGAAGCCTTCAAGGGCCTGAAAAATCTGACTATGGATGGACTATAAGCACTCCTGGGAAAAACTCAACCTACTTCCTGGGTTTCCCACACCAGCTACCTTCATGAACAGGCTCCATACTCCGCAGAGCCCTCTGGTCCAGAGGAGATGTGAGTTCAGGGTCCACGGTTTGCCCAACACTGCTGTCTCCCAAGTTTCTGAGCTCCTTGGAGTTGCCTAACCATTGCTTGTGCCTGGATCTTGTCTTGAGTTTCCCCCGTCTGGGACAGGATCCTCCGGGTGCTTCATTGACTCTGGTTTGCTCACCTGCCTGTCTGTCAAGGCTGAGCTCAGTAGCCACACTGCAGGCAGGCAGAAATGACTTGCTCATTTGAGGCTGCCTCTCTTTATATTTGACTCTCAGTAGCTTCCAAGCTGCGTACTATGCTATTCCGTGGGGTGTTTTATCTTTCCACGCAGCCTAGATTGTAGATACTCAAGGTTAATGTTTTTAGTGTATTTATCTTTACAGTCCCACAGTGTCTGGCCCATAACAGACCCTCAATCAATATCTGCTTAATGTGCTTCAAATCTGGTTGGCTCAACAAGGGCAACCATCTCTCTTCTGTGGCAATGACAACTAAATTATCACTTAGTTCAATTTATTAGTCATTGATGCAGGTCACTGATTAATCAATGAAAGTATGGGGCTTGCTATGAATCACTGGGATAAGAGAAATGAGTAAAGTCCACACATTCTTGTCCCCATTCATGCATAGACAAACCTTATTTAAGATGCAGGCTAAGGAAATGAACAGATTCCTTTCAGAGCCTTTGAAAGGAGAACATGGAAGAAACTGGCTAAAACACCCAACTCACTTGCTAAAGATCCACACTAAATTATATTCCTCTCATGATTCCCCATCCCCTCTCCGTAATTGTATACTCAAAGCAAATGCATTATTTAAACAATAATATACTCTCTATTAGTCTCTTGCTTTGGGTAAATGGTTGGCTAAAGCAATTACAGGCCCCAGGGAGGGACTTGCAGAAGAGGAACCAAGATGCACCACGGATAATATGTGCCTCTACTTTATTGCAATAATTAAAGAGTTTTATATAGTGTACTGAGGAACTGTAAGAGTGTTAAGGATGCTGTAATGACCAGCAATTTTCTTTTATGCTAATGTCAGAAAGAGAACACGACAGGGCAACACCGAACAGCACAGGATCCCTGCATGCCTTGCACTTTTGTTTAACGCCCCTTCAAGGCACTTGCGAACAGAGCTATGATCATCAAAAAGCCACGATATTAAAAACAGATAGGAATTAGCTTCAAGGTAAGTGCGAAATATTAGAAATATGTGAGTGGCATGAAATCCACTCCTACGGATATGTGGAAAACAGTGACAACGTGCTTGGCCAATTATCTGAAAATGTCATTTGGTGTGCACAATTAAAGCAGGATTCAGTGACAGAGATGCAGGATGGTTTTAAATAAGAGAATTAATTTGCTTAGACTGTGGAGAGAGCCTTGGTAAGTTGTGTTTCTAGTGAGTTTCCTGCAAAGCCATTGCCCAGCCATGGGGCTCCTCCCTCCTCCTCTCCCTTCCAGCCCACCACCCTCATGAGCCTGGTATCCGCTCTCCAGAGCCTGGCCCATGCCTCCTTCCTCACCTCATCACTGGCACTTTCTGCTCAGCCCCATGCATCTGTCATCCCCACAGGAGTTCCCTCTGTGAACACATCTGTTTGTCTCCTTTTCCTTCACGTTTGAACCCAGCCATGACCTTTGACTGCCACCCAGACTGTATTGCAGGTACTGGGACTTCACCCCAGCCCTTCACAGGCTGGCCACACTCAGTCCATCCCACACTTACCCAGGACCATGCATCAGCTGGTGGCTGGAGCCCACCGTTCGAGCATGGAGGCCAAAATGTCTACTGAAAATGCAGTGAAAACAAATCAAAAGGATTGCAGAGGCCACATCTCTATATCCATTTATGCAGGTTTTCTGCTTGTCTGCTTGTGGGCCATTTCATGTGACTCCACTCTGCTCCTCTCTGGGGACCTCCAAACCCTATCTCTCTTCCTTCCTCCCTCTCTGTCCCAGCCTCCCTGCTCCCTCTAAGAGAAGGCACCTCCACTCAATTTCCAACCAGACACTTCTTGTCTGTGGCTCTTTCTGCAGATCCTGCTCCCATTTTCAGGGAAAGATTGTTACCTCCAGCAAAAGTGGTGGGCTTCTCATTTGTGCTTGATTTTCAACAAGTTACACAATGATAACAACAAAATGCAATCTAAGAATTGAATCTCATTTCGTAATGGTGATAACAATGGCTACCACTCATCAGAGACTTTCATATTCTAAACATTTTGCTAAGAATTTTATGTATACCATCAAAGATTTAATGCAAGATATTCAATTGTCCTCACTTGCACTTGGGAGAGGGCTCCTTATCCAAGACTGCATGGAGGTGAGGGTGGGCAGTGGGGTTTGCACCTGTGTCTAGTCATCGTGCATATGCACAGAGTCCCCTGCCACATTATCCATCTTCCCTGTGACTTCTGGACTTCCCAGGGCTGTGCCAAGGGGTGAGTATCACCAGCAAGGCCAGAGAGCCTCATCTGTTCAGGGGGATTCTGGTTTGGCTTATCATGGAATTATTATTATAATTGTTCTCAGCTGGCTGGGCATGGTGGCTTGCCTGTAATCCCAGCACTTTGGGAGGCTGAGGTGGGAGGACTGCTTTAGGCCAGGAGCTCAAGACCAGCCTGGGTAACATAGCAAGACCCTATCTCCACAAAAAAAAAAATTAAAAAAACATTATTCTCTTTCACTCTCCAAGTATTCTGGCTTATACAATAAATTACATTCTCAGTATGCCCATCCAGTGCTGGTCTCTTTGTGCTTACCAAGGGTGTCAGTGGCAGAGCCTGGAGAGAGCCCAGGTCTCCTACCAGGCAAGTCTCTTTCCAGTGTTGTATTCCTTGATTCACAGATAGAAAAGTTGAGATCTAATGGAGATTAAATTCAACCAAGTGCAGTTAACACCGTGAGGTTCCGGCATTAATACCGTTTTCTTACTAGCATTGAGGCAAACACACACTAGGGTGACCCATGAGTCATGCTGTTGTGTGACCCCTGCTCTTGAGTGTGGATGGGGCCTGGGACTTGTTTCTAACCAACCAAGTGTGACAAAGATGATGGGCTGCCACTCTCATGATTAGGTAATAATGTAATCATGTGAGGCCACTCAGCAGACTCAAGTGAGAGGGTCCCTTTGTGGCTTTGAAGAAGAAGCTGCCATGCTGTGAAAATGTCATTCAGTAGTGACTTAGAGTGGCATTTTGGAGCTGAGGGTGGTCCCTGGCTGACAGCTAGCAAGAAAATAGAGACCTTGGTACTACAACTGCAGATGGACACATCTGCCAGTAATAACAGCTAGAAAGCAGATCCTTCTCCAGTTGAGCCTCTGATGAGACTGCAGCCATGGCTGACGTATGGATTGTAGCCTGCTAAGACCCTGAGTTAGGGAATGAAGCTAAGCTGTGTTCATTTCTGTGACCCACAGAAATCCTGAAATAATAAATGGATGTTGTTTTAAGCCACCAAGTTTGTGGCAACTTGCTATGCAGCCTAGAAAACCATAGAGATGCCATCACTGAGGAGCCTGAGTGAGAGAGTTTAGGGAGCATACACTAGAGTCCCACCTGAGAAAGTTTGAATCTTGGCTCCGCAGCTTACCGGCAGTGTAAATGTGGGCAAATTAGTGATATGCTTTGTGCTTTAAGAACCTTACCTGTCAGGTGCAGGTAATAATAATGTCTGCTTTTATTATACCGGGAGACATAAATGCATCGAAAAGGCACACATGTGTAGTAAGCACTGAATAAATGTTAGCTTCTGATACCTACATGGACAAGAGATACACCATAATACACATTTTAAATTGTTGATTTGGAAAAATGTACATGTTTGAACTCCCCTGAATTACTTGATTTGACCTTGTTCTTCTAGTTGAGATTTAATGCTAAGCCTTGTGCAAACATCATTAAAAATATACTTCTCTGCTCTCTAGTTAACAATTTAAAAGAGATAACATTGAAGCAAATATACACATGAAAACATAAAACAAATGTGTAAGATTTGCGCAAACATAAAACATAATTAGGGTTGATGGTTTTAGTGTGTGTGCTGAGTAGTATGGTGGGTTTGATGTTTTAATATTTGCTCAGGGATGACTTGATGGTTTCTGACTGCTAATGGCTGATGGGGGAAGATGATTCCAAGGTAAGAGAGATGCACCTTGAGATGACAATGGAGACTTGGGTGCCCCTTGGGAGATGGAGGTTGGTTCCTCAGCTCAAAGGGACACTAGGCAGCTGGGGAAATGAATCATCCCTAGGGAAAGACAATGAGCAGGGTGCCACTTAAATGAGCAGCAGTGAGTAAATGTTGATGCTGTTCATGAAAGCACAGAACACAGAGCCCAGCAGCAAATCCCAAAGAGTCCAGTAGTTAACTTCAAACATTGGAATCTGGAGGCAGCCAAGTGATGCATGTGCATCTGGACGTTATTCTGTGATGTCCGTTTCTGCGAAATAAACACCAGTAGACATGAACTATTGAAATAAGATGCCAATAGTGCTCTGAGAGACTGAGTGATGCACTAACTTTCTCTTCCTTCTCCCTTTCTCTCTCTCTTCCTTCCTTTCTCTTTATTATATTTTGTTTGTTGTTTTCTCTAGTCTTCCTAAAAACTGAATATCATGGGGATTGGACAGAAACATCCACTGTGCCTTGGTGTATATGTGCCCATCCAGGGACCCTTCTGGTTCTTTCTGCCCCTTCAGGGGCAGACCCATCACGTCCCAGGGAAGAAGTGGGACTTCAACATAGAACAGGGGTTGCTACATTGGTTTGAAAATCTGTGATCATCTTGTCCAATCTTAGACAGAGGAACAGCCCTTAGACACTCTACAGAGCCCTCCATTCTGGAGAGACTTGGGGTCAGAATAACATTTTCCTTCGTGTTTGCAGGCAGTCGTGGTTTTCTCTCTACCTCCCCTGCTACTGCTTCTCAGCTCCTTTCCAAGTTGTCTTCCTTCGCTGTCTTGACCTTAAATAGCAGCAACATTAAAACATTTCCTGGGGCCTCCTTCCTATTCCTATTCACATTCACCTGACTGGTGACGTCAACTTCCCTCACTGAGATCCTCACATCTTTACTGACCAATCCCTCACAAGTCTCTAGCTTGTGCTCAGCCTTCTCTGCTGAGCTCCGAAGTCATCTGGACAAAGCTTGCTGGCTGTCTCTATTTGGTGTTCTGTGGACACCTCCCACACTCACATCTGAAACTGTTCTCATCTCCTTTCCACCAAGTCCCCAAACCTGACCCTGTGTAGTCACATTTCTTCTAGATCATCCAATTTTTTGGCATGTAATTGTTTATAGTGGTTTCTTAGGACCCTTTGTATTTCTGTAGTGTCAGTTGCAAGGTTTCCTCTTTTATTTCTGACTATATTTATTTGAGTCTCCCCTCTTTTTTTTTCTTAGTTGCTCTAGCTAAGGATTTGTCCATTTTGTTTATGTTCTCAAAAAATCAACTTTTAGTTTTATCGATTTTCTATTCTCTTTTTCATTTGTTTCTGCTGTGATCTTTATTATTTCCTTCCTTCTGCTAAATTCAGACTTTGCTTTTTCTTTTTCTAGTTCCTTAAAGTGTAATGCTAAGTTATTTATTTAACATCTTTCTCTTTATTGATATAGATGCTTATTGTTATAAACCCTCTCCTTAGAACTACATTTCTGCATTCCATAAGTTTTAGTATGTCGTGTTTTATTCAAGATATTTTATTTTCCTTTTGATTTCTTCTTTGACCCATTGGTTGTTCAGGAACATGTTATGTAACTTTCAAACATTTGTGAATTTTCCAAGATTCTTCCTGTTATTGATGTTTAGTTATGTATTATTGTGGTCAGAAAATAAACTTGATAAGATTTCAATCTTCTTAAATTTGTTAACAATTGACCTAAGTATGATCTATCATTGAGAATGTTTCATGTGCACTCTTCTTCTTCTGGAATGCCTATTATATGAACATTGGTTCTCTTGATGGTGTCCCATAGTTTCCATAGGCTTTCTTCATCTTTTATATTTCTTTTCCTCCTCTGACTGGATAATTTAAAAGTCTTGTCTTTGAGGTCACTGATTTTTCAGCTTGATTATGTGCAAAACTTTACTGAATTTTTCTGTTCAATCATTTATGCTTCATCTCTAGGATTTCTATTTGTTTGCTTTTAGGGTGGTTATTTACATTTCTTTGTCAAATGTCTCATTTTGTTCATTTGTTACTTTTCAATTTTTACTTAGTTTTCTATCTGTATTTCCTTGTAGGTCACTTAACTTCTTTAAGAGGTATATTTTGAATGTTTTGTCAGTCAATTCATAGATCTCCATTTATTTAGTGTTTGGTATTGCATCCTTATTAGTTTCCTTTAGCGGTGTCAAAAACTCCCTGATTCTTAATAGTCATTGTATACTTGCATTGGCATCTGTTGATTTGAGGAAGAAGCCATCTCTTCTGGCATTTATAGTTGTTTTTTGGTAGACATAGACCTTTACTCTTAGTCTAGCCTGTGGTTCTGGATGGGCCAGCTAGTGCCAACAATGGGCAGACAGAGCTTGCCATCAGACTCTCTCGTTGGACTGGGCCACTGCCTGCACTCTTAGGTCATGTGGGGTTGCTGACTGGGCTCTACTGTCCTGTGAGGCCACTGACTGGGTCTGCTATCAGGTAGAGCTCCTGGCTGAGCACTACTCTTGCCTCTAAGTGGGCAGGGCCAAAGGCTGTATTCCTTGGCCAGGTGGCACCACTCTTTGAATTTTGCAGTTTGGCAGGACTAAATAGTAAGCTCTGATATTGGTTGGGATCACTATTTGGCTACTCAGGATCGGTTGTCAGAGACTATGCTCTGCAGAAATCCATGGTTTCAGCTAGCCTCCATGCCAGGTCAGAGGTTGGGATGGGCTCTGAGGCTGAGCAGGGTGGCTGGCTGGGGATTCAAGCCAGGTGGAACCTTCAACCATGCTTCTGGAAGCAACTAGCTCAGCCTTGTGTGTGGGTTGTGCTGTTGGCTGGCATCTGTGGTCGGGTGCTATCACTAGGAGGAACACAGAGCTACTGTGAAGCTGCATGTCCTTGTTTCTGTGTACCCACCTTCCATGTTGTTTCTAGCCAGCCCTCAGTGGTCTAGTCCTACAGGTAACTTCAGTGTTCCCTGTGAGGTGAAACAGAAGTAGGGCCTCCTGGCAAGAACCCCAGAAAGCTAGGGAAGCTGAACGCCCACCTTGGACTTTCTTTTACCCTTTCTAGAAACCACAGGCCCAGGGGAATCCTCTCTGTTGAGAGTGGGGTGGAGTGCTGTTGTCGAAGTGAAACTGTTCCTCCTACTCCTCTAATGCTGCTTTTCACAGCTCTGTGGTTGAAGAGGATATTTCAACTTCACTCTTGAATTTTGGGATTTTTCACAAAATCTTGTGTGTGTTCTTTTCCGTGGATAGTCATTAGTTAGACTTTTGAGAGGGGACTGAAACTGAGGACCTCCTATTCTGCCATCTTTATGTCACTCCTTAGTTAATTTCAATGATGAGACTTTTCATTTTAGTTTTAAACATATGAATGGTTTTAATTTCTTCTCTATGTCTTAAAATACATTTTATTAAAACCAATTCTTCTTGATAGTCTTCTTAAGCAAATTATTGTGTTGGTTACTTTGGAGGATAAAATGCATACATGACTGACACTCTGCAATATAACTTATACAAAAATGTAGGAAATACGAAGTTAAATGCAAGAGAAGTGTATTAAGAAAATACTTAAACAGGAATACTATAATCAATGTAAGAGCGCTCACAAAGTAGTATGTCGTCAACAGAGAAGATAATAAACATCACTTCCTAGATCCTTTCAGCTTGCAAAGCAGAGAAAGGATGCATGATGGATTTGGACACCCAGATCAATGTTCCTTTGCAAAGAACAGTCATGGCAAGTGAGAAGAGTTGTGTGTTTTCCTTTGTGTTGTTGTTGTTTTGTGTTTGTTTTCTTGTTGTGATTTAGTCAGCTACATGCCGTATTTCTTGCTCTAAGGATTCACTTCTGTCTGTAGAGCTAGGACACTCCACTTGCCAGTCCTTGGTCCTCACATTCAGTTCATCTTCACGTGGAGAGTAAGTTGCCTGGGCCAGGGTTTCTTCCACAGCTGGAGGGCCTCTGTACAACTTTCATCTTTAACCACATGCTCATCCCAGGGCACAAATCCTGGGTGCAGTAAAGTTCCCAAAGCTGTGGACACAGGCAAGAGAACAAATCCTAGATAAGGAGAAACTTGATTGACTATTGGTTATTTTTCTCCTTATTCGCTAAGCCCTTTAGGATTGCAGCAAAAAAAAAAAAAAAAAAAAAAAAAAAAAAAAAAAAAAAACCAAAAATTCTAGCAAATTAAACCAAATGTATATAAACAGTAGACAGACTTACTGCACACTCTGCATCTATAGAATTTGGGAACAGAAGTGCCTAAAATGTGTTTACTCCAGTTCACCTTGGATTTTAATGATCGTCCCTGGACGATCAAGAAAACTTGATTCTCTAGTAGTTTCCCAAAGTACATAATGTGGAGAAAAACACAAAAGCACATCAGAGCATGCTGCTGTGGCCATGGTTCTAAACTCTGGGTTCCATTAGGAGCTCCAAAAATTACCAATGCGGGGCTACACTCCAAACATGAAGAAATTGGAATTCTTCAGCGAAGACTACCACGGGCACTTTCAGTGGCTTTCCAGTTGTGCACCTGTGCAGCAAGGGTTAAGGAACAGGTTTAATATTCGTCGTCAAATGACTCGAGTCAAATTCGTATGGTTTCAGTTTCACAACCCTGCCTCTTAAAACCCCACCTTGTGGCCGGGCGCGGTGGCTCAAGTCTGTAATCCCAGCACTTTGGGAGGCCGAGACGGGCGGATGGTGAGGTCAGGAGATCGAGACCATCCTGGCTAACACGGTGAAACCCCGTCTCTACTAAAAAATACAAAAAAAAAAAAAAAAAAAAGAAAAACTAGCCCGGCGAGGTGGCGGGGGCCTGTGGTCCCAGCTGCTTGGGAGGCTGAGGCAGGAGAATGGCGTAAACCCGGGAGGCGGAGCTTGCAGTGAGCTGAGATCCGGCCACTACACTCCAGCCCAGGCGACAGAGCGGGACTCCGTCTCAAAAAAAAAAAAAAAGAAAACCCCACCTTGTGTCCCTAGTTGTGCATGACTATAAAACATATATAGAAGTAGTTTAAAAGTCAAAGTACTTCAAGTTGAAACTTTTCCACTTAAAATAAAAGCAGCAATCATAGAATAGAGATAAATTATACATTTAATGTGGTGATATTTAATTAGCCTCCTGTATACATTTGTGGCTAGAGAAACCAATGTAACGATAGTTTATTTCATTATTTCATGCTTTAATTGAGGTTCCTTTTCACAGATCAAGACATTAGAAGACGGCTTTTATGAAAAAATTGTCTAAGTATCTAGAATGCTTCAAATACAGTATAAATAAAATGCAGTAGTTACCTATCAAACTTTTAATACCAAATAATATGTTTTGAGTCTTTGAAAATTATGATTTTATTTTTACATATTCACAATAAAACAGCAATTTTTAACTGTGAGATAAGCAATATTTTTCCCAAGATTAGGATATCAGTATATATCTAGCACCACCCAATGATTAAATAAAGAACACTCAACAGTGTTAACAATAGCCAATAGTTTTTTGCTGGTTCGGTGTCAGACAGAACAAAGACATTCCATGTTTCAGCGGGTCGAATCCTCCTCTCATCTCTATGCGGTAGGCGGTGATCCCGACGCCTTCCACAAGGCTTGGGGAACAGAGGCAGTTTCAAGGCCTGTTCTGGAAATGTTCACCACTCACAACACAGTCCGGCATCACCTGGACTCAATACACAGTCTGGCAGCATCAGCATCGCCTGGGAGTTTGTCAGACGTGAGGATCTCAGAATTAACCCCAACCTCATATCCTGAATCAGAATTCAAATTTTAACAAACCCCCAAGGTCATCTGTCTACACAGAATGGTGTCTTTGCACATGTTTGCTCCAAACAATGTCAGGGATTATTTTCAATGTTATTGAAATAAGTAAATACACAAAACGCTTTTGTAATAATGCTTCCTTGCATTTGTTTGCTGCTCCAGGATTCAAGCAATACTTTCGAGTGAATCATTTCCTGTCATTATGTCCACGTAGTTCAGAGACATTTGAGAAAATTGCTGCTGATTCTTGTGCTTTAATAAGTAGCAGATAGAAAAGTACAACGCACACTTTTGACTACGTTGAGAATCCACTCATAGCAGCAGATGCTCTCTGTGAACTATCTTTCCTCCAAAAATGTGTGAAAACAGGTCGGGCACAGTGGCTCATGCCTGTAATCCCAGCACTTTGGGAGGCCGAAGTGGGTGGATCACCTGAGGTCAGGAGTTCTAGACCAGCCTGGCCAACATGGTAAAACCCCATTTCTACTAAAAGTACAAAAATTAGCTGGGCGTGGTGGCAGATGCCTGTAATCCTAGCTACTCAGGGGGCTGAGGCAGGACAATCACTTGAACCCAGAAGGTGGAAGTTGCAGTGAGCCGAGATCGCGCCATCGCACTCCAGCCTGGGGGCCAAGAACGAGACTGCATCTCAAAAACAAACAAACAACAAACAAACAAACACGACTCAAGCTGGAGGTAAGTGCCGCAAGATTAGAAGCCCGTTAGACCGTGTGTTGGATATTCAAGATGCTGTCCATCAGAGTGAGAATGCATTTCAGTCCTCGCTGTTGGGGTCAGCCAAGCGCGCACATTTTCAACGAAACTCCTGGATGTGTCAATATTGAAAGAACTGTATTCTTTTTGACTGGCTAACTGTTCAGGAATATTCTATAATTTAGCATTTATTACCTATCAAAATCCTTAATCTTTGCTCATTTTCCCTATGAACTTTGGATGCCGGGCTAGTCTCCAACTAGACATTACTAGATAAGCTCTCTGTTTCACATTGTTTTCCTCCTCATCCACTCACCCAGTACAATTCAACCATGCAGTTCTCTAATGACTTTTCTAGGGTAAGCCATTACCTTGTAAATGTAGACCTTCACCTTCTGTGCAATCTGCTGACCCCCAATGGGTGATTGTGGTTCTCAGTTACTTCTGCTGCTTGGACAAGATCACCTGGCACTTAGAAGATACTTTGTTCTGTGTTTCTGCTCCCTCTATCCAGGCCTCCGGTTATGCTCAGTTATCTCCTTCCTAGGTCTGAGGCCCCTCTGTGCTGCACTGCGGCCTCCGAGTGGCTCGCACAACAGCCCCGGCACCCCTCCAGCCAGCAGGGAGGCTCTGAACTCCGGGGGCTCCACAGAAACTGGCAGAAAGTCTCCCTGGGGAACAAGGTAGGCAGAAACCTCCTTCCCTCAGCATGTGCTAAAGGGGCTGGTCCGGAGAAGCAGGTAAAGAATGTCGGGTATGGTTTCTAGTCTTGGACTCTACCAGCATTGGCTCCCGAGAGATAGAAAGCAGCGGGTTTCTAACATCTCACACATCATCAAGTGGAAACGGCTGCTGCAGCTGCTGCTGTCTTCTCTGCTGACTTGAGGAACCAGGAGTCTGGGCTCTTTTCTGTCCCTGCTTGTGATCTCCTGGTTGCTGCCCCAGCAGCACGAGTTACAAGAGAGGGTTGGGGTCATTGGAATAACATGGTGGCCTCCTGTTTACACACACATGTGTAAATGCACAGAATGCACATGCACATACATGCATGGGTGTGCATGCACAGAACACACACACACATGCATGGGTGTGCATGCACAAAACACACAAATATGAATAGTCATGCATGCACCCAAACAAGCACACACATGCTGGACATGCATGCACAGAACACACACACATGAATAGGTGTGCATGCACAGAACACACAAACATGAATAGGCATGCATGCACACACACAAGCATGCCCATGCTGGAAATGCATGCACAGAACACACACATGAATAGGTGTGCATGCACAGAAAACACGCACATGGATGGGCGTGCATGCACAGAACACACACATGCATGGATGTGCAAGCACAGAACACACAAACATGAATAGGCATGCATGCACACACACGAACACGCACATGCGGGACATGCATGCACACACACATGCATGGGCTTGCATGCATAGAACACACATGCAAATACATGCATAGGCATGCATGCACACATACACACAGGGCATTCCTCCCACCCCAGGCACCTTGGCCAATGACAGCATCAGTGGTCGGTTCGCGTGGATCCCTCCACTAGTGACCATTTTCACGACCTTCACATTTAACTTTGAATTTCTTCCCCATGAGCGGGGCTGCCAGATGCCAGGTTGATAATGAGCTGTGAGCTCAGAGTGGCATCAGGGACCCACAGGACCATGGCTTGGGGCGCTCAGGTGCCCAGAACAGACCGCCTCCCCCCCCACCAGGCAAGGGCTGTGCCACGTGGAGTTTCTTTCACTGGTTTTCCCCCAAAGTGGTATTAAAAGTAGTCACTTAATGATAATGAATTGAATTGTTCCTATCTAAAGTGGACTGACTGGCAGAATGCTGGCAACAGAGAGATCCCTGACGCTGGCTAAGAAAACAAAAGTAATTGGATTACACAAAGAAAATAAGATAAACATTCATTAAAATTACAGTAACAGGCTGTGATTAATGAGCAGTGGAGGAGCACGCAGCACGCAGCCCAGCCCTCGAGGTCTCCCTGACAGGTGTGCCAACCGGGGCTCCTCTTCCAGAGGAATTTCCATGGGCTTCTCAGATCAAGAGGAAGGCACTTGCCTTTCCTAACGATTTCTTTCTCCCGACTTTCCCTTTTCATTATCAAAGAGTTCAAAAATGGTTAATAGCAGAAAGGATCTTCCTGAAGGAAAACATGTCTTTTACAATGATCATTACTCAGATTCTGTGTTTCTGGTACAGTTTAAAGGATGGCTGGCCATTTTTCCAGGCAGTCAGATTCGGGGCCCCAGCCTCTCTTCACTCAGTTGTCCTGCGTGTTCCCAGGAAGGACTGGATCTTTACTACAACGTCCACAAGCCAAGAGCACCCACCATGTATTTCAGTGACGCATGGGAAAGGTCCCTGAATGGGGGAGTGAGAGCTGGTGGGTCCTGAGCATGCCCCCCTTTGGGGACCTTGCTGGTTTAATCCCCCTGTGCCCGCCCTTCTTCAAACTCACTGTTAAAACAAGCAGCACTTGGACGTCCTCTGACACGGCTGCCTTACCAGGCTGCCAGGAGGCACTGTGAGAGCGTCCCCATAAACACCACGAGTCCAGCTCCATGTTATTCAGGCCCCACAGAGACTGCAACCTCAAACCAGGAGTCTTTAAAGAGCCAGCCGGAGAAACCCTCAGAGGGTCACAACTGGGTCCTGTCATGGAGGATGGTGCCCAGGGTTCCAGGAATCAGGACAAAGGCCCTCATCACAGAGATGCAAACGCAACATCCTCGGCATCAGAGAAACCGGCACCAGACATGGCCCCGTCTGAGCCCAGGCCCTGCGGGAGGAATGGTGAGTGCCGGCGTCTTGGCGAAGGCTGTGATGGTTGTGTGTGGGAGGACAAGGCTCTTGGAGGCCTCCTCCTAGTGCCACCCTGTGCCTGGTGCCCTCAGGCCCACCTCCACCCTGCACGAGGGCCACACACAATGGACAAAGCAGTGAGCTCCGGGGCGTGGACAGATCCTCTCTGACCCTCCCTAGAGCTTCACCACATGGAGCAAGGCAGTGAACAGCTCCCGGGTTAGCACCCTCTGTTTTCTTGCCTGTGTAATGTTCATAATAACAAAGTCCTTGCCCTCAGGAACATGCGGACTCTCACTGCCTCACGTGCCGGGCCCTAAGATGCTTGTTTTTGCTTTCTGCTTGTTTCCCAGGAAGGGAGGCCTGCACCCAGATGTGTTGCTCTGCTCACAGCAGGCATAACTCTCCACTGAACAACAGTGACTCTATGCTTGGGGTGTGGAGCCAGGTGTCCCACACCCCTCTGTGGGCCCATGAGGGCCAGCGATGCACCTGCCGGTCCCTGCAGGGACAAGTGGGGTCCCTGGGGTGACTGAAGCCCAAACGGTGCAGGCAGAAACCGCTGCCATGATGACTTCACAGGCCGCAGTCTTTGTGTCTTTTATTCCAAAGCACATCATGGGTTGTGATTTTTCCCACAAGCCGGGTCCAATCTGTGTCTCCTCAGCCTCGGGGGATTTTGAGAAAAGCTGGACTTGGGGCCATGAAAAGTTCCGCACTTGACTATGTATTTATATTTCATGTCAGTTTCAGTTTCCAAACATACAGATGAACATACACAGCCATCAGATCTAGGAACTGCACCTAAGCTTAAATGTCTTAATTAAGCACAGACTTAAATTTCTCAGTGGTGGTTTCCCTTTTGGTCGCCCAGGTATCAAGATGCCTTGCCCAGGGTTCAACAGGCACGGAGCATCCTGAGGTGAATCTGCCAAGCCCAGGGGCTTGCAAGTGTCCCCTGGCCTCCTTTTACATGGCCCCAGTGAAAGCAGAGATGGGGGCTGGGGATCTGTTTGGCCTTCGCAAGCTTAAATAAGCCACTTATGGGGGCACCCTGCTCATCTTTACAGGGCTGCCGGCGAGGGGAACCGCTCTCTTCAGGGTTTGCCCCCATGACCCCTCTGCTTCTGCAGCACCCACAGTGAGGAAGGAGCCCTCCAGCTCACAAGGAAGGCTGCAGAGAACAACCAGGGCCCACAGGGACTCCTTAGTCAGGTCACTAAAGTTTAAAAAATACATCCCAGGCTGGGTGCAAGTAGCTCACACCTGTAATCCAAGCACTTTGGGAGGCCGAGGCTGGTGGATTACCTGAGATTGGGAGTTTGAGATCAGCCTGGCCAATATGGTGAAACCCCGTCTCTACTAAAAATCCCCCCCCCCC
>NW_016803991.1:776044-782862 GCF_001698545.2 Rhinopithecus bieti
CTCCGAGTGGCTCGCACAACAGCCCCGGCACCCCTCCAGCCAGCAGGGAGGCTCTGAACTCCGGGGGCTCCACAGAAACTGGCAGAAAGTCTCCCTGGGGAACAAGGTAGGCAGAAACCTCCTTCCCTCAGCATGTGCTAAAGGGGCTGGTCCGGAGAAGCAGGTAAAGAATGTCGGGTATGGTTTCTAGTCTTGGACTCTACCAGCATTGGCTCCCGAGAGATAGAAAGCAGCGGGTTTCTAACATCTCACACATCATCAAGTGGAAACGGCTGCTGCAGCTGCTGCTGTCTTCTCTGCTGACTTGAGGAACCAGGAGTCTGGGCTCTTTTCTGTCCCTGCTTGTGATCTCCTGGTTGCTGCCCCCAGCAGCACGAGTTACAAGAGAGGGTTGGGGTCATTGGAATAACATGGTGGCCTCCTGTTTACACACACATGTGTAAATGCACAGAATGCACATGCACATACATGCATGGGTGTGCATGCACAGAACACACACACACATGCATGGGTGTGCATGCACAAAACACACAAATATGAATAGTCATGCATGCACCCAAACAAGCACACACATGCTGGACATGCATGCACAGAACACACACACATGAATAGGTGTGCATGCACAGAACACACAAACATGAATAGGCATGCATGCACACACACAAGCATGCCCATGCTGGAAATGCATGCACAGAACACACACATGAATAGGTGTGCATGCACAGAAAACACGCACATGGATGGGCGTGCATGCACAGAACACACACATGCATGGATGTGCAAGCACAGAACACACAAACATGAAAAGGCAAGCATGCACACACACGAACACGCACATGCGGGACATGCATGCACACACACATGCATGGGCTTGCATGCATAGAACACACATGCAAATACATGCATAGGCATGCATGCACACATACACACAGGGCATTCCTCCCACCCCAGGCACCTTGGCCAATGACAGCATCAGTGGTCGGTTCGCGTGGATCCCTCCACTAGTGACCATTTTCACGACCTTCACATTTAACTTTGAATTTCTTCCCCATGAGCGGGGCTGCCAGATGCCAGGTTGATAATGAGCTGTGAGCTCAGAGTGGCATCAGGGACCCACAGGACCATGGCTTGGGGCGCTCAGGTGCCCAGAACAGACCGCCTCCCCCCCACCAGGCAAGGGCTGTGCCACGTGGAGTTTCTTTCACTGGTTTTCCCCAAAGTGGTATTAAAAGTAGTCACTTAATGATAATGAATTGAATTGTTCCTATCTAAAGTGGACTGACTGGCAGAATGCTGGCAACAGAGAGATCCCTGACGCTGGCTAAGAAAACAAAAGTAATTGGATTACACAAAGAAAATAAGATAAACATTCATTAAAATTACAGTAACAGGCTGTGATTAATGAGCAGTGGAGGAGCACGCAGCACGCAGCCCAGCCCTCGAGGTCTCCCTGACAGGTGTGCCAACCGGGGCTCCTCTTCCAGAGGAATTTCCATGGGCTTCTCAGATCAAGAGGAAGGCACTTGCCTTTCCTAACGATTTCTTTCTCCCGACTTTCCCTTTTCATTATCAAAGAGTTCAAAATGGTTAATAGCAGAAAGGATCTTCCTGAAGGAAAACATGTCTTTTACAATGATCATTACTCAGATTCTGTGTTTCTGGTACAGTTTAAAGGATGGCTGGCCATTTTCCAGGCAGTCAGATTCGGGGCCCCAGCCTCTCTTCACTCAGTTGTCCTGCGTGTTCCCAGGAAGGACTGGATCTTTACTACAACGTCCACAAGCCAAGAGCACCCACCATGTATTTCAGTGACGCATGGGAAAGGTCCCTGAATGGGGAGTGAGAGCTGGTGGGTCCTGAGCATGCCCCCCTTTGGGGACCTTGCTGGTTTAATCCCCTGTGCCCGCCCTTCTTCAAACTCACTGTTAAAACAAGCAGCACTTGGACGTCCTCTGACACGGCTGCCTTACCAGGCTGCCAGGAGGCACTGTGAGAGCGTCCCCATAAACACCACGAGTCCAGCTCCATGTTATTCAGGCCCCACAGAGACTGCAACCTCAAACCAGGAGTCTTTAAAGAGCCAGCCGGAGAAACCCTCAGAGGGTCACAACTGGGTCCTGTCATGGAGGATGGTGCCCAGGGTTCCAGGAATCAGGACAAAGGCCCTCATCACAGAGATGCAAACGCAACATCCTCGGCATCAGAGAAACCGGCACCAGACATGGCCCCGTCTGAGCCCAGGCCCTGCGGGAGGAATGGTGAGTGCCGGCGTCTTGGCGAAGGCTGTGATGGTTGTGTGTGGGAGGACAAGGCTCTTGGAGGCCTCCTCCTAGTGCCACCCTGTGCCTGGTGCCCTCAGGCCCACCTCCACCCTGCACGAGGGCCACACACAATGGACAAAGCAGTGAGCTCCGGGGCGTGGACAGATCCTCTCTGACCCTCCCTAGAGCTTCACCACATGGAGCAAGGCAGTGAACAGCTCCCGGGTTAGCACCCTCTGTTTTCTTGCCTGTGTAATGTTCATAATAACAAAGTCCTTGCCCTCAGGAACATGCGGACTCTCACTGCCTCACGTGCCGGGCCCTAAGATGCTTGTTTTGCTTTCTGCTTGTTTCCCAGGAAGGGAGGCCTGCACCCAGATGTGTTGCTCTGCTCACAGCAGGCATAACTCTCCACTGAACAACAGTGACTCTATGCTTGGGGTGTGGAGCCAGGTGTCCCACACCCCTCTGTGGGCCCATGAGGGCCAGCGATGCACCTGCCGGTCCCTGCAGGGACAAGTGGGGTCCCTGGGGTGACTGAAGCCCAAACGGTGCAGGCAGAAACCGCTGCCATGATGACTTCACAGGCCGCAGTCTTTGTGTCTTTTATTCCAAAGCACATCATGGGTTGTGATTTTCCCACAAGCCGGGTCCAATCTGTGTCTCCTCAGCCTCGGGGATTTTGAGAAAAGCTGGACTTGGGGCCATGAAAAGTTCCGCACTTGACTATGTATTTATATTTCATGTCAGTTTCAGTTTCCAAACATACAGATGAACATACACAGCCATCAGATCTAGGAACTGCACCTAAGCTTAAATGTCTTAATTAAGCACAGACTTAAATTTCTCAGTGGTGGTTTCCCTTTTGGTCGCCCAGGTATCAAGATGCCTTGCCCAGGGTTCAACAGGCACGGAGCATCCTGAGGTGAATCTGCCAAGCCCAGGGGCTTGCAAGTGTCCCCTGGCCTCCTTTTACATGGCCCCAGTGAAAGCAGAGATGGGGCTGGGGATCTGTTTGGCCTTCGCAAGCTTAAATAAGCCACTTATGGGGCACCCTGCTCATCTTTACAGGGCTGCCGGCGAGGGGAACCGCTCTCTTCAGGGTTTGCCCCATGACCCCTCTGCTTCTGCAGCACCCACAGTGAGGAAGGAGCCCTCCAGCTCACAAGGAAGGCTGCAGAGAACAACCAGGGCCCACAGGGACTCCTTAGTCAGGTCACTAAAGTTTAAAAAATACATCCCAGGCTGGGTGCAAGTAGCTCACACCTGTAATCCAAGCACTTTGGGAGGCCGAGGCTGGTGGATTACCTGAGATTGGGAGTTTGAGATCAGCCTGGCCAATATGGTGAAACCCCGTCTCTACTAAAATCCCCCCCCCCCAAAAAAAAAAAAAAAAAAAAAAAAAAAAAAAAAAAAAAAACAGGCATGGTGGTATGCACCTGTAATCCCAGCAACTCAGGGACTCAGGGAGGCTGAGGCAAGAGAATCACTTGCACCCGGGAGGCAGAGGTTGCAGTGAGCCGAGATCCCATCATTGCACTCCAGCCTGGACCACAGGAGCAAAACCACCTCAACAAACAAACAAATTCCAAGTGCATATTCCTACTTTTAAGAAAATAGAGACCAGGCACGGTGGCTCACGCCTGTAATTCCAACACTTTGGGAGGCCGAGGTGGGCAGATCACTTGAGGTCAGGAGTTCGAGACCAGCCTGACCAACATGGTTAAACCCCATCTCTACTAAAAATACAAAAATTAGCTGGACGTGGTGGCGCGTGCCTGTAATCCCAGCTACTCGGGAGGCTGGGACAGGAGAATCACTTGAATCCGGGAGGTGGAGGTTGCAGCGAGCCAAGATTGTGCCACTGCACTCCAGCCTGGGTAATAGGGCGAGACTCCATCTCAAAAAAAAAAAAAAAAAAGAAAGAAAAAAGAAACTAGAAGGTTAGGTAAGCTCCAAAACAACCATGGCTGACGAAGCTCTTGGGAGAGGAGTCTGCAGTTTGGAGCATCCGGAGGTGTGATCCCCACCCCAGAGGGTAACGAAGACCTTCTCTTCATGAAGGTCACAGGCGCGTTAACAAACTGCCCACACGGCATTTCACTCCTGCACGTGTGGTTCTTTGAGCAACAGATGTTGTTCATACTTTAATTTTTGCTCATTAGTTTTGTCCCTGATCCCAGACGCTGCTTCAGTGGGGTTGGGGTGTCCTGGGGCAGCCCCTGGAGCTCCTCCATGAGGAAACTAATAGCGTGGAACTCAGCCACAAAACACAGGAGCCCGGCCAAACACGATAGCAGGAGTGGCTTTTTGGAAGGAAAACCACACTACCTGCCCCACATGAGTTAATTTTCTAGTGGATTAGGCTGAAAACAGGAGCTCAAAACTTTAATGATCACTCATCCAAAACACAGCTCGTTTGTGCATAATTTGCTTCCATTATGTTCAGCCTAACGCGGCGATTCATGAATCAAGTGCGGAGCTTCATTTTTCACCGTCCGCCTGCCCTCTCAAGGTCGGGCGATGCCGTGTGCTCACTCCAGGCACGGAAGGGCAGCCACCTGAACCCACAGACTGCCTGGCTGGCCCTTCCCGCGAAATGAATTGTTAAACTGTGCTGAGAGTCAGGAGGGAAAACAGAGTGTGTACTCGGCAGGCCTGCAACAGACTCCCCCGGGTAGAAGGCACCTGGAATGCAAAGTTATTGTTTTACATAAAAATGGCAGGTCCTAGGAAGGAAAACCACACTGATATCACCAAGTAAGAAATGGCATCAGGAATTAGGGACTGGCTCGTTTCTTTGAGGGACCAGGGGACAGTTCCCAGAGCAAGGGGCTGTCTGCATAATTGCAGTCTTTGGTCTCCGAGGCTCCTATTTGCTTCTTACTCACCATGTCCCAGGTTCTCTGCTGGGTTCCTTCAACATGCAGTGCCTGTGAAGTCTCTAAAGAACTGTTCAAATTAGGTATTATCATTCCGGTTCTAGGTGCAAGGAAACTTTACCTATGCAAACAATGTGATTGACATTGCTTTAATTTCATCATTCTTCATTAGGAAAATAGGATAAACCAGCACGTTTCCAAGAATCTCTTTCTTAAAACAAATTGTCTTCTTGAAGTTCTCAGATAAACTATCTGCATTGGGTTTACAGTTGACAATACATTTGGTAATTTTTGAACTCTTAGAGGGTTGACTGTTCCCTCAATGTGTCCCTTATTAGTAGGATAAGCCATTGGCCCTGTGGCTTCTCTTGGGCACCAAGGATCACCATGCCTTCCACACTGGGGCGGGACACCCAGGAAGCCCAGCTGGATGGGGGCTTTTGGTGCCCAAGAACAGTCACAGGGCCAGTGACTTATTAGGTGTCTTGCCCCATGCCTTGCCCTGGTGCAGAAAGGATTTGACTCTGAAATGACAGGTTTGCCACAAATGGGGACTTGCTGAATTTGACCCTGAACATCTTGTCGGACTTCAGAGATGTGTCTTTTTCTCACTGAAGGAAGAGAAAGACATGCCTAACTTTTCCTGTCTTATTTGGAGATGAGACTCCAGCCCAGCAGTTTGAGTATTTTTTTCAGTCAATAGGGATAGTGCTGATGCCTCTGGTCCACAGATCCTCCAGGAATAGAAGTTGAGGAGCCCATCAGCCTGTGGCCTCAGATAAAGACAACAATGAGTTTCCAGACAGACTTTCTAGTGGATTTTCGTAAACAGAGCCCTTTGGAAATGCTGTGGTGTAGCAAAGACGTGGAATCAGCTCAGGTGCCCATCAGTGGTGTATGGGATAAAGAAAACGTGGTATATATACACTATGGAGTATTACATAGCCATAATTAGTCTGTATTAGCCTGTTTTCATGTTGCTGATAAAGGCATAACCAAGACTGCACAATTTACAAAATAAATAGGTTTAATGGACTTACAGCTTCACGTGGCTGGGGAGGCCTCACAATCATGGTGGAAGGCAAGAAGGAGCAAGTCACATCTTGCATGGATGGCAGCAGGCAAAGAGAGGAGAGCTTGTGCAGGGAAACTTCCGTTTCTAAAACCATCAGATCTCTTGAGACTTATTCACTATCCCAAGAACAGCAGGGGAAAGACCCACCCCCTTAATTCAATTACCTCCCACCAGGTTCCTCCCATGACTCACGGGAATTGCAGGAGTTACAATTCAAGATGAGATTTGGGTGAGGATACAGCCAAACCGTATCAATGTCCTTTGCAGCAACATGGATGTACCTAGAGACTGTTATCTTAAATAAATTAATGTAAGAACAGGGAACTAAGTACCGCATGTTCTCACTGTTAAGTGGGAGAGAAACATCGGGTACTCATGGACATAAACATGGCAACAATGGACTCTGGGGACTACTCGAATGGGGAGGGAGGGAGGAAACAAGGGTGGAAAAATGACCTGTTGGGTACCATGCTCCCTATCTAGGGGAGGGGATCAGTCATACCCCAAACCTCAGCATTGCACAATGTACCCAGGTAGCAAACCTGCACATGTACTCCCTGTATCTAAAATAAAAGCTGAGATTTTATATATATATATATA
>NW_016803991.1:783229-801732 GCF_001698545.2 Rhinopithecus bieti
TATATATATATATATATATATATACATACATACATACAGAAGTGCTATTGTGGGTGGATTGACTGGCAGAGCTCTCTAGGATGGACCCTGAAACCTGAAGGACTCTCTCAAGCACCAGACCTTAGATTCTAAAGATGCACCACTTAAATATGTTTCTTTTCAGGTCGTTTTTCTAAAGGTTTTGTGTGGATGTCCATAGAATTTGACGTTGGGAAGCAGAAGCTGAGGTGACCTCCTTCTGCCTTCCTGTCTCTCATGCTGCTTTGATCTTGGATAGGCTGCCCAGCTTTGACTGATGCAGGAGAAGTGGTGTGAGAAGAGGAGCCTCAGACTTTGCGGGCTCCAGGGAAGTCAGGTGAGATCATCAGCACCCACACTCCTCCTCCGCCCCCAGAGTCCCTATCCCATTACCCAACACACTCCAACCATCTGAAGGGTCGGATTCCCAGGACAAAAGGACAGATACTTTGATGAGCCTTTCCTCCCCTGGTCATGGGAATTTTTGCTAAAACTAAGCTGATCAAAAGTTTACCACAACAGGAAAGAATCAAGATTTCATGAACTCACTGTCCAGAGGCCCAAACTACTATCATTAGATGACCCCAAAGCCTGTCCCTGGGCTCAGTGGTGAGTCCCCTCCTTTCCCTGCTGGCATGGCCGGTGGGTGACACTCCACACCCCACCTCCTTCTGAGGGTGACGCCTGACAGGGAGAGGAACAGGGGCTCTAGTCTGTCATTTGCTTTTTCAGAATCCCTGGGATTCTGGGAAGAACTGCAAATGGAAAGTGCCTGCTGAGAACATGCAATGACTTCAGGTGTGTTAGAGAATGACCAGGCTTTCCAAGCCACCTCCACCACCCCTCCAAAAGGTCCCCAGAGATTCAGTGATTGAACTGAGATCGTGAGAGGGCCAGGAAGTGAGGCTTGCTTAGGTGTTGGGGGCACTTAAATGCTGGGTTTCTGCCCACCTTGGGGCAGATGGGATCATGGGGGAATCTGAATACAGAGTGGGTGGTGTCTCCATTCTCAGGTGTTTCTGGAGACTCTGCAAGATGCTCGGACAGGGAGAGCTGAATGGAGCAGGAGGTGTTGACCTTGAGATCCTAGAAGGCCTCGCTGGAGCTTGGAGGACCATAAAGGGTGGGAAAGTACAATGACCTACCTCAGCCACAAGGAGTTTCAGGGCCCAGGGCTGCCCTGCTGGGCCAGCTGCCCTGGCCTCAGGATTGTGGTTGGTGTGGGTGTCAGTGCCATTGCAGCCATCTTGCTGAGGCCACCGCACCCCAGCCTCACCTGTGAAGTGGGTCAGGTTCACCCTGCAACTGAGAAAGTCTGACCTTCAGGGCTCTTCTCCTGCAGGATAGCTTCAAAAGCCCCTATAGAAAATTTGGTAGTTGTGACTTTGTATTCTCCTCATAAAGACGGTCCCCCAAAGTGTATAAGGCTAGAGCTTATTTAACCTGCGTTTATTTAACTCAAAATGGATCATAGACTTAAATGTAGAACACTCCCATAAAACTCCTAGAAAATAATGCCGGAGAAAACCTGGGTAACCTTGGATTTGATGGTGACTTTTTCTTTACAACAAAAAAAATCACAATCCATTTAAAAAAATCTGATAAGTTTTATTTCATTAAAATGAAAAACTTCTGCTCTTCAATAGATGCTATTCAGAGATGAAACAATTTGCAAAGCATATATCTGATAAAAGACTGGTTCCAAAATCTTTAGAGAACTCTCTTGTCTCAACAATATGAAAACAATCCAGTTTAGAGATGGACAAAAAAATTTGAGCCAACCTTTTACCAAAGAAGACATATAGAAGGAAAGAAGCATATGAGACTACGCCCAGTGTTGTGTCGTTAGAGAACTACAGGTTAAAACAACAATGAGATGTCAGCACACACCCGTCGGAATGGCCAAAGTCCAAACCATGGACACCACCAAGTGCCGGCAAAGATATGGCTGAAGGGAAATCTGCACCATGAGAAATAATAGAGCCATTATGGAAGACAGTGTAGTAGTTCCTTACAAGCTAAATATCCTCTTACCATAAGACACATGCCTTGATATTTATCCAAATGGTTTGAAAATTTTTGTTTACACAAAAACCTGCATATGAATGTTTGTAGCAGCTTTATTCATAATTGCCAAACTTGGAAGCAACCAAGATGTCTGGTTTTTTTTTATTTTTTTATTTTTTTTGAGACAGAGTCTCACTCTGTCACCCAGGCTGGAGGGCAGTGGTGCGATCTTAGCTCACTGCAACCTCCGCCTCCCTGGTTCAAGTGATTCTCCTCCCTCAGCCTCCCTAGTAGTTGGGATTACAGGTGCACACCACCATGCCCCGCTAATTTTTGTATTTTTAGTAGACATGGGATTTTACCATGTTGGCCAGGCTGGTCTTGAACTCCTGACCTCAAGTCATCTGTCCTCCTTGGCTTCCCAAACTTCTGGGATGATAGGCGTGAGTCACCACACCTGGCTCAAGATGTCTTTCAGTAGATTAGTGGCTAGACTGTGGCACATCCAGACAGTGAAATATTATTCAGCACTAAAAGAAAGGAGCTATCAAGCCATAAAATGACACAAAAGAACCTTAAATGCTTACTACTAAGTGAGAGACGCCAATCTGGAAAGGTTGCGTACTGGATGATTCCAGCTACATGACATTCTGGGAAAGGCAGAACAATGGAGAAGGTGAAAAGGTCAGTGGTTTCCAGGGGTTCCGGGGAGGGAGCCATGGACAAGTGAAGCACAGAGGAATTTTAGGGCAGCGAAACTCCTCTGGATGAGACTGTAATAGTGGATTCATGTCATCGTGCACGTGTCCAAACCCACAGGCTGCACAAGGGCAAGAGGGAGTCCTCAGTGAACTGCGAACTTTAGTTAATAGTCATCTGTGGATATTGACTCCCCCATTGCAACAAAGGCACCAAACTCATGCAAGATGTTAACAACAGGGGAACTGGGAGGTGAAGGTGGAGGTGTTGGCAGGGGGGTGTATGAGAACTTTCTATACTTCTCATTCATTTTCCTGTAAACCTAAAACTACTCAAAAAATAAAGTCTATTAATTAAAAAAAACAGAACACACACATCCGGGTCTGCCCCCAGTTAGGAAGTGTGGTCGATTGCAAACAGCTACACACCGTCACGGCCCCTTCTAGCAACAGGTGGAGCTTCCATCTCCACTCTCTTAACCAGGGCTGGGTCTGACCAACAGAAGTGGCAGGCGTGAGGTCATGTGTGTTCCTAGCCCAGGTCTCCAGAGGCCTGGCAGCTTCCCTGGTCACCCTCACGGTCCCCTGAGGCCGCCACGTGGCAGAACCCAGTCTCGCCCCTGTGTGAATGCAGAGAATCCTGCCTTCATTTTACTGGGCTGCCAGGACAAAATGCCATAGGCTGAGTGGCTTAAATTACAGACATGTATTTTCTCGTAGTTCTGGAGGCTGGAAGTCTGAGATCTGGGTGCCAGTCAGGATTGGTTTCTGGTTTGTAGACAGCTGCCTTCCCACCGTGTCCTCACATGGCAGACACAGCGAGAGAGCTGGTCTCCCTTTCTCCTCTTACAGGGACACAATCCCATTGGATGAGGGCCCTACTGCTAGAACCTCACTTAATCTTAATCACTCTGTGAATGGCCCTATCTCCAAGCAGTGTCACATTGGGGGTTAAGGCTTCAACATATGAATTTGAGGGGTACGATTCAGTCCAGAGAAACCCCACAGAGTAAGAACACAGCCTCCCGGACCCCCAGCCTCCCAGCTTCCCAGAGGAGGCTGCAGACATGTGAGCAAGACCATCTGAGAGCCAGAAGACCCTGCTGGCTGTGATGGGGTCAACCCACAGACCCAGGGCCAGTCACTAGGCCATTGCTGCGTGGCGCCTCCATACCCTAAGGTTGAAGCATGTTCCTGGCCACCTAAACTGGCCCTTGCTCAGCTTCACTCTCTCTCCTCCCTGAGTGGCAGGTTGGTTTGGGGAGCCTGAGATCGACTTAATTCAGCTCCATCTACTCATTGACAGTATCATGGCGGCAGGAACTCAGCCTCATGGGAATGACGGGCCAACGGGCAGAGCGGACGTCGTCATAGATGGATGAGCTCTCCGGGTCAGACCTCATCCCTTCTTGGAATGAGCCCTTGTATCTGTAACTGATGCTCAGGAGAGCTGATGACCAGCCGACCAGTTTCCACTCACAGCCTGGCCAGTCTGCTTCTCACGTCTTTACAAGCTCAGTGAGGTTATCCCAGGCACAAGTTCTCTCTCTGCTTCTCCCATCTGTTTATGAGGTGTGTGTGGTTCCCGAGGATCAGACACTTTATGTCTCGAATTGGGAGGGACTCGCTGGCCACACAGAGGTCTTTTCTCCTTCTTCTTTTGGCCCATAGGAATGCAAGCAACATGCTCCACCCTGGCCCTGTCTTGGGTGTCCCTAGGTCATTATGCATGAACCCCCATGATAGAATGGGGTGTGGTGCCCCGACCCCAGCCTGCAGGCAGGGATGCCAAGTCCTCTACCTGGGAATGAGGGTCGGAGTCCGGATTGGGCTCACCCCACAGCCAGTCTTTCCCCCACAACCCTGCTGCCGGCCTGTGAAATCACAGGTGGTGTTTCCATATTGCAGAAAACCTTGCTGTTTTATAGGCAAGACTTCACCTGCCGTGAGTATCCTACAGGGTCACCTCAAAGAACAGGCTTTCCCTGAAAGCGTTTGCTGGCATCCAACCAATCTTGAAACTGTTTTAGAATCGAAAATGTGGGCGCTTTTCTAGAGTGGTTTGTGGGGTAATAAATGACCCCTAGAACGACAAGGCATGCCATGAAGGCCAATGTTAGTTTCAAAAACATATTCACGTGTTACCATATGACCACCCTGACTGGTGTTGAAATGAAAGGGCATAGCCCTGAGGTCAGGACCTTGGACCACATCCCTTTCCACTCCAGCCTGCTGCCGTCCAGCAGTTCTTGTGTGAGACCCAACCGGACGCAGGACAATCGGCCTTGGACAGACCCAGGCTGACTGGGTGCTTATTTGCTGCATGGGGTTGAGCAGACCAGTAGGCTTGTCAGCCTCTGTGTTACCCAGGGATAAATGGGGGAGAGGAAACCCACCTCCCAGAATTCCACGGACATTCCCATGATAGCTAACACATCCACTACTATTTCTGATGCATAGTTGGTGCTTGGCGAGAGAAAGCTACGTCTAGAATCTCGATGGCCATACATTTGCAGGTTGGGAGGCTGAAAAAGATGTGAGTTTAGTCTAACTCCTCACATGACCCTGGCATCTCCCCCAGTGCCCATGATGGATTGTTATTCTGTGGAACTCTCGCAGCAAAGCTAGGAAGGTCAGCTTCTCCAATGTGAGCAGGTGCTGGGGCTGGAGGAGCTCCACGGCCATGCAGCTGATGGACACCCACGGCTCAGGAGGCATCTCAGCCCCTCCTTAGGGTCACCTGCTCTCCACCCTGCCACTCTTCCAGATGTTGCAGGGGCTGTAACATCTGGCCGGGAAACACACGTGGATCCCGGTCATCCATTGTTCTGCAGGCTGTGGGGGGCTGCGGTGATAGGACATTTGCTGAATGGAGGGTTCTGCCACAAAGAGGGCAGGCCTGAGCAATTGCTGATAGCCCCCGTGTTGACAGTGTGCTCAGACAGCAATGAGAGGAGGCCGGAGCAGCTCAGCGTAGGATGGGCCCATTTGATGCACGGCAAGCACATCACCCATTTCTTAATGATTCCCTTTTCTCGGAATTCTCCCTCTTTGGAGCTCTGTGCTGTTTCCCGCACCTCCCCACGCCCACCAGCTGAGGTTGCAGGCTCTGGGTCCTGCCGCAGGCACCTAGGGAGCACAGCCGGGCCTGGTGGAACCGCAGCCAACAGCAGCTGCCAGCTCACCACGGGTGGCACACCTGCCTCCATCATTTCCTCTCTCCCTGTCTGCGCTCCACGGCTTCCTAGTCACGTGTCTGCAAAACCCCGGCTGCAGCAGTGCTGTTTGGGCCCAAGGCTGCTCAGCTCACAAAGACACAGTGACTGCAGCATGGGAAGGAAATGCACAAAGTCAGGCTCGGTCCATCGGGCCTGTGGTCGGGGCCCCGTCTGTCCTGTCTGTCTGTCTGTCTGTCTGCTTACCCCCGTGGACCTCATCCTGTGCATCCAGCAAAGAGCACGCAGCTGCCCTGACGTCTGTTCTATGTGTCCATTCATCATGAGGTCCATCTGGCTGCTAGTCGCTCTTCCAGTCTCTTTTCAGCCATCACAATATTTACAACTTAAAACTTTTCCTTGTGCATGGGGGTTTTCTTCGGGGAGATTTAAAAAATCCTAGGCACTTGGTCTCCTCTGCAGGACATGATGCTTTCTGGGTCCTTAGTTGACACTTGGCTTTTGGCATTTTGCATTTTCTGGGTCCCTTGGCTCTCAAGTCTGAAGATCAACCTTATTTTAATCCAAAATGCCCCCAATGCACCCAGGGTTTTTATCTGACATTGGCCTGGGTGTAGGAAGAATGGTTCAGAGTCGGGCCATAGATGGCACAAGGAGAGAGGAGCCGGATCCTGTCCTCCTGGCGTTTCTGACCTTGTTAACTGGAGATGCCACGGTGACGATTAACAGCCCCTAGGACTGGAGTGGGAGGAGGTTTCTAATACAGAACAGACACCCTGCCATTCCTTGGTCAGGCTGAGATTTGATGTCTTAATACTTTTCTGGACAAGAACAAGTATTTGATGATTAATGCAAGTTTTACTTCTCAGTCTGAGAGAGTGACATCGTTCTTATAGTGCAGAGAAAAATGATCCCTGTCTTGGAAAGGGAAATCTTCCAAAAAGTAAATCACAAAATAGAGAAGACGTCCACACTGAGTTCACCTCCATGTCTTCCAGCAAGGTGTACCCAGAGGGGAAATGCTGACAGCTGCCTCTGCAACCTGTGAGTCTTTAGTTTCTTGTAAAACTGTTAAGAAAGCAGGAAGAAAAGGCAGACCTGGGAAGTCGCTGGGCACCAAGGAAACACTGAGGGTGGTGGCCACTGGGGCCTCTCTGAGTTCCTTCCCCATGCCCGCCCTCCTGTTAATGAATCTTATACAACAAACAGTCAACTTCATTCTTTGCATCCTCCCAATGTTACTAGAACTTCAGAGACAATCTTTTCAGGATTCGGGAACACACTGCACAAAAGGCAGTTTGCAGAGATGATTTCTGACTGTGCTGATCTCTGCCTGTTGGAGAAGGGTTCAAAGTGCCACAGTTTTGTGCTGCCACGAAGAAGAAGGCACCCCCCCCTCCATCCCTCTGAGTTCAGTGGTTGGAATAAAAAGGGCCCCAATGTGGTGTTGCATCTGGGACCCTCTGAAGCATCTGATAAGTTTTCAATATTTATACTTATTTCTTTTATCTTAACAGCACACACGAGGTTTCTGGATCAAAGGAAGACTGATGATTTACTTCCAGGATAATGCCCATGTCCCATGCCCCAATCCTGCTGAGACGCAGAAGGCACCTGCATGGGCAAAGTAGGGGTTTGCACTACAGGAGGAGAACCCCAAACCCCAAATTACAAATCTCATGCTTCTGTAAGAACTACCACACTGCTGTGCTGTCTCCAGAGCAAAGAAACCCCTGCTTTCTGACATAAAGAAGGACTCTAGGAGTGTAGAATTTAAAAGATTATTCCAGGAGAGATGTACTTGAAATCTCTCTGGAGTATTTTTTTTTTTTTAAACTTTCAAGGCTTGTGTGCCTTTCCTCATCCTTTAACCCAGTTTGCCAGGAAGTTTTGCTCAGAGAACTCCAGCCACATAGAAATGTGACCTCACCCACTTGCTTTCAACACTGTAACTTTGTTGCAAAGAATCCACATTGGCCCAGAAGGTGAGATACAGCCGGGTCTTTCCCCTACTTACCTCTAAGATATGCAGATTTAAAAGCTGACAATCTGTTACTTGGACTCCACACCCATTAAGGTCTGCAGAGGGGTGCCCCTTGGGCACGTAAACCCCAACTCCAGCCCATCTCACCCCACCTCCAACCCGGATTTCCCCATCTCGTAGAGGGAGACTTGCTCAAGGGCTCCAAGAAACTGGGCCACTAATGTCACCATGAAGGTATTGCCTGCATGATTTCAGATTAGAATTGTCTACGTCCCCATGAGAGGACTTAGTTTCCCGGTGTTTGTGGTCAGCTTTTCACGTGAACACTATTGTAAGCACACTAGTACTGATAAAGATTTTTTTTTTTTTTTTTTTTTTTTTTTTTACATAGATCTCAATTCTACACCAGGGGATATGTGGCTAAGTGCAAATGTATATTATTCAAAATTTGGTTAAGATACAAATCTTTTGATCAGACCATTTTTAACGGGATAAGTGTTTGTATCAACCCGTCCTGACTGTATGCCTTTCTATGGTCACTATATCCTAATTGTTAAGTTATATATTTAAGATATGACTAATTATAAAATCTGCCGGATTTATTTGTTTAAACAGTAGTTAGATTCTTGCCTTTATTACTCTAAAATTCTATCTAGAGTACTCTCTGTCTAGGTTGGCTTTGCTGTCAGGTGATAGCTTGTCTAATCTGTCTTTTAGTGATACTATAGCTAGCCGCAAGCCACTGAATATTATATGGATCCAGTGTTCATAGAGTTATCCTTCTGTGTCATATAGTATCTATAGATATGACTTTCTATGTTACCAAGTTCCTTCAGACAAAGGAACTTGTATTATATTTTACTTTAGTTTGCATCCTCGGAAATAATAAGCGTATAAGTGAGAAAAATATGTAGAATTAAATGTAAGATTAGAGATATATTAAGACTTGATAGAAAATTGATAAATTATTGACTTTTAAAATGAATTCTTTATAATCACAGAGCAGTAGTATCCATTCAAGTTATTAATAACTATCAGGATTAATAAGAATTTTATTATTCAGTGTTGCTATGAAAATACTTTGGATATCTGCACGTCCGTATCTATGAATAAGGGCATACATAATACACACACATGTGTTTAATATACATGCTCATTTGTTAACAGGCAGTTAATCTAGATTATTCACTCAAATTCCACTTGCAAGAGACTTACCTCTGCACCCACTCTACACTTTCTGTGTCTGATTTCTGGAAGTAGCTGGAAGGTGAGGTAGGTTCCTGAAGGTAGCAGCAGCACTCAGCCCTGTCATCGCTCATGCTTGCTTGGCACGTGCATGGCACAGCATGTCAACCACACAGCTTACTATGCAGGCAGGGTCCAGATGAGCTAGGCAGGGGCTTCCTGGCCTGTTTCTCTGGGTGGTTTTGATTTACAGACTGCTGAGTCTGAACATGCAAACTGGTTTGAGAAACTTAAGAAGCTGCCTGAATTTTTGTCCGGGGTCACCCTAAGCTGAACCACACGCGGTTCAGATCAGTTCACGGCTCTCCGTTTTCTCCGTGTGGGTCTTTCTTCTGTGCAGGCTGTGTGTTTTGGCCGCCTCCAGAAGTGCATATAAATCAATGATGTATCAGGAGAGAAGCTCTCTCTGCAGAAGGACTTCTGCCCAGAAAATGTGTGGTGTGTTGGAAGCCTCGCTAGGCCACGGGTTCTTACCCACAGAGGGCTTGGTTTTCAGACACAAGAAGTGATCCAAAAGATGGGCAGCTGCCTGTCAGCTCAGGAGCCACCGCGATGGGGCTTGCTGGGCCTCTGTGGTCTCGCGGGGCCGCGGGGCCAGCCTGCCAGGCTGCCTGGTTTTATTTCCTGTCCTTGAGAACACTTACAGACTGGTGACACAGGCATGTGGCTAGAGAAAAGCCTGCAGGTCCCAATTCAGACTGCAAGCAGACATCTCAGGAAGTTTCTGCAGGCAGCCCATCCCGGGTGACACAGCGTTCTCTGTGATTCCACCCGAGCCGCGTCAGCCGTGGGCTGCTGGTGGAATGGGAAAGCATAGGGCTGTAACGCTACATCACGCCGTCTCGGCTGCATAGCAGTTTACTGGGTCACACTGAAAAACTTCATTAGTAGTATAACATGTCAAAATTAGTCACTTAAGAATGTAAACAGCCCCAGAAGCAGAGCTGAGCGCGCGTCTGGCCATCTGCTCTGTGTGTTGGTCTGTGTTCTCACTGTGGGCGCCGATTTCTGCACCCCTCACCAGATGAGAGCCGCCTGCCTTCATCAGCCCACTGTCCCCAAGTAGCACAAGTTGGGGATGTCAACAGCTTGCTCCACTGCCAGTGGGGCCCGGGGCTCCAGGCTCAGCGGGGAAGGCAGCGGCAGCAGCTGGTGTGGCCTGGGAACTACTTCCATCCCGTCTCTCTCTCTCTTTTGCTGCAGATGTGAGAAGCCAACTGTCTTGCCATTGTTAGCGAAGGCACTCCGGTGTAGAGCAACGGGCTTCCCTCTTGCGGCCGGGACGAGGGGCTTCTGTCTGTACTCGACCCCCACTTCCCCCTCCACCCCCAATTCATTCAGACACAGAACCTCACACCTTCCCCTTGAGTGACCTTGCCCGACACCAGGCACTTTAGGGTTGGTGTGCAGAGAGAGGAGAGCCAGCACAACAGTTTTGTCTTCCTTTTCCTGTCTTGCTGTTGGAGAAAATTTTACTTTCAATTTATCTGAACCAGGAGCATGTCCTGAGCTCCTGATTTTACATTCATAGGCTGTGTGGAAACCCCCAAAATCTGGAACAGGAAGCCCAGATCTCTAACCCCTCAGTCACCGACAGAGTCAAGAAAATCTCCAAAGAGCCAAACCAATCTCAATCACCAGTTAATGTAATTGAGTCAGTAAATTAAGAAACTGGGCCAGAAGCTCCGTGGAGAGTGTGCCTCTGTGTGGAGTAATTGGGTTCTCAGCTTCCAGCCATTTTCATAAACTGGTTTTGATTCTAGAGTTCAACACCCTAGTGGGTTTTAGGAGTTTGGGGGGATTACATACCCAGAAATGACGTAAGGCCCATCCGGATTTCTCCAGAGTTAAGCTGTTAGCATTTTAATGATCTCAAGGATAAAGTTATCACAAATGTGAACATCTTTTCTGGATACAGGATTGCAAATTCTACAACTGCTGCTCAGCTCACCATATCCCCTCCCCCAGGACCGGTTCCTCCTTTATTCCTTCCAGAGTCATGACGGTCACCAGCTTCCAGGACCTGCTCCTCCTTCATTCCATCCCGAGATATAATGGTCACCAGCTCCTCCAGGACCTGTTCCTCCTTCATTCCATCCCGAGTCACCGGCTCTTCCAGGCACTCAGGCCTACCCTGGGTTTCATCCTTGTCTCATCTTTCTTGTACCCACTGGCACTGAGGACATGGAAGGCCCTGCCATCTCTCCCTTCAAATTACCCCGACCAACTTCTTCTCCCCACTGTCACCCTGGCCCAAGCCGCACCCCCTCTCACCTGGACAATCTCTGTGGCCTCTGCCCTGGTCCCCTGCTTCCAGTTCACAGCCATTCTCAATACAGCAGCAAAGCTCTTGCTCCTAAATCAGAAGGCAAACAGGCTCAACAGGACGCCGTCTGGTCCCCTCCTTCTGCTGGACACATCCCATGGTCTCTACCTTACTAGGAGACTGACACCTTCTGGCCCTGCCTGAGCCTCCTCTAGCTCTGGGTGCTGTCCTCATCCTTGGCCTTGTTCTCCCTGGGCCAGCCGCAGTGCCCAGGTTTGCTTCTGTTCTGGGATGCCCGGGCACACGCCCACAGCAGGGCTTTGCACCTGCCCTCCCTGCATCCCCAGGACCTCAGGCTCCCACAGGTGCACTATGACTTATTTCCTCAACCTCGCTTCACCTTTACTCAAGTGTCACCTCCCAATGACCTCCTGCCCTGACCCCCTGCTCCAGCCACACCCCTGCCCTGCCTTCCCACCCCAGCTCTGCCTCCTGCCCTTGACCCGCTGTCTCCATGCCACACCCCTGCCCTGCCTTCCCACCCCAGCTCTGCCTCCTGCCCTTGACCCCCTGTCTCGATGCCACAACCCTGCGCTGCCTTCCCACCCCAGCTCTGCTTTCTCTCCCTCCGAGGATCCCGCTGCTGTTTCTGTAAACTATGGAAGGACAGAGGCCTTTATGCTGCTTCCCTGTGTGGACCCAGTTCCCTGAACAAGACCTGACTCGCAGTGGGTGGTGGGGTAACGGGCACCCCACACAGCATGCTAGAGTGGACGCCCGACGCCCGGCTGGAAGGCGTGCCTCATGGCGGACTTCAGCCTCCATCATAGAAAAGACCTTCCTCGGCCAGTAACCTCGGAGCCAGGGAGTGATTGTGGGGACCCTGTTTCACTGGAGGTCATTTCCTTGTGACATGGGTCGTGTCAGGACCTAGTTCTTGCCCATCAGGTCTCTGTGGGTTAAGTGGATTTGTTAACCTTAGCAACTAGAAAGTTCTGCTGAATAGGAGCGAAAAGCAGTGGGCAGGCCGCGCCTTGACTTCCTTTAGTGCAGGTCTCGTAGAAGCCTTTTTATAGCAATACTCTTTTAAATAAGGCTGCCGGAGATGGCAAGTTAATTATGATTTGTGTAATTTAATTGCATTTTATAGAGTTCTAAACGTTCACTGTTGGGACATTCACATGATTTTCCACTTGTAGATTTCTCTCTGCTCATTAATTGTTTATTTATAATTATTCTCACATTTATGTTACGCATTGTATTTTTAATTCTGAAAATGTTACATTTACTATTGAGTTTAATCTCCCCAGTCATCCTGTCAGATTTTAGAACAGATATGAGACCTCAGGATAGAGTGAAACCCGGCAATGCAAGGACACCAGCGTGGGTGTCTATGCTCAACCGCACAGTTAGGTCGACCGTGTCCTGGGTCACAGAGGGAGGGATGCTGTGCAGAGACTCAGGCTGAGCAGAGCTGCTGGTATCAGATTCGGCCAGAGCAATGCCCTTAGACCACGCTGTCGCTTGGGGCCAGGACACAGTGTAGCCCTGTGCTCAGACAGAGAAGGCCAGGCCCACCGAGTATCATTTTTCAGGTAACTGATGTGGAAGGATGGACTATGAAACTCCAGGAGACCTGAAGTGTAGGGCAGGGGCTTCCCTGAGGGCTTTCTGGGCAGTCACAGATGCAGTCCTCTCCCCTACAAATCAGGCCCCTGTGTGTGGCCCCATAAACTGGCATTAGACACCATCCAGTAGAGTTCAGGAGGCACTGTTCCTCGCCTTCTGGGGCCAAATGTCAGAGCAAGAGAGAGACACAAAAGCCCAAATGCGTCTGAAGGGAGTTAAGCCAATGTCTGGGCTCAGTGGGGCGATTTGTGAGGCCTCTCACTGGGTTCTGGGGGCAGAGCCGAGGGGCACGCACAGTCCCCACTGAAGGAGTCGAGAGTCTCATGGACTCTAATTGCACAGTCACTGCGTCAGGTCAAGGAGCCTGCAAAGGAGGGGCCTTTGATGCTGGAGTGGGAGTGGGCAGGACCTCCTGCTGCCAGGGAGACCACCGCTGTGCAGGTGAGGCTGGAGCTGGCTGGGCCAGGGCCTCGTAGGGAGACCCCTGACTCTGGAAACACTAGAACTGGGGCTTGATCGTTCTCCTGTTGTGAACACCATGCTTACACATCGTGAGTGAGCAGGGTGGAGCCAGTTCGAGCCGACAGTGAAGGACAGCTGTAGCCTCGCCCCTCATTTCCTTAGGCCCATCTCATCCTGTTCTCTCCCCAAAATAGTAAGATAAAAAACAAAAACAAAAACAAGTGCACTCTGAAATAGCGACTACTAGGGGCAACACTTTATGGTTTTAATTTTTCCATGTGTTTATATTTCTCTGAAAACTGAGCATTTGTTTTGTCAGAAAAGAAAACACATGTACGAAGTCAAATCTTTTCTCAAGGTCTATGAGGGAAGACTAAACCCATCCCTCAGTGGTCCCAGCCTCCCAGCCGGCCCCAGGTCCTGCCTCTCAGGGTCTCCCCTCGACAGGGCCCTGGCCCAGGGCTGCCGAGTTGGGTCTGTGGCGGGCCCAGAATCTGCATCTCCAACAAGCCCTGGTGACTTCCCTGCTCCTGGCCCCAGGGACCCCACTTCCACAAGCATTGCCCCAGGAAGTGACCTTTCACTTCCATGATCAATGACTTCTGCTGTCACTTGCTTTTTAAAATCATTTTAGACATTTTCTATTGCGTTCCTTGCCCTTTTATGCTCCCTGCCACCAAGCACCCAAACTTTCCATTCCCCATTCTCCAATGGAATCATGTCACAATTTGGAAAAATCTCTCTCTTTACGTCTCTTACACATACACACACACACACACCAGAGACACATATTTCGAAGGGAAACTAAATAATTGCCTTTCTTTTTCATTTGCTTAGTCTTGAGGAACTTTTATGATCTCAGTACTAACTCCAGAATTCTCAATAGGGTTAATACTTTCCATAAACTATGGCCTGCCTTCCTTTCTTTCTTCCTTCCTTCCTTTCTTCTTTCCTTCCTTCCTCCCTCCCTCCCTCCCTTGCTCCTTCCCTCCCTCCTTTCCCTTCTTTCTTTCTCCCTTCCACTCCTTCCTCCTCTTTTCTTCCCTTCCCTCTTTTCCCTCTCTCCCTTCCCTTCTCCCATTTCTCTCCTCCCTTCCTCCCTCCTTTCTCTATCTCTCCCTTCCTCCCTCTTCTCTCTTCCTTCCTCTCTTCTTTATTTTCTAACACAGGCTGCTGTCAGGGCTGCGCTCAGCTGTTGTCTCTCTTCACCCTTATTCTGGCGCTTTTCTCTGCCTTTTGCCTGGGTTTGAGCTTCTGACTCCTAGAGCTGATATCTCTCTTTTCCTGGAGTTATTCCACTATTTGGTGAAATGCCTTCCTCTACCTTCCTAGAGAAGGTTAGGATTCTATCTCTTTTGGTAAAAGCTTTATTTAACTGTGCCGTCTAATATGGTAGCCATTAGGCACACATGACTATTTATATTTTAAATTATTTCCAAATAAATACAATTTAGAATTCAGGTCCTCACCCCTATTTCTATATTATATTTCTAGTGCTCAGATATTATATTTCTAAGTGCTCAAAGATACTAGTGGCATCAATTTAGGTGGCACAGAGAGACAGCACTCCCATCGTCACGGAAGTTCAATGGCTTCCCTCAACGAAGCGTTGACCCATGGCTGCCCCCGTATTGAAGAGAGAGTTGCCGAATTGCTGACTGAGCTTCTGGGTACTTGGGCAGAGCTCATCTGCGGTGGATTCATATGGAGCTGAGACTGGACCATTTTTCTGTGTGTCAGTGTCAAGCTAGTCATTCCCTCCAGAGGCAAATCCTTCAGCCTCCTGTTGTGGGGGGAACTCGTCTTCCCTGTGGCATTGTGGACCTGCAGAAGGGGGTGGGAGTCTGACCCTGGGCAAGAGATAAGAGCTTTGATATTGAACAGAACAGGCTTATAAAATTCACTCAGAGGGGCCTGAAAAGCTAAGGAATCCACTCAAGCTATAATCCAGGAGAGGAAGAAGGTGGTCCCCAGAGGAGAACAAGGTTGAGAAAAAAATTAGTCAGCTGTTTTCTGCCTGCACCTAAGGCCAGTTTGTTCAGTACATGGATTGTAATCCCTCCTCCTGTCCTGGCTGCACCTGCTGACCCAGAAGCTACAGCCCCCAGAGCAGGCTTTTCTGAAGGGCGCTGCTCATGGCTGGGAGGGGGCCTGAGATCAGAGCTCCTTGCCTGGACTTCTCTCCAGTCATGGTCTCAGCTCGGTGGGGCTCTGCCCCCACAATGGGTCTCCCTCCTGGAGGCCAGCACTGTCCCCATCCCTCTGCAAGCAGCTCCCTGTGACCTGCCTTTACCCCCCACCTGTCTCAGCTTCCCAGCCACGGGCATGTCTTTGGCATCTTGCATTTGTGGCGATCACTTCTCTAATAGTTTTACTTTTTATTTCACACCTTCATTGTCTTTTACTGGCATCTTGGGTTTTCGGGATGTAGAGAAACAAACCTGTTTGTCCTCCTGTGGTTATCCGGAACCCCCTGGTACTTTTCAATTAAAACATGATCACACACCAAACAAAACAAAGACAATGCCTCTCTGTATTGGCAGAGGGCACCATCCATAATGTACGGAGTTAATAAAGCAGCTTATGGTTTATAAATTACGAAAGTGTTACAGGGTCTCAGTGAAGGTGTATGAGTAAGAGTGGGAGGACATAATTGTTCTTGAGTTGAGAAAAACAATCGAAGAGACAGTATACCATGTGGACTGGAGAGAAAAAAAATAAATGAGGAGTGTGACCAGTGGACTTAGTGTCTGTGGTCCAGGTGAAAATGACACAACCCCATCTTGCAGCCGCGATCAGTGATGGTTCTGGAAGTAGCCTCTATAGATGACAGACACTTGCCTTCTTGAAGCGAGCTCGGGAGATGATCCTGCTAACATAGTGACTCTCCCCTGAAGATGGTAAAACTCTCCAAAGAACCCAGAAGCCCTCCTCGCCTGTGCCCCATCTCACTTTGCCCCTGAATGAACAGGGTCACTTTGCATTTTGCTGCACGACAGTAAAAGCTGCAAGAGCGGCTTCAAGTTTGCCATGTCCTTTCCCGAGGAACTGAATGTTGCCACTCTCTGTGGTGACGGATTACACTGGAGACATCAGCCGGGTCTAATGTGTGGGTCTGAAACAGCCACACACCTGTGATGGTTTTGTATCTAAAGATGAAGCTGGGAGTTTCTTGTCACTCTGCAAGAGTGGCTGCCATTTAAGTAAATCTCCCAGCATCACAGATGAGGACCTCATTGAAACAATGATCTATCTCCCTAGACCCAAGTGAGATAGATTAGGACAACTGTCCCTTTTGAAAGTTCTATTTCTAGTTTGTCTTTATTAGCATAAAGCTCTTAGTTCAACTATGTAATTAAAATTAAATAATGGGCAACTTACAGGACATCTGTGAAGCCGGCAGTTCAGCCTCTGGCTGACGGTATCCTCAGCAGACAGGCAGGATAAATCTGCTTATGTACGTCTGTATACTGTTAGCTGCTTCCGAATGTTACTTTCCAGAAAACATGGAATGCTCAGTACGCATGCAAATGTCAGTGTCTGCCGTTTGAAAGAGACAAATTCACGCTGGTGAAGACAGACCTGAAAGGCTTACCAGAGGCGGCCAGGAGGGCCCCTGCGTATCTTCCTGGGATGTGCCCCTTCCAGAGGTACTCCAGAGCCACAGGGACGGCTTTTTCTGCTCTTGGAAAGGGTCCCTGCTTACAAACTCCAGTCCAATTTCTAGTCCCAGATGGCCCCCAGCAGAGCTCTGGATGGCTCCCACACTTAGCAGATGAATGTGGGCACTGCCTGAGCCAAGATGACAACTGGGCTCCCAAGGGTGGCTCTGTAAATGTCTTTGTCTTCTGGTATCTGTCATCTAAGAAGAACTTCAGTTAATGATCTGTCATGAGAAATTATCCTGGTTAGAAGAGGTCTTGGGACGAGTGTGCCCAAGTCTAAAACTGCTGATCATTAATGTGTACCAGGTAGAATAGGTAGCACCCTCTTACCGTGAGAATACATGGCAACGTTATATTTCAGTAAAATCCTTTCTACCTTCCATATAGTGGTGACTCTCGTTTAGAGAGGAATGCTATCCGTTAGCCTATCTATCGTAGTACCCATTGCAGGCGCCTGACAACCAGCACAATAAAACCACATTTTAGCACACTCAATGCACCTGGCACTTTTGCCACTCTTCAGTGATGAGTAAGTTGCTTGGTGAATGTACCTTACCCCTTTGCACCTCAGTTTCTTCATCTGTAAGATAAGGAGGGATACCCCCTACTTCATAGGGTTGTGTGTGTGAGAATGGAGATAATACAAGTAAAAGTGTATATTATTTCTGCCCCGTACAGAAGCGCAGGGTCAACATGTAGCACATGTGAACTACCGTTATTATTCTGTCAAAATGTCCCAAAGAAACCAAAATCCCAGAGGTATTAATGCCTTCTGTTTTCAAGTCATGGCGGGTGCTGTGGGATATCATGGAAACACAGGTTCAGCACTCCTTGTCCAGGTAAGTGGGCCTGGTACGCCTCTGCTTCTCACAGGAGAGTGAGGGAGCGCGTACGCCTCTGCTTCTCACGGGAGAGTGAGGGAGCGCGTACGCCTCTGCTTCTCACGGGAGAGTGAGGGAGCGCCTCTGCTTCTAAGGAGAGTTTCTTAGCAACTCTTCTCTTCCAGTGGGTAAGATACTCATTAGGTTTTGTCTCATTTCAATATTCAGTTCAATATTTTCAGTTCAATATTTTAACTCATATTTATGGCCTGTGATATTGATAAATACTTTGATAATGTCATTCTAAAATAAGACTATTATAACGTAAGCTCAAGGAGAGAGGGAAGCAGCCAAGATCATGTGTTTTAATTCCATTACTGTAACAAATGACAATGGAAATATTATGATTGTTTCTTTGATATTGTTGAGAGCCATGTCCCACATGTATACAGGCTGAGGTTAACAAAATATTAATAAGAGTGTGGATCGAGACTCTTTTTTTCTTTCTTTCTTTCTTTTTCTTTTTTTTTTT
>NW_016803991.1:803193-1026665 GCF_001698545.2 Rhinopithecus bieti
ATAGGGTTGTGTGTGTGAGAATGGAGATAATACAAGTAAAAGTGTATATTATTTCTGCCCCGTACAGAAGCGCAGGGTCAACATGTAGCACATGTGAACTACCGTTATTATTCTGTCAAAATGTCCCAAAGAAACCAAAATCCCAGAGGTATTAATGCCTTCTGTTTTCAAGTCATGGCGGGTGCTGTGGGATATCATGGAAACACAGGTTCAGCACTCCTTGTCCAGGTAAGTGGGCCTGGTACGCCTCTGCTTCTCACAGGAGAGTGAGGGAGCGCGTACGCCTCTGCTTCTCACGGGAGAGTGAGGGAGCGCGTACGCCTCTGCTTCTCACGGGAGAGTGAGGGAGCGCCTCTGCTTCTAAGGAGAGTTTCTTAGCAACTCTTCTCTTCCAGTGGGTAAGATACTCATTAGGTTTTGTCTCATTTCAATATTCAGTTCAATATTTTCAGTTCAATATTTTAACTCATATTTATGGCCTGTGATATTGATAAATACTTTGATAATGTCATTCTAAAATAAGACTATTATAACGTAAGCTCAAGGAGAGAGGGAAGCAGCCAAGATCATGTGTTTTAATTCCATTACTGTAACAAATGACAATGGAAATATTATGATTGTTTCTTTGATATTGTTGAGAGCCATGTCCCACATGTATACAGGCTGAGGTTAACAAAATATTAATAAGAGTGTGGATCGAGACTCTTTTTTTCTTTCTTTCTTTCTTTTCTTTTTTTTTTTTTTTCCTGAGATGGAGTCTCGCTCTGTCGCCCAGGCTGGAGTGCAGTGGCACAATCTCTGCTGGACTGAGCCTCTTTTTTGCTAACACTTGACTGTAGGAGTCCTGTTCCCCTTTGCATGTTTGTGTGGGTGGCTCTTGGTCTAGGAGGTCACCGCCAGGATTATCTGCCCTTCACTGGACATTTAGGTAGACCCTGGACCCATGCCAGGCACTGTGAGTATCTTTCTGCCCTTCTAGCTGAGTGGGTGGGACATTCGTTCAAAGTGGACAGAATGGGGTCTTCCAGAAAATCCGGCTTCTCCAACTTTGAGGTGTGTGGGGAGCTCGGGACCTGGGGAAGCAGTAGATTCCAGCTCAGTGTCTGGTGGGAAGACGGGATTCTGTTTCTTACCACCCCCAGGTGACGTCGGTGTTCTAATCTCTGGACCACACTTCGGGCAGCCAAGGTCTGGGTCACATCAAAGTGTCCTGGACCCCACCGGCCATTTCCCAGTGTTTATTTTCTGCAGTTTCTCTAACAAGACACAAGTCAGTGTCTGAATTCTGGGACCCATCAAATACAGGAGCTTTCTTTTGCTGTTGCTCCAGCTCATTCCCTATGTGGCCTCTCCTGCCCCTGGGGTAACGGGGATCTGGTCTAAGTTGTCCCACTGCCTCCTTTGCCAGGGCCATATCTCAATGATGAGGGGGGTTCCTAGGACCCAGGACAGTGTCATCAGACCACCCGGACCCCCTTCTGCCCACCCCCAGGGCCCTCCAGTTTGATGACCGCTCAGAGTCTCTCTCCTCTCAGCCACACAGGCTTCCAGAAGCTTCAGACAGACGTTAAGACACAGGGTCTCATGAGACTTGGGTGCCATCTGACTGGTGCCTCCTGAAATCATGAATGGGGAGTGGGGAGAATAAATATGGAGAAATACTCGCAAAATATCCCAACATCTTAGTTTATCCTTCAAAATGTCAAATGGGATGAAATAGTTCCATGTGAGAATCGAGGGAGGCAGTTTTTCATTGTGCCGCCCTCATGAGCGTTCAGGGGTCTCTTCCATTCAGGATGTCCCTTGGGCCTGCTTGTATTTTTAGTAGAGCTGAGGTTTCACCATGGCCAGGCTGGTCTTAAACTCCTGACATCAGGTGATCTGCCCGCCTCGGCCTCCCAGAGTGCTGGGATTACAGGCGTGAGCCACTGTGCCCAGCCAGTCTCAGGTAGTTCTTTACAGCAATATGAGAATGGGCTAATACAGTGCCTTACCCCAAACCTGCACAGCATTGTGTGTGCATGAGGTCACCCAGCTCACACTTGTTATGGGCCCACAAGGCCATGGCCTTCCCCTTACCCGGCTGTCAGGGCAAACCAGGTTCACTTCTGTTGATGACCTGTGCTTGCCCATCCAAGAGCACTGAACCCACGAGGCGCAACCTGGAGGCCGGGGGGAGGGTTGGGGTGACCCAGCCTGGCCTTGCCTTCAGCCCTGCTGGGCCACCGCTCCAGTTCCCACCATGCTCAAGAAAGCCCCTGCTCTGCCTGGAGCGGATTCAAGCACTGGTTCCAGACTCTGAGATCTTGCTCCTCCTGAATGGGATTTTCTCCGTGTTTTAGACTGAACCATTTAATCATCTCAGCCTCTTAATGAAATGGCTGTGAGTTATGTCAGCCTTCACAAATTATTTACAAAAATAAAAAACAACTGCCGCAGTGCCTAGGCCTTATTCTCTCAACTCCCAGTAGCTCTGAGGGTCCAGCAGGTAGCAAATGTGGGGGCAGAGCCTGTCCTTTCAGTTCAGCCTCAGGAGCCTCCTGTGGGCGGAAGGGCAGGTGTATGTCCTGCTCACACGGATAAGGAAGTATCTCACATCCAAGGGCCTGATGTTTCACATCCAACAAAACTCCAAAATGCTTCACTGCCTCTCCATGGTGCCAAAATATGAGGGAGGTGGTGTAGCTCAAGGCCTAACTCCTGATGCCCTGCCCGTGTGTATCCACCATAGAAATGCAGCTGCCCTGGAGCTGGCTTACAGGCTTGACCCTAAGCTAGCGCTTACATTGAAAGGAGGTGCATAACCCCTAAGTAACGCAGCAAAGCTGTGGCTTCTCAAGTCCCAACATATATGGTCATGCCCAGGAAGGCAGCTCTAAGCTGGTTGCAGGAGCCATTGGAGAATAGCCCTTTAGTCAGATAGGAGGAGAAGGAGGAGGAGGAGGAAGAGAAGGAGGAGGAGGAAGAGGAGGAGGAAGAGGAGGAGGAGGAAGAGGGGGGAGGAAGAGGAGGAGGAATAGGAGGAGGAGGAAGAGGAGGAAAAGGAGAAGGAGGAGGAAGAGGAGAACGTAAGGAGGAGTGGGGAGCTTTCTTCCACCTTGGTTTTCTGAGACAAGTCTGAATTCCGAGGGCGGCCATGGCCTGCTCCCACCTGTGCTGGGTGAAGCCTCAGGTCTGCGTGTCTGGGAGCAGTGCATTCTAGCCCCTCCTAGGCCAGTGTTATTGGCCTTGTGACCACAATCCAGGTGATCTGAATTTCACTATGTTTTAATCTGTAATATGGAATGATTTCTATTTGCCAAGCTTAGCACATAGGGTTCGGGTGAGGAGTGACAGGATCTAAATACACTTTGAAAAAGGAAAGCGTTATGCTCCTCTGCCCTGCCGGAGTCAGAGGGGTGATCAGCGCTGCTCTGCTACAAGCTAAAGGTTTCACTGTGCTATAAAGGAAACTTCTATCCAAAGGAATCGTTTTGCTAGCAAAACACAGACAGGCACACAGCTGAAACAACTTCCACGCGTAGTGTATGATTTCCTATTCTACACACAGAAAGAAAGGACAGATGTGTTAGCAGAGGATTAGTGTTGGAATAATTATGTTAGCTAAGACACAAAGGGGCTTCCATGCCAGCTCCAGTTTTGGGTTTTCACTGAATTGAATTCTCAGAGGGGGTCCTGCTTACACATAATTGTGCCTCAGAGCTAAAAACAAGGAGGTTCTATTTGATCAACTAGCTGGAGGATTTGAAAGGTAACCCTCTCATTCCAACTGCTTTTCTAAATATAACATCCTCAGGGGAACCCATCCTTCTGGAGGGAAAATATTAAAGAGAAAGAAGAAATAGGTAGCGAGTAAACAAAATCCGTCTCCCGTCTGCATAGTCCCTACCTTGACTTCTTTTAAGTGTTGTTGGAAAACCTCTTGCCCCTCTCTCTGTCTTTCTCCCTTCCCCTCCCACTCCACAAACACAGTTTTTCACTTTTTATCTATATATACGGTGTCTATAAGTCAGATATTTTGGTCCCCAAATACTTGAGAGTTGACCAGGAAAATAAAATGCTTTCCAGAGAAAGCCTGCATTTTTACCGAGGTGCACCCACCATCAAAAACACATGTGCACCAGTGAGCTCTTGCCTGAAGTGGGCCCAGGCTACCGGGGCTTCTGCAGACCCCCACCTCTGCCCAGGCCCTTGCTCCCCTTGCAGAGTCAACCTCAGGCCTGGGCCATGCTCTTCTACCAGCTCCAGCCATCGACCCACCCACAAGTAGGCCTGCAGGCAGAGTGGTCAGCATGGCTTGGCTCTCAGGAGATGGCATGTGGCTGGAGAGTGATGTTAGCCTTGGGGACACGTTTTAGTAAGAATCAGCCCATGACACGCTGCCCCCATGCTAATTTGAGATGAGACTGCCAATTATTTCCTCCTTTCTTTCAAAACTTTTCCTTTTTGCTACTGAAAGATACATTAATTTAAAAGAGGTGGCTCATGTTTCTGATCTTCAGATATGGCTCTGAAAGAATTATTTATTTTTATGGGTTCAGTTAAACATACAAGGACCTGCAGGAGCCTGGGTTCCTGCTCCCCACCAAACCTGGGAGCAACAACATTTTTGGAGAAACATGGGGTCCAGCTGTTTAGCTGGGTAGGGGTGAACCAGAGGACCAGGACCCCAACTGCCGTCCAGAGACCAGCTGCCTGCTGCAGCCCTGCCACTGTCCAGTTAACAGAGGTGAAGCACTTGCATTGCAGGGTCAGAGCACACAGGCATTCAATGTTTTCTTCACTTCCATGAATTAGAATTATTGCACGTCTGAGGCAACTCACAACTTGTACAACCAGGGCTGCCCGCAGTGATGTGACACGAGGTGAGGAAGGGAGTAGGTGGGTCATCCAACACACAAACAATTAGGTTTCATGATCTGATCTGGTTTGACTGTGTCTCCACCCAAATCTCATCTTGAATTGTAGCTCGCACAATTCCCACATGTTGTGAGAGCGACCCAGTAAGAGGTAATCAAATCATGAGGGCCGGTCTTTCCTGTGCTAGTCTCACGATAGTAAATAAATCTCATGAGATCTGATGGTTTTATAAAGTGGAGTTTCCCTGTACAAGTTCTCTTCTTCTCTTGTCTGCTGCCATGTGAGACATGCCTTTTGCCTTCTGCTATGATTATGAGGCCTCCCCAGCCACGTGGAACTGTGAGTCCATTAAACATCTTTCTTTTGTAAATTGCCCAGTCTTGGGTATGTCTTTATCAGCAGTGTGAAAATGGACTAATACAGTAAGTTGGTATTGGGAGTGGGGTGCTGCGGAAAAGATACCCAAAAATGTGGAAGCAACTTTGGAACTGGGTAACAGGCAGAGGTTGGAACAATTTGGAGTTCTCAAAAGAAGACAGGAAAATGTGGGAGTTTGGAACTCCCTAGAGACTTGTTGAATGGCTTTGACCAAAATGCTGATAATGATGTGGACAGTAAAATCCAGACTGGTCTCAGATGGATATAAGAAACTTGCTGGGAACTGGAGCAAAAGTGACTCTTATTATGTTTTAGCAAAGAGATTGGTGGCATTTTGCACCTGCCCTAGAGATTTGTGAAACTTTGACCTTGAGAGAGATGTTTTAGGGTATCTGGTGGAAGAAATTTCTAAGCAGCAAAGCATTCAAGAGGTGACTTGGGTGCTGTTAAAGGCATTCAGTTTTAAAAAGGAAACAGAGCATAAAGGTTTGGAAAATTTGCAGCCTGACAATGCGATAGAAAAGAAAATCCCATTTTCTGATGAGAAATTCAAACAGGTTGCAGAAATTTGCATAAGTAATGAGAAGTCAAAGGTTAATCACCAAGACAATGAAGAAAATGTCTCCAGGGCATGTCAGAGACTTTTGTGACAGCCCCTCCCACCATAGGCCTGGAGGTCTAGGAGGAAAAAATGGTTTCATGGGCCAGGACCAAGGTCCCCATGCTCTGTTCAGCCTGCGGACTTAGAACCCTGCATCCAAGCCACACCAGCTATGACTAAAAGGGCCAAGGTACAGCTCAGGCTGTGGTTTCAGAGGGTGCAAACCCTAAGCCTTGGCATACCAGGAGTGGCCGAATGGATGGAAACATCATTAAAACACAAGTACGGCCAGATGCGGTGGCTCACGTCTGTAATTCCAACACTTTGGGAGACTGAGGCGGGCATATCACGAGGTTAAGAGATTGAAACCAAGCTGGCCAACATGGTGAAACCCCATCTCTACTAAAAATACAATTTCAACGTGGTGTTGAGCCTGCAGGTGCACAGAAGTCAAGAATTGAGGCCTGGGAATCTCTGCCTAGGTTTCAGAGGATATACGGAAATGCTTGGATGTCCAGGCAAGAGCTTGCTGGTGAGGCAGGGCAGTCATGGAGAACCTCTGCTAAGGCAATGCAGAAGGGAAATGTGGGGTGAGCCCTCCCACACAGAGTCCACACTGGGGCACTGCCTAATGAAGCTGTGAGAAGAGGGTCACCATCCTCCAGACTCCAGAATGGCAGATCCATTGACAACTTGCACCGTGTGCCTGGAAAAACCTCAGAAACTCAATGCCAGCCCATGAAAGCAGCCAGGAGGGAGGCTTTAGCCTGCAAAGACCCAGGGGTGGAGCTTCCCAAGACCATGGGAACTCACCTCTTACAGCAGCATGACCTGGATGTGAGACATGGAGTCAAAGGAGATCATCTGGCATCTCTAAGGTTTGACTGCCTGGCTGGATTTTGGAATTTCATGGGGCCTGTAGCCCCTTTGGTTTGGCCAATTTCCCCCATTTGGAATGGCTATATTTACCCAATGCCTGGACCCTCATTTTATCTAGGAAGTAACAAACTTGTCTTTTGATTTTACTGGCTCATAGGCAGAAGAGACTTGCCTTGTCTCAGATGAGACTTTGGACTGTGGACTTTTGAGTTAATGTTGAAATGAGTTAAGACTTTGAGGGACTGTTGGGAAGGCATGATTAGTTTTAAAATGTGAGGACACAAGATTTGAGAGGGGCCAGGGGTGTAATGACATGGTTTGGCTGTGTCTCCACCCAAATCTCATCTTGCATTGTAGCTCCCACAATTCCCACATGTTGTGGATGGGACTCAGTAGGAGGTAATTGAATCATGGGGGGCCAGTTTTTCCCATGCTATTCTCATGATAGTGAATAAGTCTCATGAGATCTGATGGTTTTATAAAGCAGAATTTCCCTGCACAAGTTCTCTTCTTCTCTTGTCTGCTGCCATATGAGACATGCCTTTTGCCTTCTACCATGGTTGTGTAGCCTCCCCAGTCATGTAGAACGGTGAGTCCAATTAAACCTCTTTCTTTTGCAAATTGCCCAGTCTTGGGTATGTCTTTATCAGCAGCATGAAAACAGAGTAATACAAAATCACAGTTATGTGCTTAACTGATACTGTAGACAGTAAGCCAGTATGTTACCTTTTAAATCCACAGGGAAATATACTTCATCCCTGCAAGCCCTGAGAAGGCAGAACATCTGTGCATCTTCCCAGAGCTTTCATAAGTCCCAAGTGTGACCCAGTGATTTTTTAAAACAAGTTTGTTATGAAGAAATACTATTACAAACAAACAACTATTAGAAACAAGAGGTTGGGCTTTATTGAGACATTCATTCTATGAAACAGAAATGAGGGCACAAAGCCCAGGCCACTGCCCCTGGGCTGTAGGGGTCAGCCAGGGCCTGGGCTGGGGCTGAGGAAGCACAGAGGTGGGGGCTGAGGAGGGCCTGGTGCCTCTCCTGCCCTCTCCTTTCCCCACAAAGTACCTCACCCTTCTCTAGACCTTCTTGGAGTATTCCCTGTGTAGTTTCCAAAGCCACAGCCGTGTTGACAGCAACTTCTATTACTTCTCTCTTCATTGCTTGAACAATCCCACTTCTTACAATTTTGCAGTAACAGCACAACACATTCCTCTACCTTTGATGTTTCCTAATATATCCAGTTCTTTGTTGGGGTCGGGGGAACATTTCAGCTAACATTTCAGAAAGTATTTCAGTTGTATGAAAATAGTATCTGATCCTTAATCAAACCAAATTTTGACCAAAAATTACAAGAAATTGTTGCACTTGCTTTCTGCATTTTGGACTAGAAACACTAATAAGGCCCTAAATTCTTAAAAATACAATAAATATCAAAATAGGTTTTGAATGCATGTGCATTCAGCTTGAGGCCTTTTGCGTCCCAAGTCAACTGAGTTTCCCCATGCCCACATCTCCCATCTGGGCTTCTTGTTCAGCCATCGAGGCATTTGTAACTGGTGGAATTGACCCTCCCAGAACAAAGTGTTTACTGAACCAATCAGGCAACCCTGAGGGGGCTTCCAGAGGTGTTTGGGGGACACAAGAACAAGTAAAAATGTAGGTCCTGCCCTCCAAGAGTGGCCAAATGGATGGAAACATCATTAAAACACAAGGACAGCCAGATGCAGTGGCTCACAACTGTAATTCCAGCACTTTGGGAGGCCGAGCTTGGCATATCACAAGGTGGAGAGATCGAGACCAGCCTGGCCAACATGGTGAAACCTCATCTCTACTAAAAATGCAAAAATTAGTTGGGCATGGTGGCACACGCCTGTAGTCCCAGCTACTCAGGAGGCTAAGGTGGGAGAATTGCTTGAGCCTGGGAGGTGGAGATTGCAGTGAGCTGAGATTGTCCTACTGCACTCTAGCCTGGCGACAGAGCGAGACTTCAAAAAAAAGAGAAAGAAAGAAAGAAAGGAAGAAAGGAAGAAAGAAAGGAAGAAAGAAAGAAAGAAAGAAAGAAAGAAAGGAAGGAAGGAAGGAAGGAAGGAAGGAAGGAAGAAAGGAAGGAAGGAAGGTAGGAAGGATGGAAAGAAGAAAGGAAGGAAGGAAAGAAAGAAAGAACGGAAGGACTAATACATTCAATGGCATCCCAGATATCAAGGCTCCCACACCTGTGGAATGTGGAGCTAGGACCAGGGGCTCCCCAGAAATGAATTCTGTCCTGAGTCATTGTGAGGCCTTTGAGAGTGCTTGTTAACAGAATGCACAAATAAATGAATTAATCAATCTATTTCAGTGTTAGCTTTCACAGAGAAAATAACTTTAGATAAATTTTAAAGGCCAAGCCAGACCTCCACAGCTCAACCCTAGAAAAGTTTAGAGTTGGCCTTCTGTGCAGAAGAGAGAGTGGTAGTGGCTTCTGGGCTTTGGGGGTGGCATTTGAGGGTCCTATATGATGATCTGATGAGATCTGGTACAGGCCAAGGAAACAGGTGAGTGTGGACAGATAGTGGAAGTACTTGAGCTGTTTGGGCAGCTTAATGTGGGATGTGTGTGTATATATCATGCTAATTACAAGTCTGTGTACACAGATGCTCCTTGACTTACCATGAGGCTACCTCCCGATAAACTCATTCGTAAGTTGAAAATACCCCAAGTAGAAATGCATTTAATAAACTCAACCTACTGAACATCCTAGCCTAGCATAGCCTAGCCTACCTAACCATGCTAAGAACACTGATATTAGCCTACAGTTGGGCAATCATCTAACACAAAGCCTACTTTATAATAGTGTTGAATATCTCATTCAGTTCATTGAATACTGGGCTAAAAGTGAGAAACAAAATGGTTGTATGAGTGTTTGAAGTATGGTTTCTACTGAATGTGTATTGCTTTTGCACAATTGTCAAGTTGAAAAATTCTAAATCCAATCATCATAAGTTGGGGACTGTCTGTATTTTTGATTACTGATTTGTACTTCCCTTTATTTCAATGACTTAGGAAGATGAACATAGATACATGTAAACTTCTGGCCTCTGCAACAACACATTAAGAGTGTGTAAGGTTTCACTCCCATCCCTACAGCAAGGAAATCTGAACAAACTGAAAATCAGTGACTTTCTTTAGATCCATCAGTAAAGTGCATTTGTAAAGAGACAGCACATGCAAGAAGTCCAGCTGAGATGGGCTTACCTGGAGCAGGGGTCCCAGGAGCCAAGAGCTGTAGAAACTCGTAAATACAAATTTTGGTGAATTTCTGGAAGCTGAGAGTGAGAAGCTCCTGGAGGACTGCAGTCTTGAGGAGACCCCACATTTTAATGATTTTTACCTCCAGCGACCTCATTAGGTTCTGTATTATTCAGTTTTTGCACTGCTATAAAGAAATACCTAAAACTGGGTGATCTATAAAGAAAAGAGGTTTAATTGGCTCACAATTCTGCAGGCTGTACAGGGAGCATGGCTGGGGTGCCTCAGGAAACTTAAAATCATGGCAGAAGACAAAGGGGAAGCAGGCACATTTTACATGGCCAGATAGGAGGAAGAGAGAGAGGGGGTTAGAACTTGCTCACTGTCACGAGAACAGCAAGGGAGATATCCACCCCCATGACCTAGCCACCTCCCACCAGGTCCCTTCTCCAATACTGGGTATCACAATTTGACGTGGGATTTGGGTGGGGACACAGACCCAAACCACATTAGGTTCTCACAAGAGAAAGATGAGAAAGATTCCTTCACGACCCTGGGTTCATTTCTGTCTTGTGCCCTGAGCTGCTGGGGTATACTCTGTCTCCCTGCAACCCTGAACTGAAATAATTGGGTAAATCATTGTCTTGTTTTTATTAATATTTCTTAAATGGTTGTACAGCTCACGTTTAACATTGTAAGTCTTTTGGTCTTTAGCAGCTTGATGATGGTCTTAGTGACAGGAAATATGCTGTAGAAACCTAACCCTGTTTTACATCAATTAGCCTGTGGTAAGATTGGCTTCATTAGGCATCGTTTTTTAAAGTTGCATTTTCTTTTTTTTTTTTTTTGAGATGGAGTCTTGCTCTGCCGCCCAGGCTGGAGTGCAGTGGCCGGCTCTCAGCTCACTGCAAGCTCCGCCTCCCGGGTTCACGCCATTCTCCTGCCTCAGCCTCCCGAGTAGCTGGGACTACAGGCGCCCGCCGCGCCCGCCTCGTCGCCCGGCTAGTTTTTTGTATTTTTTAGTAGAGACGGGGTTTCACCGTATTAGCCAGGATGGTTTCGATCTCCTGACCTCGTGATCCGCCTGTCTCGGCCTCCCAAAGTGCTGGGATTACAGGCTTGAGCCACCGCGCCCGGCCTAAAGTTGCATTTTCTAAGAATCTATGGATGACACTAAGTGAGGACCTCCTGTGCCTGCCGGTCTTTTGTATATCTTCTTTGGAGCAATGTCTATTCAGGCCTGCAGTCCACTTTTTAAATGGGTTATTACTTGTTTTGCTATTGAGTTTCAGGGGTTCCTTATATTTTTTGAATTTTTTTTTTTTTTTGAGACAGAGTCTCCCTCTGTTGCCCAGGCTGGAGTGAAGTGGCATGATCTTGGCTCACTGCAACCTCTGCCTCCCGGGCTGAAGTGATTCACCCGCCTCAGCCTCCCAAAGAGCTGGGATTATAGATGTGCACCACCATGCCTGGCTAATTTTTGTATTTTTAGCAGAGACAGGTTTTCACCATGTTGGCCAGTCTGGTCTTGAACTCCTGACCTCAAGCAATCCACCTGCCTTAGTGACTCAGATAGACTGAGATTAAAGGGATCATTTTCCTACATCATGCTAGGCAAAGGGCCTGAGTAGATATTTTTCCAAAGAAGACATAAAAATGGCCAACAGGTACATTAAAAGTTACTCAGCATCACTAATCAGCAGGGAGATGCAAATCAAAACCATGATGAGATACCCCTTCAGTCCAGTTAGAATCGTTGTTATCGAAAAGGTGGGATAAAAGGTGTTGGTGAGGATGTGGAGAAACAGGAGAACTTATACACCATATGTGGGAATGTAGCTTGGTGCAGCCACTATTTTTTTTCTTTTCTTTTCTTTTCTTTTTTTTTTTTTTAGAGATGGAGTCTTGCTCTGTGGCCCAGGCTGCAGTGCAGTGGTGCGATCTGGGCTCACTGCAAGCTCCGCCTCCCAGATTCACGCCATTTTCCTGCCTCAGCCTCCCGAGTAGCTGGGACTACAGATGCCCGCCACCATGCCCGGCTAATTTTCTTGTATTTTTAGTAGAGGTGGAGTTTCACTGTGTTAACCAGGATGGTCTCGATCTCCTGACCTCATGATCCACCCACCTTGGCCTCCCAAAGTGCTGGGATTACAGACATGAGCCACTGCGCCCAGCCCAGTGTAGCCACTATTAACAAAAATAGTATGAAGATTCCTGAAGAAATTAAAAAATAGGACACCTGACACAGAAACCCCTCTTCTGGGTGTATATCCGAGGGAAATGAAAGTTATCCATGACCACAGGCTCATTGCAGCATGTTTCTCAATAGCGAAGACATCAACTGATGACTGCTAGATAGTAAAAATGGTGCAATACAATAGACTATTTATCTGCTTGTGCAAAACAATAGCCATAACCAATGGTTATTCATGATTTACAACCCAAATAAAGGGAAGAGCTCCAGGTAAAGGGAGGCAACAAGAAATGGCTTAAAATTGCAGAAATTACATACAAATATATGGCATTACAGTCAATGCATTCTATTATGTATTGCATGTTATATATTATACTAGGTATTACATATACATGCACATAATGTACATGCAAGTTTTATAGGTTGTGTATATGTTTACGGGAGAAACCTCTGCATTCATCCAGCCCATTTCTGCAAATCCAGGACACTCAACTGCTGACCCCATGCTGCAGGATGCTGCCCTGAGCTGATAGGACCATGACTCCTGTAATTTTACCCCCGTCTTGCTCCCTGATTCGATATGTTGGGCATTGACAGAAAATTTGAACACATGTTTCTTCTGTAGATTTTGACAGAGTGCTATTATTTCCTGTGTAAGAACAGTTCAATTTCCTGCTCACCATTTCAGTCTCTCGTAGAGGGAACGCAGGATAAAATCTCCTAGCCACCCTGAGTGTGGTTTGAACCCTGAAGATGTCTGATTAAGGAAGTGATTGAATCCATTCTTTCCACCCCAGACTTCATGTTGAAATGATCACTCATCTCTCTGTTCATAAAGCCTATATTGCATGCTGGGGTTTGAAATCCAGAAATCTAATTAAAACTTCCTCGTGCTTTTAACACTCTATTGCCAAGCAAGATTGGTTTTACAAAGCACACATTCTTGAGCCTGTCTGTCCACTCACTAACATGCAGTGTTTGGTGGTGGTTAGTATTCTGCAAAGAGCGCAGGAGCCTGAGAATCATTTCCAACTGTGGAGAGGAGGTGGCTGGACTTCAAGAGTCTGAGACTGTCTTGCCTCTCCTTGGTTCCCTTTGCTCTCTGTGCCTGGCCCAGAGTCCAGCCTCCATATAGGCCTCCCTGGCCACACCTCGGTGTGTCCAAGAAGGTCACTTGGGCCAGGTGTTTCTGCCCTGGGGTCAGTCAGAACCTTAAAAGCTGTAGGTGAATCCCAAGGAATAAATGTTTTTTGTAAGATGTCAGGTGAAGCCCTAAACAGCCCTTGAACCTCACTTAAAATGTCTTTTCAATCATGTATGAAGATGGCCGAGCCCCGTCGGTCTCTGATCTTGCATGCAGAGATCAGATGTCCTCCTTAGGCTTCTTCTGAAGGAAAGAACAAGGACCCTAGGTTTGTAGCCTCTAACATGTGGATTTTGGCTGATATTTGTGCAAAGCAAACTATGTTGTATGGCACGTTTTCCTGAGTTCTAAATAATCTAGTAGGAGTCTGATTTTTAGGTTTGTTAAATTAGCCTGAGCTTCATTATAACCCTGCAGAACAGATCTCACTCCCATTTCCTAGGAAGGAAAACTGCAAACTCACAGCTTTATCCAATGGAGTGGGATCGATACAGACGTGGTAGGAGTCAGTGTTTGGTGCCATGTTGTGGGGTAGTGTAGATATTTACTGTGGTGACTTGACCCCATTGCAAGCTTTCTAGTTACCAAAGTTACTTTACACACTGACAGTGACTGAATGAGGACAGACTGTTCATGGGATCTTAGAGGACACAGAGGGTGAGAATTTCCCAGGCTCTTTTCCCGTCTTCCCAGGGAAGTGAGGAGAGCGAGCCATGTGTGTCTGGGAACTGCTCAATCTACAGGAGCCCCTGAATGGCAGCCCCAAAGCAGCCTCAGACATCCTAGGTCAATGGAGTATGAGTTATTTCTGATAACAAACAAAAAAAAAAGTGCTTTTTTTTTTTTCTTCAAATTTTAAGGTGAATCCTTTAAAATATCGGCAGAAAATGAAAGCAGTAGAAGACAGGCTCTAGTTATTCACGTTATTTGTAAGAGCAAAATTCACCAAAGCTGCTCGTTTTAAACACGTAGAGCCCGTGTGTTGTTTGTGGACCACATCATAGAGAAGACTTGACGGACTCAGAGGCCTTGCCTGAGCTGTTCTGTTGGTGGATGGTGCTCAGGATCCTGTCCACACAGCCCTGTGTCTGTGACCCCTTCTGTCTCTGGCCTGATCCTGGCCCTCGTGCTTGATGGCGGTTGGTTCAAGGTGGTCAGCAGACCAGGAGAAACAGACATGGTGACGTTGCTACTCCAGGGCTGCGGCTACCAGCTGCCCCACGGCCTGGGCATCAGCTTTCTCAGGGAGCAGGACTGCAGGCAGGGAACGCGCTGAGCACACGTGTGCCCTGGAGACATGACTCCCTTGCAGAGGTTCCAGAGGCTGACAGTCTGTGGGTGGCGAGTCCTCAGACCTGCAGGCTGTGCAGACGCTCAGCCCCAGTGGTGCTCACTGAGCTCTGCCCGCCTAGCCTTATGTTCTGCCCGTGGGGGAGCCCAGCTCAGCCACAGAAGGATAGGGATGGGAGCACCTTTCCCCTTCTCAGAAGCTAAGTGTGCCCTCCTGCCCTAAATGCCAAGGGCCCTTTCCTGCAGGCTGATGGCCCATTTGTGAATGGAAATGCAACCAACTCTCAGAAGAATCACCAGCAACTGGGAAGTGGCTTTTACATCTCTGCAAAAGACACCTGTTGAATAAAATTCCCAGTGGTCAATCTGGTTAGAAGTAGTTTTATTTTTCTGACTTTGCAGGACTCTCCCTCCCTTTTCTTTTATTGTGAATTTCCTACCTACTTCACAGTGTTACTCTCTCCGTTTTAAAGATAGTCAACCATGAAGCAAAGCAAAGGGGCGACAAGCCTGGTGGTGATGCTGGCTCCAGAGGATGGGAGCTGGGGATCCAGCTTGTAGGCCCTTCCAATGCCCCAGGTGACCATGACCCGCAACGCAGAGATCCAGACTCATGCACAGTGCTTCTGTGACCCAGGGTAGCTCCCACAAGGCAAAATGGGGCTCTAGGTCATTAGGGATGAGAGAGGCAAATCCAGTCAAACATAGCTTCAGCACAGCATGGGGAGCCCGGAACTTGCAAATATGCAGCTTCAGGGACATTGTTTTAAGCAACCTGGGAAAGCTTGATTTTCTTTTCACTGTTTGCTAGACTAGTGACAATTGTGCTTTCCTTCTTTTTTTTTCCAAATTAATGTTTTAATGGTTTCTATCTTTCAAATTTCCTTGACGAATAGAATTTCGAAAACTTTTTGAAGTTCAAAGTAGATTTGCCATTATTTTCTTGCTCTGTGATGATACAATAAACCATCATGTATTCATAAGTAGATAAGGGACTCCATAGCAAAAACGCAGCATGGGGACAGACCCCAAGACTAAAAGACATTCACTTGTTTAAGTGCGTTTTCCTCCAGGCAGCACACACCTCATCTTCCTCATTTTCCTCACTGGTGAAACTCCGTCTGGCCCTGGCCCTGGCACAAGGAACGGCATTTGAGAATCTCTGAGAGGTGAATAGAGACCACTCACCAAAGTGGGTACAGAAGCAGAAACCGGGTGACTGAGAAGAGCTTTTCCACTTAGGGTGGACTCCTTCTCAGAGCCTCTTCTGGCAGCCCTGGGTGCAGGATGCTGGACCAGAGAGCACGCCTCTCTTTCACTCCCATGGGGACCAGGATCCAGTGGCCCCTCGCAGATGCTATGGGACGAGATCTGGTTGTCAACCTGCCCAACTGCCTGCAGATAGCTGCTGCCACAGGGCCTTGCTCTGTCCGGATTTGGCCATTCTCATGCAAACCAGGGGCCCTTCCCAAGGCGCCTCCTCACTTCATCTCCAGGCTGAGAGGCAATTAATAGGAGTCCGCCTCCGAGTTTCTGGAGCCCCAGCCATGATGGCGGCCACCTCATCCCCAGAAAGGACATGCTAGGGGTGCAGTCAGAAGTGAGGAGCAGCCATGGTAACAGATCCCATCTGTTGCCCTCATCTGCTGAGTTTTGGGTTTCCGTCCCTGTAATATTCCAAGAATTGTTTTTCCAATTTGGTTCAAGATAGGCCACTGGCAAGTTTCTGTTCAATCAACTAGGCAAGAGACAAAGTCGAACCTAGTGTCTAAGCTTAGTAACTGCATCTAGAATTTTTTGGTAGATGCACAAATGTGTTAATAAATTCAACCCAATCTAAGATTATTTTATTTTTGCTTGTTTTCCTAACTCATTTCAACATTGACTCTCCAAGGTTTCGCTGAGATAAATTATGAAGATCTTGCAAATTACTGTCCCAGGGCACGTGGAGGTTTGGTTCAGTTTGTGTGTTTGGCCACAAAGAACACATATAGAGCTGGCATCCCTACAAAAGCAAACGTCTCAAACAAAATCCTAACAGGGCCAGAAGGCAAGGCAGGAATGGCTGGATCAGAAGCAGTGGGGAGGCTGCCTCCCCTGCAGAAGGAATCACTGGGGCTGGGGGCTTGAGAGCTCTCTGAGTCACCCAAATTCTCCTGTTTATTACCTTTCCCTCTGGGCTCCCACTCTCTTTTGACCAGGGTTCTGATGCTCAGAGGAGAGGCCTGGCAGACTGACTTCTAGAGCCACTGCCAGTGCTGTTCAGCGTCTGCAAAGCCATGCTCAGCTCCTTCAGCATGAGGCTGAGAGAGGCTGGACACCCAGGCAGCCTGGATGGTCCTAGGTTCCCCAATCACGCCCAAGCAAGGCAGAGGACACTTTGAGGACGCCCTTCTCTTCAAGTCATGCAGCCCTACAGCCTTAAATCTCTGTGTCCTTTATTCTACCTGCTGCCAATGCCTCACTTTTGATGGGTACATCGTTTCAGGAGGCTGGAGGTTAAAATTTAGTAGACTGTTCAGCTTCTGTGGACCATGGCCTGCCGGTGCCCACCCTTGGGTCCATCTCCAGATGGCCCTGCCAGTGGCAGGAACAGCTAGCCTGCCCTCAAGCACACTCAGACACACAGGCATGGAGACACACAGAGACACACACAGACACAGACAGACCCGCACAGACACAGAGAAACACAGACCCTCAGAGACACACACAGACACAGATACACAGATACGCAGGCACAGAAACACACACAGACACAGGCAGACCCACACAGGCACAGAGACAGACACACACAGACACAGACACACAGACAGAGACACACACAGATACACACAGAGAACCTCGGAGAAACATAGTCAGAGATACATAGACCCTCAGAGACACACACAGACACACAGGCAGGGAGACAGAGACACACAGACCACCGAAACCACACAAACCCACCACCAGACAGATACACCACAGAGAACCTCAGAAGACACACACAGATAGAAAGACCACCAGCACAGGAAAGAAACATATAGACCTTGAGACCACACAAGACACATAGAAACAGACACAAAGGCAAATGGAGACCATAGACACAGAGACACACACAGACCACAACACTGACAAATACACACAGAGACACACACCATACAGACCACACAGGGCCACAGAGACCCACCAACAGATCCATAGAGATGCGCCATGGAATCCATAAAGGAGGGACCCACACACAGACCCCCCCTAGAGACACATTACACCAGACACACACAGACCAGAACAGCACACCAGACACAGACACACAAGAACACACAATAGATATCCAACAGATACCACACCAGGCCACACAGGCACAAAGACCATACACAGATACACAGACCACACCAACACCGATTACATAGAAGATACCACAGAGATGCACCACAGACCCCTAAATACCCTTATACCGATTCACACAGAAAACACACAAGAGACTCAGATAACCACAACAGACACACAAAAGGCAACACAGAAACACATACAGAGACAGACCACAACACATAGACATAGACCCGCGCACGGCCCTCCTTTACTTCTCGTAAACCTTAGTCTAGATGGGAGATTCTCAATCAGGGCATTGTGGCCCCGGGCAGTCTGTGAATGTCTGGACTCAGTGTGGCTGTCACCACAGGGCTGCTCCTGCCACCTGGTAGACAGAAGCCCGAATGCACTCAGCAGCCCCAGCAGAGGGTGAGCAGCCCGAGACGAGCACAGTGCCCAGGCTGAGAGCTCCTTGCCGAGACCCACGCTGGTAGGAGAAGGATGTTCCCCTGCTCAGCTGCAGGAGGGAAGCTCTGGGCCGTGGTGCCTTTGAAAAACTGGGGCTTGCCAGCGCTTGCCATAAGTTTAATGTCTTTGTTTTCTCAGAAGGTGTAAACAATGATGGAACCCCAGACTGTGACGGGATCCAGCCCTGGGGAGCTCTGTGTTCCCTCTTTCAGAACATGCCACGGCTGAAACCAAGTAGCCCACACTCTGCAGCCAGGTGCCCAGCCCCACTGGGCCAACACCAGAAGGCACTGTCTCCCCACAGGGCTGCTCGGAGGCTTTGGACGTCCCAGGTAGACATGCAGGACGATGCTTGCTGCTGGAGGCAGCCTCTGTTCAGCAGGGGAGCTGTTCAACCTCCTCCCTGCCCTGCCCAGGGGCACCTTGAGAGCAGGGCTGCCTGCCGCGCCTTTAGGCGTGGAGAATAAGGCACTGGGATTGGGGAGAAGCTGCGGCAGGCACTGTCACACTCCACACACCCTTGTCTCCTGTGCTTCTCCTCCTGCCCTGGCTGCTCCCCTGATTTTTACTCCCCAAGACTCCACGTTCCACGGCAGCAACAACTTGAAGCCTCACCCAGGTTTTCCCCTGACAGGGACCGGCCTGGAGCAGCTTGATGCTTACTGTGCCCTAGTGCCCCGGCGTGACCAGCCAGGCTCTGCTAGATGGGTGGCTTGTCTCACATTTGACCCAAAGGGCCTCCATCCCTCCCGCATGGTGACCTGTGCATAGGTCCACAAGAGTGTGGCCAATGGGTCTTCTCCTCCTGGTCTCCTGCTGGCAGTGCAACCTCTGAGCCCAGTGACAACCTGTGGCCACCACAGGTCTGTGCCTGGGCCAGACCCCAGCCAGGGAGCACAGTCCACACCCTGCCCAGGGGCTCCAGGCCACTGGGCACCGCCCACCCTTGCACCCACATCCCTGGCACCTCTTTCTTCCCTTTGTGTCTCCCCTGGTGCCTCTCACAAAACCCACGTGCATGGTGCTTGATGTGTATCCGTTTCTAAAGCATTAAGCAGCTGCGTGTCTGACACAAGTTTACAACCATCTTAGCTAATTCCCCAAGAATTAGAGAATTCTAATTCTTTAGTGTTTGGGGACACAGTCTGGGGGCTTCCATGTTACACGCTCCAATGTGGATCCACACACAGCTCAGTCTCCCTGGCTCATGTGGAGTTGTCTGTTCCTTTCCACTGCAGCTTCTTGCTTGTTCTTGTTGTTTTTGTTTGTTTGTTTTGTTTTTGTGTCATTGTTGCTGTTGTTTGTGTTTTGGGGAAGGCATTCATTTTTTAAAATACATTTTAGAGCATGTTAAATATATGCTGAAATGATACTACCATTATTTTCTAGAGTTTTCTTAATCCTCTGCTAGTAATGGGAAAATATTTGTATTTTATTTAGCCTAGTACATGGTATTTTAAATGGCTTTTTCCTATTTCCTTTTATGGCGTTGACAAGCTGAATCCCATCGTCAGCTCTGGATTTAAATAGAAAGTTGTGTAGGCACTTGGAGAAGATCGCTCACTACTTTATAGAAAAAAGTGCAGACAACTTTCTTTGGGAATTGCTGGGGCTGCTGTGGCCAATGATCGGATATTTAACTTTGGATTTGGTTACTTTATTTTGATGCAATGGAATAAAAACATGGCTTAAAACTGATAACTCCAGGAGTATAGGATTTGAAACTGTTCTGGTAGAAAATATGTTTTACAGGGGGCTTACGGGAAAAAAATATTTTCCAAATCATGAATAGTATCTGTTCACGGCTATCATTGGGCAAATCTAAAGCTGTTTAAATGTAAGTTTTAAATGATCCCCCTATGAATATTGAGAATGGTGCCAGGGTTCTTGAAGAAGAGTTTACTATTTCTAAGGATTACTCGGGGAGACTGTCAGTCAGCACTTTCTTCCCCACGTGACAGCTTGTAAGCATCGCTTCCCAGGTGCATGCAGGTGAGCTGGGCTGTCCCGTTCATCTTGATTCGACCACGCATGATGGGGGCTGCCACCCAGAAACCTGTGTGATGAGAGTCGAGCTCGTGCCTGTATTTGAGGGTCTCCCCACACTCCCATTCATAAGCTACAGAACACCACGCGTGTGCCACTGAGAACGGGATAAAACCTAAACCTTGGGACGCATCTGCATCTTTTGTCGACGCAGTCTGTCTTCTTGTTGCTCTTCGACTTGAGAACTGAAATGACGGTGCACTTTCTGCAATTAAATTCTTTATGCTAAACCTCTTTTGGGTTTTCACTGAGCAGGTGGTGAGTAGCCCATCACCAGGGTCCCTGCTGCACGGACCATGTCTCTAATGCTGGGCTCTTGCTGGCAAAGGGGGAGTCTTGGGGTGCCACGGAGTAACTCAGGGCTGGCTGCAGGGAGCCTGGCTGTGAGGAACCTGCTGTGCCGTGCGTAAGCCACTTTCCTCCACGAAGCTCTCCCTGAATCACCGCGTGGGGGCTCCCTGCCAGGCCCCATGCACGGCTGCCCTTTCCTGGGCATCCTGCTGTCACTCAGACACCGCCTTCTCATTACTCGTGCCAGGACCCGTCAGCGGGAGCAGCTCATGGTGGTTGGAAAGTGTTGCATGTGTGCGGAGAAAGGATATTTCAGGGCTGCGAGAGGCTAAGCCTCCTCCTGTTCTCCTGAGTAAACACAAGGCCCCCTCTCCACGCTGACCTGTTACACACACCCTGATATTTATAACCACAATCCTCTAAGGAATTCAGCTTCTTTATAAACAGGACTTTATTGATCCTCTCCCACAACTGTCAAACAAAGAACCACGGGATCATTACCTTCCCCTGCACCTCAGTTTCCTCAGTTCTCAGTGCTACAGGCAGTGTGAATTTGGGGAGAGTGGAATCGATGTCTCTGAAGCCTCCCTGAACGTCTGCTCTGTGAAATGAGTGTGGAGATCACTCCCTGCCCCTCGTTAATGTATCTTCGTCATTTTCATCAAATGTAGAGGAGGCAGACGTCTGCAGGCAGGCAAGAGAAACAGCTTCATTTATTGATATGGGAGGGGCTGGGAATTGTTGGACAGAGAAGGGCAGGCTCCCTGGAGAGGGCTCCACCCTCGGGCCTGTGCCCACGGACCTAAGTGAGAACAGGCACTCCCATTTTCCTGCCCAAATGTTGCGTTGTCCAAGACTACGCTGGCCTGCCATGCCCTGTATCCTGTGTCCATAGAAATCCGAGACTCTTGAAGGCACAGACACAAACAGCTGGAGCAGAGGAACAGACACCGGCAGACACCGGCAGGCACCGGCAGACAGCGGCAGACACTGGCAGGCACCGGCAGACACCAGAAGACACCGGCAGACAGCGGCAGGCACCGGCAGACAGCGGCAGGCACCGGCAGACACCGGCAGACACCGGCAGGCACCGGCAGGCACTGGCAGACTCCGGCAGGCCATCGCCACCAGGACACGGTGAAATTTTGTCAGGGAAAGTCAGAGGAGAGTTTGGCTGCTAGACAACTTGACTCCAGGGGAAGACCACCGTCCCACTCCATTCCCCTTCTGGTTCCCTGTCCACCAGGCTGAGAGCTACCTCCACCACTCAGTAAAATTTTGCACCCATCCTCCAAGCTCTCACATGTGATTCAATTTTTCTGGTACACTAAGGCAAGAACCTGAGATACAGAAAGCTCTCTGTCCTTGCGGTAAGGCAGAGGGTCCAACAGAGCTGATTGACACAAGCCGCCTGCAGATGGTAAAGCTGAAAGAGCAGACTGTAACACACACCCACTGGGGCTTTGGAAGCTGTAAACATTCAACCCTAGATGCTGCTGTGGGGTCGAAGCCCAAAAACCCTCCCCACGACCTGCCCATTTGCACCCTCCCCCCTAGGGTTTGAGCAGCGGGGCAAGGAAGAAGAAAGCCACACCCCTGTTGCATGCTCTGCGAGGGGACAAGGGGACTCCTCCTGGTTCAGTATTAGTCTAGATGTTTCAACATTCTCAAAGACCAGCATGCTGTGGTGGTCATGGTGAGACCGCACAGCTCAGGAGAACCAGCCTCGGCATAAAGGCAGCTGCTTTCTGTCTGAGCTCCTGGGTCTCAGTTACTGAGCCCTGCCCTCAAGAAATCTGCTAGAAAGACACCATGGTGTTGGTGAGCATCACCTGACCACAGCCCGCCCGCCTCTCTGCCCCTAACTGTCCCCTGCCCCAGCACGTCGCTGGCTCTGCTCCTCGGGCAGGCTGGGAGGGCTGGCACTGCTGGCTCCTGCATTTGAACCTGCCCAACCCTTGGTCCCGCTTGGGTGTGTCATTCACTGTTAAATTCAGAAAGAAAACAGAACAAATACCTCCAAGTCCATGATTTGAAAAGAACTTGAAAATTCAATAAGCCTAGGACCTGTCCAGGTTCTTTATCTGGTGCCATGTCCAGAGACCCCTTTCAAGAAGTTCCAAGTTCTGTCTCCCGGGTTGCAGTGACCAGAGGGCCGTTTCCCATCTGACTCTACGTGCTGGGCTCAAGAGGGCACCGGGATGGAAGCCTGCCAGGGCACAGCTATGTCATGGGGGCTGGCCAGCCAGTTCAGTATTTTAGGGAGATTGAGAGAAAGCCATACATATACAACGCATTGAGGGGTGCTGGCAAAATCTACTCCTAAGCCAACTGAAATACAGCCGCCTTATCTTCCCGCAGACCAGTTCAGGCCAACAGCACTGCCAACTTGGATGCTGGGATCTTTCTCACCCCATGGGAAGATTGGGACCCATGAGATTTTGAAGCCTGGATTCTGGGCACAAGAGCTAAACAGGCTTGACGGTATGGCATTTTGGGAGTCGAGGTGCAGTGCTAAGGAAAGGCTAGGCCTGTGATGCTGGGGCCTGGAGTTGGGGTGGGTCCCTCCTGCAGCAGACACCTTGCCAGTCAGTCCCAACAGCCCCCCAAGGAACCAGGGCTCCAGAATCAGTGGTGCATGCATGGCCCAGAGCAAAATGCTAAGTGCTGCTGCTTTGGGCTTGCCAGTGATGCTCCTGGTGGCTTAGTCACTCACCAGGAGGCTGAATGGCCAGTGGCAGAGACCCGGCTTTGGGACAGAGCATGAGGCCCTGGCATGAGCAGCTGAAAACCAGCCACAACTCTCCAAGGGGCTTTGAACGATAAAGACCCCATCCCCAAGGTTCCTCTTTCCCCAGTGCGAAAGAGAGAAGGAAGTCCCTAATGCGCAGCTGGGATGGATGCTGCACCAACAGCTGAGTTTATTTAAGATAAATAGAGCAGAGAGAAGCTTCGTGCACTTGAGCATCATGGACAGGTGGGGGCAGAATAGAAATAACTGAGTAGCATGTCCAAAGCTGAGCAGAAGGTGCCGCACCTACCAGAGGACTGAACGTGATGTCTCCCGTCCTGCTGGGGAGTTTCAGCAGCAACGAAGGGCCTCTCATCTTCTCCAGGACCAGGCAGGATGCCTTCTGGGAGGCTGGTTGCCCTTGGATTTCCTTAGGTGCTCAGACAGTAAGCCCCATTCACTATCTCTGGTCCTGGCCAACTGAAAAAAGCATACTCTAATCACATTTCATCACAAGCCTTAAATACACTGAAAAATCTGTCCTAAGTGTACAACTGTTCGCTTTTTCGTAAAGGTCAAGAACTCAAAGTACGCTTCCGAAAGCTGGTTGGGAGCAGGAAATGCTATTAGGCATTCATCAGCATCAGCATCATCAGCATCATCTTCATCATCATCCTCATCGTCTGCACCAAACAACCGAACAATGGAGAGCTCTGGGAGGGGCTATTCTGAGGAGAACCACGTATTCTTCACAATTTTTTAAAGACATATACAATTAACTGAGCCGTAACCCCAATTTTTCGCATATTTAATTTAGAACCAAGCAAATATATTTAAAAGGATGAGAAGAGCACTAAATATGAGTGTTGCTAAGTGTGAGAGGGGCTGGTGCTCCAGGGCCCTGAGCAAACTCAGGGGAAAGGGGAGGGAGAAGGGAAGTTTCTGGCTGTGCGCAGTGGCTCACCCCTGTAATCCCAGCACTTTGGGAGGCCGAGGCAGGTGGATCACTTGAAGTCAGGAGTTCAAGACAAGCCTGGTCAACATAGGGAAACCCCATCTCTGCTAAAAATACAAAAATTCTCGAGGTGTGGTGGTGCACGCCTGTAATCCCAGCTACTCTGGAGGCTAAGGTGGGAGAATCACTTGCACCCGGGAGGTGGAGGCTACAGTGAGCCAAGATTGTGCCACTACACTCCAGCCTGGGCTACAAAGTGAGATTCAGTCTCCAAAGAATAAAATACAATTTAAAAAAGGAGAGACGCTTCCAGAGAGAGAGAAGGGGTCTTCTCAGAATGCCGAGTGTGTCCCTCTGCTGTGTGTGTGTTGGTTGTTTGGTTTTTAGTGCTCTTAATTTAAGATTTTCTCCCATATGTTGTAATGAGTAGTGAGCCTTTTGATTCCCTATCTTGCATTTAAAACAAAGTAAAACAAAAGTCTTCTAAGGAACTAGATCAGAGAGGCAGCATACAAAAGAAACTAATGCAACTAACAGGGGAAGATGGCCTATGAAAGTCTGAGGCCGAAAACAGAGCTGTGACCCATGATTCTGCCCTCACACTTAGAGACTTCATTCAACCCTGAGGTTAAGACGCTTCACCCTTTGCTTGTCAGAGGAAATCTGAGATCCATGGGAAGAATTGCCCTGAATTTTCTAATGTATTAAGCAAGAAATAAGGGAAATCATAATAATCATTATAGATGTTAATAACCAAGAAAAACAGAACCGACATTGGTCAAAATTGCACCTCAAAATTTATCATTGACTAAAACATGGCCAAATAGTGAAATCTTTCTGATAAATTTTGTATCAGCAAACTTGACTCCAGGAAAAACTGATCTTGTTAAAACTAATGACAAAAACAAAAACAAACAAACAAACAAACAAAAAACTGAAACAGTTGTTTTAAAAAAAATTTACATGGGGTTGGGAGCAGTGGCTCATGCCTGTAATCCCAGCACTTTGGGAGGCCGAGGCAGGTGGATGACCTGAGGTCAGGAGTTGGAGTCCAGCCTCACCAACATGGCAAAACCTCGTCTCTATTAAAAATACAAAAATTAGCTGGGCGTGGTGGTGGGCACCTGTAATCCCAGCTACTCAGGAGGCTGAGGCAAGAGAACTGCTTGAATTCGGGAGGCAGAGGTTGCAGTGAGCCAAGATAATGCCACTGCACTCCAGCCTGATTGATGGAGTGAGACTTCATTTCAAAAAAAAGAAAGAAAGAAAGAAAGAAAGAAAGAAAGAAAGAAAGAAAGAAAGAAAGAAAGAAAGAAAGAAAATCTACATGAAAGATCATTAACTGTAATGAAAATAATTTCAAGAAACAGAAAACAAACCATTTTTGTTCTGTGAAAATTAGACAAAGAAATTGATTTGGTTTGATGGATCTTGCCCTAAAAATACATTCTCCAAAGCATTGCGTCAAAACAATTGTGCTTGTGGTAGTCAGGAGCTCAGGCTCAGGGCTCAGATGGCCTGTGTTCAACTCTAGCTCTGTGGGGCACTTTCTCCTTCTTCGGGCAAGTGATTTCAACTCTCTGGACCTCATTCTTTCATCTGGAAAATGGAATAATGGCACAGCAATTGCGAGAACTAAAAGAGTTAAACATGTATCATACTTAGAAAATTGCCTGGCAGAGAGTGAGCGTTCCATTGGTTATTATTGTAAAAGGGAGAAGAATTTTCTGTGTTCTTGAGCTAGGGTGGAAATGCCAGGTGTCCACATAGAGCTTTTCTTCAGCTTCCCTTCACTCTATACCACTTCTACATCATCCCATGGAAACCATGGTCTACAGTTATCTGACAAAGCTTTCTCTACCCTACAAATACAACCATTCTCCTCTTTAACAACTATATTGTATTTGCAAGAGCATGCCAAGTTAATTATTTTAACAATGAAAATCTGTATTAAAAATATGTGTTAGAAGTAAAGAGAGTGGTTAGAAATAAAGATGGTGACAGCAACATCACGAGGATCAGTGTGAGAAACAACCTGGAACCCTGAGGTCAGCCCAGCATCCCTCATCACTCTTCTCCCGGCAGCCAGCACCACGTGGTGAACCTGGCTTCCGGGGTCTCTCCACCTGCCTCCTCCACTCCACCCAAGCAGTGTCCAGGCTCATCATTTCCCAGGCCTCCTGGCCCTTGCATCTAGCCTCCAGCTGCTCCAATCTGCCCACACCCCACACTCAGTGCAGAGTTCCACAGGGAGCAGCAGCTGCCGTCATCTGGTTAAAGGAAATGCATTTCTTGGCACCTACCAGTGGACTCTTTTCATGCAGAGATGTAAACTCACTTCTCCTCCCATCTACTAGAAATCCCACTATTTGGCGTGAAATTTCTTGATTTTTAAAAATTGGGAAGAAATTCAGAAAAGTGGGAACAAAACTACCCCAAGGAGCACATTCAGTGTCAAGAAAATCAGGACCAGCACCCCAGGGGCCACCCGCACTTTGCCACACACACCATGGTCTTGCATCTGCCACACAAGATCCAGAATCTGCAGTGCTTATGCAGGAAGGACCCTGCCCAGATGTGGCACCTCTTCCCCACCACTCCCTCATCCATAGGAACTGGACTCTGCAATCATCTTAGATCCTGAATACGCCAGGATCTCTCCTTGTTCTTTGGATCCACTTGAAGGATGTTTCTTTCCTGTGGTCTGATGACAAATCTCAACCCTGCTTTCTAATCTCAGCTCTGGTGTTCCTTCCATCGGAAAGCGTTCACCTGTCTCTATGGCTTATATAATTTTCTCCTCCACTTTGTGAATAGAACTAATTTATTTATTTTATTTTTGAATGTCTTGCTTCTATTCTTTGACCTTCTACACTTGCTACAACCTTGAGTACAATGTTGAAAAGGAGTAAAGGTTGTAGACATTCTTGCCTGTTCTCAATCTTAGGGAAAAAGCATTATTAAGTATAATGATAGCTGAAGATTTTTTAAAGATGGCATTAATTATAGATTAAGGCATCCCTAAGGTTAAGAAATTTGCTGAGAGTTTTTTTTAACAGAATTAGTCATTGGATTTTGTTGTATAATTAAAATGGTTTTTCTTTTCCAGTCTGTGAATGTGATGAATTACATGAATTGATTTTTGAATGATGAGCCAGCCTTGCATTCCTGGAATAAATGTCATTTGACCTTGTTTTACTATTCTCTTTCTATCTTGACAGATTTGACTTGCTTAAATTTTGTAGAGGATTTTTGCATCTATATTCATGAGTAATACTGGTCTGTAATTTCAGAGTAATGTCTTTCTCTGGTATTTGTATTAGGTAAAGACAGCCACATAAGTTTAGCTGTGAATTGATCCCTCCTTCCAATTTTCTAGAGAAGTTTGTGCCCAATCAGTAGTTTTTCTTCCTTAAATGTTTGGTCTAATATGGGCATGGAGCTTTCTTTGTAGGAATGTTTTCAAATACAAAATCAATGTCTTTAACATAATATGATTATTCAAGTTATCTGTTTCTTCTGGAATCAGCTTTTGTAGCATGTATTTTTCAAGGAATTTATATATTTCATTTATTTAAATTATCAAGTTTATGAATAAATTATTTATTAAATTTCCTTATTATCCTTTTAATTTTAGTAGGATTTATAGTAATGTCACCCTTTAATTCCTGTACTGGTAATTCTTTCTTTTTCTTAGCCAATCTGGTCACAGATTTGTCAATTTTATTTATTTTTTAAAAAAGATATTTTATTTCCATTATTTTTCTGTTTGCAATTCCACCATGTTCTGGTCTTATTGTTAGTTTCTTCCTCCTGCTTGCTTTGATCTTAATTTACTAGAAGCTTAGATCATGGGTTTGAGATATTCTCCTTCTTGAATATAAACATTTTAATGCTACAAACTGTCTTTTATGTAGGTGTTAGCTGCATCTCAAAAACTTTAATATCTTAAAAAAGATTTTATTTATTTAAAACTTTTTTCTAATCTCTGTTATAATTTTTTCTTTGACCCACAAATTACTTAGAAGTCTTTTCTTTATCAAATATCTAAGGGAGGTTCCTAATAATTTATGTTATTGATCTCTAATTTAATTCCATTATAGTTTAAGATACACTCTGTTTAATTTGAATTATTCTAAATTTGTTGTATGGTTCGTTGCAGAATATCAGGTATCTTGGTGAATGTTCAGTGAACACCTGAAAAGAATATGTATCCTACTATTGTTGGATGAAGTCATCTTCAAATGTCAGTTATGTCAGGTTTTTTGATAATGTAATTCAGATCCTCATGAGTTATTTCTGTATTTGTCTGCTTGTTCTAAGTAGTAGTTCTACCTAATTGCCAAGGGGATGTTGAGGTCTCCAACTGTAATTGTAGATTTATCCATTTTTTTCTTAAAATTCTATAAGTTTTTACTTTATGTATTTTGAATCTCTGTTGTTAGGTACAGACACACTTATAATGGTTATGCCTTCTTGCTGAATTGACCTTTTTATCACTATGCAATATCCTTTTTATCTCAGCAATATTTATTGTTTCAAATTGTGCTTTGACCTTAATATAGCTACTCTGTGTTTCTTTCAATTAGCATCTAAATAGAACTCTGAAAATATTTTACAAACTTACTGTGTTTTTATTATTAAAATGCGTTTACTGAAAGATCCTGGAACTGAGTCTTTTTAAATTAGATGCAATTTGATAATCTCTGCCTTTTAGACCATTTACATTTAATGTAATTATCATTATGGTTGAGTTTCTATCTACCATTTTATTATTGTTTGTTTTTTCCCCTCTGTTTTTGGGTCCTCTCTCTCCTATTTCTCTTGTTATAGATTATATATAGATACATATTATAAACATGAAATATAATATGTTTTACAAGTTATATTCATAGTACTTGTTTATATGTTTTATTTATATTATATATTTATTTATGTTAACTATATGTGTACTATTTGAACATTTCCTGTTCTATTTGAATGGATTGTATTTTTTGCTATATCTCTTTGTATCATTTTTTATCACTTTTGTTGTGCTAGAATTTTTTCTAAGTACTGCTTTCACACAATTTATCCTACTGTGTTTTACAGTTACTTTGTCTGGCCTGCTAGACAAATTGAGAACTAATATTTTTACTTTGATTTGTTTTTTCTTTTTATCACTTGGCACAAAAGGGATTTTCTAAAATGACTCATGGATAAATACTTAACACATTCAATACAAAGGCTATTATACTAACGAATTATTTCATTCTATCAATAGCACCAATTTTCAATTTCTTAAACAAATTGCTTTAAAGTCAACTTTATTTTTTTCCATAATTGGAACATCCTATTTTCTCTGTATTAAAATTTACTGTTGAGTTTTTGTTTTCTCTTAAACAGCTTTGTGACCATCTTTCTCAGCACTTCAATCCTGGGCTATTGGCTTGGTACTGAGCCTTAGCCCCTCCTTTCTGCACCTGACAAACTCAGGGCCCTCAAATAGTCTTTACCCATAACCACCTGGCATGAACTAGGCCCTCAATAAACATTTGCTGAATGAACAAAACTAGAATTAATTTTGTTTTCATCAGAGCGTTCTTTTGTTTTGTTTCACTTTCCTTCCTGAGACCATGAAGAACCGAATAAACGGCAACATCCAGAGCCAACAAACAGTGGCATAATTTATCAGGCAACACAGCATATTAGAGAGATAATGCTGTATCTGTGCAATAATGGGAAGTATATGACAATGGTAGAAGCTATCAAAAGAATATCAAGTAACTTTCAATTGTTTAAAAAAATTCAGTAAGTTAGTTGTTAGTTTTTCCAAGTGCCTTTTCGCGGATGCTGCATAAACTTCCAAATCCATGATGTGTTTCAGAAAATCATTTTGCGTGGAATCCAGACTCTAATCAGGGTGATGATGTTTTTCATGCATAACTGTCTTCCCTTTTAGGACCACATATTGTATCCACACTGTTAAGTAATAGAAATGTTAGCATTTTCCTCATAAGTTTTGTGGCAACAGTGTGTTCTTTATTTTCTGATTCATAGAAAGAAAAATGATACGTGATGCTGACTGCTCACATATACCACTTAAAATACTGAAGTCCATGTCACCTGGAAAGTCCTGGAGTGCTCAGAGTCCCTTGTGGCAATGCACAGAAGACTACGAGGCAGACGCCAGCACAGGAGAACATCCCCTGCTGTGCCACTGGGACATGGGCATTTTTGAGATATTTAGAGATATTCCTGGCATTTTTCATGATTGTAATTATCCCTAAATGGTTTTTTTATTTTTTCTAACACATGATTGGTAAACTATTGAATGCATGGTAAAAGTGGGAGTTGTCATACAACAGTGGGATGGTGATACTCACCTAATGTATTAGCAAGTACGCTCAGCTCCCAAGGTCACCAACCCTTGCTTGCCTTTAACACCCAACACTTATGCTTCTTCCAGCACCCAGTGTCTGCTCACCACAGGCAGGGACCTAGCTGGTCCTCAAACTCCCCAGAGTAAATTCCCCACCTTACAGTCATCCCTACTTATCTGAATTTTAGTCATCCTTCGGAACCCAATTCAAGCTCAACTTCTACCAATAAGTTTTCTTCAGTCATAATATAATTTACAATTTGAAATAAAATACTAACTAAAAGACTAACATTTGCAAAGCATCTTACAATATCAAAACATCTTTGTGCACATTATCTTGTTTGTCTCCAAAAATGTCAAAACGCTTATTACCTTACTACCTCCATTGAAAGGTGATGCAGGTGAGACTCAGAGTGGCTAAAGGCCTTGCTCAGGATGAAGCAGGTGAGTGCAGCCAAACCAGTCATGGTTATTTTCTGATTCCTAACCCCAAGCTCAGCCCATGCTAGTGTGCACCATACCTAAATTCCATTCACATGTATGGGTATGTTGGCTAAGACTGAATTTGACGGCTGCTTCCTGAGCTAGAGAAAAGGAGCTTTAATTGCAAAGACTATGCCTTATATTGATGTTTATTTCCCATTGTTCCTCATCTTGAGTGCACTCATGGCTTTTTAAGCACTCATATATATTTATGACTGATACCCCAAAAGTGATTCTTCTGTTATTAGCAAGTTATTGGCTCATGTTTTGCTGATAACCCAGGTGTTCACGTAACGAGGGGATTCTGAGTGGTGGAAGGTTGAAAACCATGAGATGCATGGCTGTGTGGGCTATGCTGACAAAGCCACCTCCATTTCTCTGTGCTGGAAAGACTTCCTTTCCTGCAAGTTGATCAAGTCCCACCTACCTGGTTTACAACGGAGACTGAAGCCCGCAGAGTTTAAGTGACTTTTCAAGTTCATGTTACTGATTGGTAGCAGACTTGGCATGGTTTCCTGACCTCAGGGCTGTTTTCTCATTGGTGTTCTGTGTTGCTTCTTTCTGTTTGCCATCCCAGGGGGATTAGGATGCTTCCAAATTGATTTGTAGACTTGAGCAAAGCAAATCCAGCCATGTACCTAAACAGTCAAGAACTGCAGTAAGGCATTTTGGATTCAGACAAGATATTTATAAAATCAACTTAAAATGGTTTTTAGTATTAGCTGATCATTAGCATTTTAAGAGATGCAGAAACATGTTTTAAAATGTTTCATTGACATTATAATAATACATTTAATTTTGTAGATTCAATTATTTATCCAAACTTGGGAAACACATCTGCTGGTGATTAAGTACTCACCTTGCACCTGAGGCTCATGCTAGTAAGAACTTTGTCAGAATAAGACATGTCTTACTCATATTAGCTGCCTGGTACAGACATCAGTGCCCATTGAAGGGATGAGGAAACGGAGGCTCATTGGAGTTAACTACCCACCCAAAGACATCTACTGTGGCTGTGGCAGTGTTAGCTACAAAGGTGGCTCATACTCCTGAGCTCGGTGCCGTTCCTGCCTCTGTGACTAATCAATGCTCTGCGCACACGGGGCTTGTAAGGCAGAGGCTTTATTCATTCTGTACGTGAGGACTTCCCTCTCTTACCCTTTAGAAGATGAACTTGAACACAGCCAAACAGTGTTGTTTTGCAGAAGGAACCCAGGGTGCAATGCCCCCAATGGCATTTTGTTTTCTTAGCTTTGTTAAATCTTTTAATTAAAGCATGTTAACAAAGCCAAAGAAAAATAAATGACACTGCTTGCAAGGAAATTAAATCGAGGAACTAAGCCCATTTATAATTATTGTATTTCAATTAGGCTGCAACAGGGCCGGGTGAACAGGAAGATAAAAAGAAGCAACACAAATGTTGGGGTTTCATAAATATCTGCAAAGCCCTGTTAGAAAAAGAGCAGTATAAATAATGCTTTAAAATAGTCAGTGTCCCTGGGCAGTACCCTTTATGCTTATTACTATGGGAAATAATTCATCTATGGTGATCTCACCACAACACGTTATAGGAAGCTAGCAAAGCCCATTTTTTTTTTCAACAAATGCATGGAATTCTTTTGAAGGAAGATGTTACATCAACACATGATAACCTTTTAATTTATTATCATAAAATTAGAATACAATTAAGTGTTCGCAAGAGCTAGAATTAGATTTAAATTCTTCCTCTCTATTTTATGCTCAAATATCTAATATTCACTGAAAAGAGAAAAACATAAATCATCAATTTGCATTTAAGCCATATTTATCTCAGCATCTAAAAAATAGTGGCATATATGTGCAATTTTATTCTGAATTTAAAACTTTGATGTATCGTTTTATTTTTTCTTTTGAATATTAGGTAAACCACGCCTTGTCTACACCAATGCAAGAGTAAGAAACGGAAAATGTGGTTTTTTTTCTTGGGGAAAGCAGTCATCTGTGTGGCCTGGCTCCCCCAGGGCAAGGGCCACCCCATGACTCCTGTCCCCCAGGAGGGCCACTGGCCAGGACCAGGGACATGTTCCTGGGCATACCTTTGCTTTGCCCTCACTGTGCACTCGCCTTGGGCAGGCAGGCCTTCCGCCTTAGCTTTGGCATCTAAAATAGTGGAGCAGTCATTTAAAAATTCTCATACTTTATGCAGACTCAACAGGAAACTATCTTTGCCAGAGCTGAGGCACAGTGCACGCTCAGCGAACTACAGGTTTTATGATTGCCGTTATTTTCTACCAGCATCTTGGTTTTTGTTTGCCTTTTCTAGATGAATAAATCTTGCTTAAAGACATGCGCGTCATCTGGGGAGAGTGCCAACTCTTCTGACAACTATTTGTTACTGACTCACAGGAGATGAGCATAAAAACAGGACTGAAGACTGGAAAGTACTTTTTAACCACTGGACAGGGCAGTTTTATGTCTTTTGAATCTAATAGTAAAATGCATTTGAGTATGGAGTTTTATGAGTATAAAATTTCCTTCTACTAGGATCTTTTTAATATTTAAAAAAGCGTTCATACACATCAGTTGGAAAATAACTAAACACACAACACACACACACACACACCCAGCCTTTCTCCACAGGTAATCTGAGAAATACTGGTTTAGATCATTTTGTTCCCATGTAACTCAGATCCAGAAGTCATCCCAAGGAACATGGCAAGGGAGGGTGAGGAGGACTGGCGGGCACTTTGCCGGCTGTTCCCAAGGGTCTGGGATGTGTTGGAGGGGAAATCTGGGGCTCATAGGAGCCGAACAGGATCGTCTCCATGGTGGGTTTTCTTAACCTCACAAGTAAGCCTTTTGCCCCCAAACAACCGTCTTCCCTGGGGCCTGCCTCTCTCCTCCAGAATTCTCCAGGACCTCTGCCAAGGGGCAGGCACTTTGAAGAGGGTCTTCATCAGGGGTTCCTCAGGCAAGTGCCGGGGCTGGACAGCCTGGGTCTGAAGCGAGATCTGGGGAGCACCTTCACCTTCACCAGGAACATTTCTCAGGCTCCCCGTGAACCTAGGCCCTGTGCACTAGTCCTGCCAGCTGCTCACCTCCTGGGTGAGCAGGAGCCTTAACTGCTATTCATGCCCTGTCATTTGGACAGTATGTGACTTGCTACTGCTGGCTTTAAATTACAAACACATACATCCCTACACCTAAAATTAGAGGGTAATGAGATTCACCTGTCACCCATGGAAATGGACCAAATAATAAATTTAAAAAGGAAACAATAAAGAAAGAGAGCAAAAGTGAAACCTAAATCTGTATCCACACTGGTGACCGACTGTGATGTGTCCCTATCCAGGGCTCCCTTCGGACTGGTGGAAGGGATCCTCCTCCTGTTCCCGCACTCCTGGGTGTCTCTGAGCTCCCCGTCCCACCCCAGGGCTGACTGTTGGACAATGAGGGGGTGCTCTGTGCCCTCCCCACCAGGAACATTAAAAATGTGGGCTTCAAGACAGTGCGGGGCCCCTAACTGGAAAGCTTTCTTCACTGAGAGTAAGGCCAGCTTTTCCCCACCTTGTACCTGGAAGAGAGGAGGAGAATGGATGCTGTGGAGAAGCCCAGGCTCAGCAGGATCCCACCTCATTGTCCCAAAGAGAGGGCTGGCTCCTTCTCCTTTTTAGCTTTTCCCCTGTCCATCAGCTAGCTAGCAGGGCACCCAGACATTTTCTAATTCCCCTTCTTTTCTATCTTGTTTTGTTTTGTTTTGGAATGTAAAATAGGAAAGATAGATATTTAAATATATTTAAATGTATTTCATATAAAGGCTTTACTCTAACTTGGTGTACGAGTATTGTTTAGTCTGTAGAACACATTCAATGTTCAGTGTTAAACCTCTGTAGGAAAAACCCCAGTATCTGCATGCGTGTGTGTGGGGGTGGAGCACACTCTGCCTTTGTTATTAAAGGCTATCCTGTTCTCCAAGAGGACGCGTGACATTCAGGGGACAGCCTTAACTTACCAGAGGTGTTTATTAAAGACAGGTGCACGCAGGGAAAGGTTCAGGGTGAGAAGAAAATGCAGCGACCTGGCCCAGCCCCAGCTGGTCAGGCTGGGCCACGTGCGAGGAGGGAACAACTGGGAAAGCAAGGCTGCCAGTGCAACCCAGGCCCCAGCCCGGCCTCGAGCTGCACACACGCTCTCCAATTGCTTTAGCCTGAAGCAGTTGACATTTACCCCAGCCAGATAATCGAGGAATAACATTTGCGTTACAGTTTAACACGACCTCTGCCTCCACAGCCCTTTTTAGATTAGCTTCTTTAAAAGAAAGAAAGAAAGAAAGAAAAATGGTCGCTGACACGAGAGTGAGGCAGGAGGTGGGAAGAAAGGGAGGGAAGCTTATTACTGCAGGGCACAGGCGACGTCGCAAGGAGCTGCTCTGCCCTTTCCGGCTGCGGGTGAGCAACTATTAAGGGGAAAGTATTAAAAGAGAGGTGCGGGAGCTGCGTCAGGCTGTGGGTCAAGCTGGAAGCAAAGGTTAATGGATTGACTATTACCTGTGTAGGAAGCGCAGGGCGGCCAGTCCTCTGGGGGGTTCGGAAGTGCTCCCATTCTCTACCGCGGAACTGATGGAGGAGGTCCCTGAGTCTGACACTGGCAGCTGAGCTGGTCTGCTCGCTTTCCAGAAAAGGTGCAAGCGAAGTGTCTCTGTCTTTAAAATTCACATTATTTAGGCATCTGAGAACTGCGTTAGGGACAGAAGACGGGCTCTCCTACACCTTGACTCATTCCCCACATCCCGTTTGCATGCAACAGACCAGCTGGTGGCTAGGGATTCTCTTGCTATAATCAATGGTAGGGAGGGACTGGGGTGCAAAACTAAAACACTAATCCATAGATAGAAAATATAATTCAAATGACAAATATGAAGAAATTGGTTTTAGAAAAAGAAATCAAATATAGCTCTGACAGCACCAGAAGCACACTACTCCTTTTCCCCCACAAGAACTCTTTCCCTTAAAACTCCCCTTAATTAAATTGCTAAGAATCATATTCTTCCACAGAAATAGCAGAACACGTTGCAAATGTGTACCTGATCTGACGCCCCATATATTGCAAGGTGATGCCACTTCTGAAGATCCAGGACTCATGCTGATGCAGCCAGAAGGAAACTTTAAATACTTACTACTGGATTGAGCCACTGGCTTCCCAGGAACACCTGCATGTAGAAACGATGCAAAATGCAGCCCTTCCTTGTAAATGGAGCCAGAACTGTGGGAGATCACAACATATATTTTTAGTCATGTTTAGGGGTGAGAATATATGCCTTACTAAAACACAATTTTTTGTTGTTGTTTTTTTTTTTTTTGCCATTTCAACCAAAATGCTTATTTTTGTTTTGGTGACATTGAGTTGTAGTGCCAACCTCGGCATTTTTTGTGTGTGGTGAGCTGACACTGTAGACCTGAAAATCCACAGGATACACAAATGACTAGGGACAGATTAAGTGACCCCTGTACCCAGAATGAAGCCATACTCTTCAGCAGAATAAACATCTATGAAAACGGCGACATGGCTCACGTTGCTCAGTCTGCCTGGTTATGGCTTTTGACAACATCAGCCAGAGGAAATTTGTTTTAAAACCCCAAATCCTCTGAAGGGTATGCATGACCTTTTCAATTATTTTTACTTTTGTTTATTTCATCTGCATCACCTTTTGCTCCATTTTCTTACAATAGTGGTGCATGAGTGCGTTAGCCTCAAGGAGTGACGTCCAACAATCGTGTGGTTCTTGCCAGACACTGCTCTGACCTCCTGACACATTCATTAATATTAATTCATTTAACAATGCCTATCAAATAGAGATTTCAACATCTTTTAAGGAATTAAAACGTAAAAATGTGATCCAATCCAGAGAGGTAAAATTCTTTATATCTAGACTGACGTAAGAAAAGGAGCAAGACAGTGTAGGAAGGGGAGACACTCAAGTTTCTCTTAAGAGTTACATTGATTTCCAGTCATCCCTTCTTTAAGATACGTCAGTTCATTGGAAAGTCACACTTTGGTGAGGCTTGGAAATTGTGTCACAGTTCAAGCGCTACAAATTGCAAAGAACATTCCACTCCTAAGCCTTTCTGATGTTGCTAACTCATTGGTTATGGTTGCTGTGTGCCATACAAAAGTCGATTTGGCCAAGGTTCCTGCCACCGCAGTGGTTATGTGTAGCAGAAAGCAGTGGTGGGGAGGCCTTAAGTTTTGCCTGATATCTGGGAGCACAAAGGAGACGGCTGAGGAAGCCAGCAGCATTCAGCAGCCTTCTGACCTGCCCGACGACTTTGAAAGGACGACCTGCTGACACTGGAGACTCTGTACTTGTTATTTAATTAAGAGAGAAAGGATTTCAGTGGAGAGGAGGCTTTGAGCTTCCTTCGTAATTTTTGCTGACCAATCCAATTATGTGGGTAATTGCAAGTATATTTTCAAAAGCATGGGAATCTGAGAGTCGTCAGCTGCAAAATAAATCAAGATCAACCAAGCGCACTGCTGTTGTGAAAAAATATGAAAGAGGAGAATATTAAAAATAACAACAGAGTTTCAGTGTTAAAAATGTGGGAAGTTGTCACACATTCTCCGTTCTCATCACCTCTTCCTAGCATTGGATTTCTGCCTGCAGGTCTCTGCTGCACATTCACGAGATTTCTGCTTACTCCCCGTTGGTGGTGGAAGGATGTAGGTGGCTCTTTTGCTACTGCAGTCTGCAACTGGTTCTGCATGCATTAGAATCCCTACCACACAAAGAGGTGGCCACAATAACAAAGCTGTTCCTCTCTGCGAAGGTGAATATTAAAATAGTTTGTTTAGGTTTCAGTTCTACAACACGCAAGGGCTGTAGCTTTCTGAATACATTTATTTCAAGGTACTTAAAAACTGACTTTTATGAGATTATTTAGGCAGTGATTATTTTTGTTGAGAAATGTGTCCTTTATCCCTCTCATTCATCCACTGCTAAGATATTTCTGTTTGTCAGAATGCCACCGTTTCTGATAAATGACTGAAGACTGACTGCTACACTTTATTAAAAAGTAATAACAATTTTTGTACGCACCCTTCACATTGTAATGGGGGGGCCATGAATCAAAAGACACTGCCTGTCTGGGCCTGATAAATGGGCCGTTTACCAGCTGAGGAGTTATTTAGGACTGGCTATTAATTTAAATCACATTTATCTTCCCTGAATGGGGGAGGTGGCTGTGATACGGCTACGAATGACCAATGGAGCAGCTAAGTGCACATTATTTATTACCACCGCCTCTGCAGGGTTGCACAATATGTTAAAAAAAAAAAAAAAAAAAAAAACAGTGCCAATTACCGCAGTTAATCTCGTCAGGGCAATAACAAATTTCTTTCCTACACAAGGCAATTTTTATTCTTGCACGTTTTCTCCTCTACATGCAGACTTGGCTTATAATTCTCCGTCATTAAACTCAATGTTCTCATTCTTTTCCGAGTGCTCATGGGAAATCTTTCCACTTCTCTGCCTCACCTTTGTCTGGAGAACAGCACTTGCTTAATACACGACCCAGAATGAAGTGTGTTCTTTTGAACCTTTAATGAACATTGGTTGGTGAGATGGTGAGATGATGGGTATTGCAAATCAGATTGGCCATATTTTATTATTAAGTGTTTCCTCATTCATAATAATGCTTTTTGCAGAGCTTTCCATTCACCTAATTCTTAATATGTGAAGTAGCAATTGGGAATAGCTAATCATTAGCATTTTTTGGTCAATTAACTTCAATTTGATGGATCTACCATGGAAGATGAAAATATTTCTAATAAAATGCATCTTAGGCACATATTAATCCAAACATGAACAATTCAACTTGCTATTAGAAAGCCCAAGGCAGGTGCCTGTAATCCCAGCACTTCAGGAGGCCAAGGTGGGCAGATCATGAGGTCAGGAGATCCAGACCACCCTGGCTAACACGGTGAAACCCCATCTCTACTAAAAATCTAAAAAATTAGCCAGCCATGGTGGCGGGAGCCTGTAGTCCCAGTTACTCAGGAGGCTGAGGCAGGAGAATGGCATGAACCCGGGAGGCGGAGCTTGCAGTGAGCCGAGACGGTGCCACTGCACTCCAGCCTGGGTGACAGAGCGAGACTCTGTCTCAAAAAAAAAAAAAAAAAAAAAAAATCCCAAGGCAGGATGTGAGCTGCTGCCTGCTGCCTGGGCGCACCTGTTCCTGTTGCCTGTGCTCCAGAGACCACATGTCAATCCTCACACATTTTAGGCCCTCAGAGGATAAGCAGCACGGCGTTAGGGGAGCATCTTAACTGGCTTCCCTGAGTCATGCGTTCACCCCACCTTGTCACCAGTATCTTGCTTTATGACGTTAATATACTCCCCCAAATTGGATAGAATAAAATTGTGTTAAACAGAATCAAAACTCAAATGTAAATTCTTTTTTTTTTTTTTTTTTTTTGAGACAGAATCTCACTCTGTCACTCAGGCTGGAGTGCAATGGTACAATCATGGCTCACTGCAAACTCCACATCCTGGGTTCAAGCGATTCTCGTGCCTCAGCCTCCCAAATACCTGAGATTACAGGGGTGCATCAACACGTCTGGGTAATTTTTGTACTTTTAGTAGAGATAGGGTTTCACCATGTGGGCCAGGCTGGTCTCAAACTCCTGGCCTCAAGTGATCCACCTGCTTCAGCCTCCCAAAGTTCTGGGATTACAGGCATCAGCCACTGTGCCCAGCCCTCAAATGTAATTCTAAAAATCAAAATATACACGTGTGTGACACTCCGAATGTGTTTGTATTTACACCTGTTTATGGTGGGTAGAAGAGTCCTTTTAAAATCCTAACTGCATTTGATTTTCTGGCTGTTCCCATCAAAGTAACTGTATCTGAATGGTTTTGGGGGGCAAAGGCATATGTAGGGAAACCAACATGGGAGACTGAAGAAAAATGACCCAAAAGTGGATGTGGGCAGCATGCATGGTTTGTTTGCTTCTCTGATTTTGATTTGACACTTGGAGGCTAGTCAGGTGCTGGAGGAGTCTAAAGACAGAGGGTTCCTGGAATCTCCTTGGACAAAGCAGTTCGGACCCCTCAGCAGTCGGAAATGCATCCCAGTGCGGGTGCATGGGAAATTCCTGTGCCATCTGTGGGCCTGTGAGTTCAAGTGCCCTGGCACACCCACCTGCTCCGAGGGACCCTCCTTGGCCTCAGAGCCTTCTGCCTCAATAACCTCGGCAGTCAGCACACCACCACTCAAGCAGGACATGAGGTAAGGGTACTACAGAAGGCTGGGGTACGCAGTCGCCTCCCTCGGGCTCTCAGCTGGGCCTTTTCCAGTTAGTACTGAGGGGTGAGCACTTCACTTTGGGGCCCTGGCAGAGGCACCAAAAACTTTCCTGGTGGTGGGTGGGGGTGGTCCCTCATTCTCATTGGAAGTGGACGGGTAAACATGTCCAGCACTTTAACCTTGCAATGTTAACTGCTACTGCATGTCAGATTCACAGAGAGCCCCAAATTCTTTTGGCTTTCCTTGGTGAGGTCTTCCATTCACAGGTCATCAACCATCACTCCTGTTGATTCAAGGTGTTATCTCTCCATCCCACCAGAGCCCATGGTCCTGGGCCTTTGCTTTCCTGTGGACCAAACCTCTCCCTCCCATTCTCAGCTCAATTGAACCTCGAATCTTTTCTGCTTTCACCCCTGGAACTGCCCCCTCCAGCTCTGATCGGAGTCTCTTTTTCTGTGACACAACCTGAGATCCAGCCTCTGAAAACATGCCCTTGACATTTGTCTCCAGTTCCTTGTACTGCTCAGACTGGCCCAGACTCACGGGAGGACCATTCACCCCCTGGCCACTGGATACTTCACTGCCGTTTCTCTAGTGCCCTTCCGGATGCTCTCCCACCTGCATTCTGGTCCAGGTGTGCTGACCATGTAATACTCTGATTGCCTCGAAAGGTAACCATCCCGAAGCTGGTATGCCCTGTCACATAAGCTGCAAAGTCCATTCTCTTCCTGTCCCCTCTAGCTTGGCCGTGTTACAGACTATGGAAGCTCAAAAGCTTGAGTGACCCATGTCCACAATTAACTGTTTGAGTCTTGCCCAAGGATACAGTCATTATCTTCAGAGCCACATCATCTTATTTGAACCATCACTAGTGAGAACCAACCATCCTTTGAGCACAGAGTTAAGTTCTAGAAATGCAAAATAAGGTTCTAAAGGGCTCTATTTCGTAAGTGAGGTACGAGAGTGAGATGAGTGCATTTCCAGGCAACACTTTCCTCTTGTCCTGTCTACTCCATGGCATGGGCTAGCCCACAGCATGCACAATTTCGTGTAGGAGCATCATTCTCCATCCACCCACTCCAGAAGCTTCCAAGTTATTCTTAACTAGTTACATTCCCTTAACAGCAATCCTGTCCTGTCACTCAATAAGAAGAGTCGCTCAAATAGTGTCTTTATCTCGATTTTCACCAACAATGTGTTAGTTTCTGCCTTACAATTATCATACAGAAAACCACAATAGCTTCCCCACGGTCTCTATGTCTCTGTGGTCTTCCTTCCTTAGTGTGTGTCTGGCTATTATTCTAAAATACCCCAGAGTTCAAAATTCCTAAAAGACCTTCCATTTCAGCATCTGAGATTATAAGCAAAAAATCAAGTCATTATTCCTAATTTTCAGTTAAATTTCAAATATTTATTTTTCCCTTCCGTTCTCTCTTTCCTCCTCTTCTGGGATTCCAGTTACCTGTAGTTCTCTCTTATTTATGTTAGATGATCTTTATTGATCTATTTTCAAAGCCGTATATATATATATAAAGTATAATATTATATATAATTATAATATTACTTTGTATAGTTATAGATAAATAAATACATATTAAATACATATAGAGTATATAATATATACTTTATATATGGTATATGTTATTTATATATTATAATATAGTTAGGTTAAATTAATATAATATATATATTAGTGTATCATGATATCAGTTCTATATTAATAACATAATATAACATAATATAATATAATATATAATGTTATATGATATATATATATAATATAATATATAATGTTATATTATATATCAATATATACTTTATATATAAAATGATATTTCGATATTTATGGAAGAGATTATTACAAAATCAGATAATTCTTTGTGGGCCCACTTGTGAAACCAGCAAAGACAGAAGAAGGGCCAGTTGATGTTCTGTATTTACAAAAGCATGTGCCAGCCTTCCATACCGTGATAATGTGCATAGGTTTAAGGAAAATGACAGCTTTGTTGCATGTGGACTTCTAAATATCATCATTTTGAGACAAATTAAAAATCAGAGGTCATATATGAATTGTCTATTACATGTTCATCATTTTCCTGAGCTCTGTGGGGAGACAAGAGAAGCCTCCTGCCATCTAATACCTTAGAAGCTAAAGAGTAGTCTGGTCACTTTGCAGCCTGGTAAAGTGCTACAAAAACATAGCTGTCCTTCCACCTTGCAACTCACCATCGCGGTGTCCTGACTATAGTGGCTAAGGAGATTCGGCAATTCAACCAGCCATAGAGAATGGCTATCATTTTCTTTATACTCTACTTTTCATACTTTGGAAACACCTGTTACTTTCTGTGTTCTTTGCCTCTGCGTCTTCATAGCATCAGACCTCACTGCCTTTTTTTATACTTACTGCTGATAATCTAACCAGCTGGCATTCAGGGGAAGTTATGTCACTCATCTAAAGTCATAATAAAAGTCAGTGGTATGGAGTGATAAAATTCAATTTTATACGTGTAATAAATGCACTTAAAATACAGATATCAGATTTTCAACAAAATAAAACATTATTATCCATCAAGAAGTATTTAACATTATAATTAAAAGTTTTATTTTGTGTAATTTTGAATGAAATATTCTGGTGAAATAATAGAAATAAGTCAGTTGTCCCATTAAAACATAATAACTTACTTCTTTTGCTTATCTATACAATTATGTGCATACATTAGCTGGGGTGAAGGTGTCATATAATTGTTCAAGTGAAGAAAAAGCCTTAAGTTGTACTTTGACACTGTAATCAAATGTGGAAAGTGCTTTGAAAATTTTATTTGCTTTAATGAAACATGAAAGCAAATAATTGGCTCTTCATGGACATTTAATTCTTTATTTTTTCTAGGCTTCTTTAAAATCCACTTTTTTCAATTATTTTCCAAATTTACAAAAGATATTGGCCTAAAATAAAGAATTCTTAGTGCCCATTTATTAAAAATAATCTAAGACAAGGCAATAGAAAACCCTCCATTTCAATCCAGCTTAATAACCTGCAATCTTTATACTTCCCACTTGAAATTTTGACTCCCTTTGAATTCTACAGCCATTGCTTCTCCATAAGAAGTAGAAGCAAAATGAGTTAACTAGAGCTGTGGCACTCAGCAAGAGGAAGTTAGAGATGCTGATCGGGGTGATAGGAAAGTAACCCATGCTTAAACAGCACCTGGAGAGAATACACGATAGATGAGAAAATTACATTTAAAAGAAGAAATCTCCTTACATAATAGGTCAAATGTAGAATATGTGGTTGCAAGATCATACCGCTTTCACCAATTGGCAGATCTAGAGTGTTTCAAAGAAGAGAGGGAGAAGTTCACAAGGGTGTTTTTCTATCAACCAACATCAAACACTGGGAAGAGCAAAAGCTTTGTAGATAGCACTTTATAGTCAGCCACTTCTGCCACTCCCACTAGGTGCCTTGAACAAACAGCTTCATCTTTCTGACCTATGTCCTCATGCAGGGATAACAGTACTACTTTTTATTTGAGAAAGAATGCAGAGAAATCTTACGGTGCCCAGTATATAGCAGGAACTCAATAAATTGAAATTATTTCTCTTAACGTTGTCACCACAACCACCATCGCCATAATCATCATCTTATAATCACTATCAACATCATCATTGTTGTCATCACCACCATAAATATTACCATTACCATAACCATCATTATCATCACCATCATCACCATCACCATCACCACTGTCATTATCTTCATCTTCACTATCACCATCATCATCATCACCACCATCACCATCATCATTATCATCACCATCACCATCATCATCAGTATCATCATCAACATCACCATCATCATCATCATCACCACCAATCACCATCATCATCATCACATCAACTCATCATTATCATCACCATCACCATCATCATCATTATCATCACCATCACCATCATCATTACATCACGCATCACCATCATCATCATTATCATCACCACCACCATATCATCATCATCACCATCACCACATCATCACACCATCCAACATCATCATCATCACACCATCAACATCATCATCGTCATCAACACCATCACCAATCATCATCGTCATCACCACCATCACCATCATCGTCATCACCACCATCCACCATCATCATCGTCTCATTCACCATCACCATCATCATTGTCATCACCATCACCATCATCATCATTATCATCACCATCAACATCATCATTGTCACACCATCCACCAATCACCATCACTATCATTATTATCGCCATCACCACCATTACCATCATCATCATTATCATAATCATCACTATTGTCATCATCCCCATTGTCATCACCATAACTATCATCCACACTACCATCATATTTATCATTATCCACCATCACCATTCATCATCATTGCAATCACCATGCCCATGATTAGCATCCCCCTTATCATCATTACCATCATCATCATCACCATCACCATCATCATAATTATCATCATTGCTATCACCATCATCCTCATTTTTATCACCATCATCATCATTACTATCACCATCATCATCACCATCACTATTACCTCACATCACCATTATCATCATCATCATCAACATCAATATCTTCATCATCACCATCATTATCACTAGGTTATTATCATTGTCTTGATATGTAGCCCAGGAAGAGACAAACTAGAGCACTAAGTACTAGGAGAGCCTTGAGGATCATGTAATTCAGGTTAAGGAATCGATGGGCATGGTGCAGAAGAGGCCAGACTCAGGGGATGGATGCTGAAGATGTGTGCCTTGGGTCACTGTGGCCAGGCATCAGGATGCCCTCTGAGTGGCACTGTCTCTTCCAGGTGCCCAGATGGGAGGGTGAACATGTTTTAGGATGGCTCCACACAGAGGCTCCTCCATAGGCCACCTGCCTTCTCAGTCCCTTCAGTTGTTATGTTCAAACCTCACCTACCAGTACCAGACCCTGGGTTTAACCCTGAGACCTCAGAGAGGAGCAGAGCAGGTAGATCTGGCCTCTGTCCCTGTGGCTCCACACCCACTTCTTCCCCAGACCCTTTGGGATCTCAGAGATTGGGCTGTAGTGTCTTGAGGCAGTGTGAATGCAGCAACTGATTTGGGATAGGCACCAGAAAATATGAAATTGGAAACAAAGTATCTAGTCAGCATGTGAATTCTATCAGGCTCTCACTTTTTCATAAATTCTCTAAGTTTAAAATAAATACTAAATCACATATGTATTTTAAAATTGGCTGCTTATCATCCTCACGTGTTATAATAATTTAGGTGTATTTTCATTTTCTTGTATCCTATAATTAAATGCTTGCTCCAGTCTGTAAAGTGAAGCAGTTTCATGCAGCCATGACTCGCTGTGTTCCAACACAATGCTAGATGATCAACTGCCGAGCCTTTGAAATGCTCATTAGAGCAAACTCAGTGTTAATTTTCAGGAATTTTTTTCAAGTGGCCTTTTTAATTTTCTGAGTTTCAAAGCAGGTGAGACTTCTGTTTTCAGAAAAGCATGCTTTCCATGGGCATTTTAGTTTGATACTTAAATGTTTTCCAAATTCTTAACGTATCTGTACGTGCCATCAAGAGTGAAGGTGCTAAAAATCAGCTCCTGCTTAGGAAGCACTCATTCATGCCTAAACCTGGATGAACCCTGCAGTGCTACCCAAAGTGAAAGAAGAGGAACAGAAGGTCAGATGTATGATTCCCCGTGTAGGAAATAGCCAGAGGGCCAATTTTCAGAGACAGAGGCAGAACACAGACTTCCGGGCACTGTGGAAGGCGCAGGTGGGGACTTCCCGTTTAATGGACGTAAAGTTTTTGTTTGGGATCATGAAAAAGTTCTGGAAATAGTGGTGATGGTTGACACAACATTTTGAATGAATTTAATGCCATGGCAGTGTACACCTAAAACTGGTTCAAATGGTCATTTTTCTGTTATGTACATTTTACCACAATAAAAACTAAATAAAAATCAACCTCTTGCAAATCAGACGAATGCATTGAACATAAAGAAAATAAAGTGTGCTTTCTGAGCAAGTGTGAGCTGCAATTTCCATTCAAGGTCCTCTTAGGAGGCAGGGTCTGGGTGGGGGCATGCCCTGCTTGGACCAGCAGCCCTTCCTGACCTCAGAGGGTGCTTCATTATTTATTAGCAAAGCAATGTGGCAGCAGTGTGCTGTCAGCAGCCAGACTCCAGTACAGAAAGGTCACAGCCACCAACACTGCGCCAAGGGTGTTAGAGCAAATACAAATACAGCTTTTTAATTTCAGCTGAATTGATTAGAAAACAATTGGAAGGAGTCACAAGTCAGGAGGCGCCAGCCAGCAGGTCAGCAGAGAGAAAGGAGGCTGGGGGCAGTGGTCACAGGGGTGCCGGGCTGCCACCCTCACCATGCCATGGCCCTTGTCTTCACAAATGAAGAAATGTCCGCTCGGGACCCAGATGCGTTCCACAGGGCCATGCACATGGCTCAGGGCCACCCCACAGTCAACACAGGTTAGAAATGAGGCTCTATTTGAAGTAAAATACACAGAGACTCTCAAGGATTTCGAAAGGTGAGAAATAATCCCAGTGCCCAGCAGTACTGAGACTTGGAGTCACCGATAACTGCGTGTGGAGCTGCGTGTGGCCTCCAGACCTCAGAGCCACGTTTGTGGCTCAGCCCACAGAGTGTCTCACCTGTCCACAGCCTGCCAGTCCACAGGTCTAGGACTCACCCACAGGATGAGGCAGTGACAGCAAGGCCATGGTCCTTGTGGGAGGCAGCCTTGCTGTGCAGCAGTGAGGGGTATTCCATCGGGTTCCTGTCATCCAGCTGATAGTCTCTGGGTTCACAGACTCAGTGTCCAAAATCAAAAAGGCAGCACGAGACATCTACCCAAACCTCAGAAAAGGAAACAAGCAGAAATTCATCACAAACAGGCATAAACATACATATACGCATGCATGATTATTTAACTATATAAACACATTGTCTCACAAATCATCACACACATGCATATAAATGTCATGGAAGAATACTCTTGCCAGTGAAAACGCAATTATTCAAAAGTACATGATTGCGCAGGAGTCTCTGCCAAGACCTCTTCCCTGGTCAATGGTGCCCATTTCAGAGGAACTTTGGAAGTGCCATCTCCCAGTCAGAACACAGGACCCTCTCTGTGGAGATCGTCCTGTGGGTCCTCTCTCTCCCATGGAAGGGTTTTGGATGCCTCAGCTATGGGTCACTGCGATGGGACCTCCAGCTCAGAACCGGCTGGTGGGCTCAGTGTCACCAGGGTTCCCAGACATGGATGAAACCCAAGGACCCCTGTGGGGTGATGGACGACCAAGGGAGGAGGAGCCACCTGGCTGTTGGAAGGCATCACAGCTCAGCAGCCCGGGAAGACGCTCCTTGCTGCCCACAGACAGCTACAGGCATGAGGCTTTCCTCCGACCTCCTTCTTGCTCATTCAAGAGAATATTCTGGAATGAGAGTCAGACAGAGAAATGTGATCAGCTCACCAGTCTTTAGTCTTTAGTCTGCTCTCACTTGCAGAAGAAGAGAGCAGCCCTCCGTCCAGGGCGTTTGTGCATCCTGGGGATGGTACTGTGCCTCCTAACAGACCCACACTCCGTCTCACCTGGGCTCTGGCCGCGGCCATCTGCTGACCCGCTTCCTCTCCCATCCTTCTCATAGCGGTCACTCACAGTGGAGTCCGAGAACTTGGGTGTCTGCATCACATTTTTACCAGAAACAACAAAAGGCAACTTTGGGAAAAGAAACAACTTAACTCTGAGATCAGGAAAGTGAATTTAGAACAAGATGTCCCACCTGAATTTGGACAGAAATAAATCTTAAGGAATAATCTATCTGTGCATTTCGTTTGTTGAAGTAAGAATCCCTTCCAACCTGATTCACATCTTAGGCAATTGCTGGGAGCCTGGCTACCTTTCATCTTCCAAAAGTTTATGGTCTAGAAATCACAAATACAAGGAAAACACTTTTTATTTCCTTTCTATTAAGATTCATCAATGCATTGTAAGTTAGAAAATAAACCTGAAAGTCTGTGATGTGAACCATAACCCATAAACTCACACAGATTTTTATCAGAAGTTATGTTTCATCTGTGCTCTTTCCCAGAGAAGGAAAGGACTGTCATGAAAAACTGTCTGCTGCTGATAGGTGGGGAAGACAATAAGCCCTGGTGTCCACTGAGGTCATTTTTCTGATGCTGATTCTTGAAACGGGCCCATTGATTTACGGATTGGCAATCTTCACTAGGGTCAGTGAGAATAGCAACAGTCAACTTTTGCTACTTGAGTGAGACCAGCATCCCACAGCCTGCTGCTCTCAGCCCTCACTTCAGCTTCCTGCCGTTCCTTTTCCTTTCTCTTCCCAGCAGACCTACACCTGTGCTTTTTCAGAATGCATCCCAAGAGAAAACCAGCTGCTTCTGTGACTTTAAACCTTTCATGTTGAGATCTAGAACAATTCATCACGATGGTCATAAAGAAGTCTGGGGCTTAGCAATGCGGACATGTTTGAGAATGAAGTCTTTAAAAATAAAATGCCTGGGAGTGTTCTCTCTGTACTCTTATCAAAATGGATAAATATATTTATTTTAGAATTTTAAAGATTTAAATTATGTATGTGCTGGATCTTCTCTTTGGCATCAAAAGGATCTCTGTGTGTCGAGAGGGCAAGGTGCCATGGGAAAGTGGCGCTTGTGTCAGCAAGGAGCCGGCCCCAACCAAGATTAATGATCCCATCTCCTTTCAGGGCTTAGCAAGCTATTCGGGGTTCACAGCACACCTAAAACAGTACTAAGAGAGAGAAGGGAGAGCAGTCAGGATCAAGAGCGCAGAGAGTGCTGTTCTTTTCCTTTCTGCTTTCAACTTTGGGGATTGTCAGTATGTGCTGTCACAAATCAACACATATTTATTGAGGACTATGTCTGGGGTGCTGCGTTTTACCCTCCAGTCTCCATCTTTTCAACTGCAAATAGAGTCAGCCATGTTGCATAGCTAGACCTTAAATTAGGAATCAACAAATTAACATTAAAAGACCCAATCAGTGAATTTTATGTTTTTTCCATGCCATTTAGTAGGATGTCTTTATTCATTATAATTAAAAAAGTAGCACTAATGTAAAATTGGAAAATTATAGAAAGTGTGAATAATTCAATGCAAATTACCTGTAATCCTATAATTGGTCTTCAAGAGGGTATTTCAGAGCAAACACGACTCTCACACACACACACACAACTGGTATCTTCTTGCATATCAAGGCTGGGAATCTGGATATCACCATAAGAAGTGCTGAGCTATACTTCTGTACTTTCAGGGACGCTATCACATCTTGACTTCTTCTTGCTTCTTGGAAGCTTTTAATCTAGTTGTCAAGACAGTAAGTATTTGAGGAAAAAAACCCCCACATAATAATAAAATGCTTTAATAAGATTTCACGATAAGAGCAAATCAGTGCTACAATTTAATGGATGATTTATCAGCAAATGAACTTCCCAGGCAGTAGTTATAATAGCCATGGAGGGAGGCAGGGAAAGGGTAAGTGATCGCTATTATTGAACATCTATACCATGGGCAGTGATGTAAATGCTTTATATAAACGATCTCATTAAACCCCGTAACACCTGTAGAATATAATCTTATCTATTCTCTTTTACAGAGCTTGAAGCAGAGACTGTGTGAACAGAGGCTTCCTTAAAGTGTCACACAGCAAGGCTAAACAGGGATAAATATTGGGGAGGCAGAGAGTTCTGTGCTGGTGCAATTTTGGTGCACATGTGTGCAGTGGTTTTAGGAAACTTTGACTAAACACAAGTGATTAGTATAATTGATTCAAGCAGAGGGACTGTTACGAAAGTGAGTGGAAGTCTCAGATAGTCCATGGTATTATCAAAGAGTCCTTCCTGAGCATCCTGCTCCATTTAAAGAAGATAAAAATATCCATGACATCAGTTGCTCTAAGAATTCAATAATATAGGAAAGTGTCGACATAATCAGTTTTTAATAAATAGTGTTTTTGATTGCTGGGAGATCTGCATTTCAGCACATCATTTGACCAAATCAAGTGTATGAACCAGTGGACTCATGCCAAGCTGGAATAGAATTCCCAGTGCTGTTCTCAGGCCCAGGTTATTTGTCTAAAAGATAAATCAATGCCTTGGATAATGAAATTGCTGCCATCTCAAGCAGACACTCAGATGACAGAGAACTGCCAAAGAGTTGGTTACTAAGAGGCTTAAGCAGTTCACAGCAGGCTGGGGCAGTGGATGAGTTCAGCGTCAAAATGAATTATGTAGAAACAAATAATCACAACATCCTCATAGGAAAATCCACACACACACACACACACATGCAGACACACAGACACTGAATTAAAACTTAACAGAAAAGTGTTTTGTATTTTCAATGTAAGTAGAGAGGCCATGAAAGTGGAAAAGAAGATACAACAAAATTTGATGATTTGATGAGAGAGGTAATTCAACAGGTAACTCAAAATGTGTAAGATATTTCTACGCATAAAGCCTTTTTTTTTTTATTTTTTTTGGAGACGGTTGTTCGCTCTTGTTGCTCTTGTTGCTCTTGTTGCCTAGGCTGGAGTACAATAGTGTGATCTCAGCTCACTGCAACCTCCACCTCTCAGGTTCAAACGATTCTCCTGTCTCAGCCTCCCAAGTAGCTGGGATTACAGGTGCATGCCACCACACCTGGCTAATTTTTGTATTTTTAGTAGAGACGGGGTTTCATCATATCGGTTGGGCTGGTCTTAAACTCCTGACCTCAGGTGATCCGCCCACCTTGACCTCCCCAAGAGCTGGGATTACAGGTGTGAGCTGCTGCGCCTGGCTACATAAAGCCCTTTTATACATGGAAATGAAAAAGCAATATCATCTCTTGCACCTGGACATTCACACGGCTGGGGGAGGGAGAGCTTGTCTGGGGAAGAAGCCCAGTGTTAGAGACGAGGCCTCAGTTCTGCTTCCTGGGACAGCATTCCTAGGAAAGGAAATGGGAATTTGGGTCATCGGCAAGACAAATGGGTGGGGAGCTCTATTCAGTTTTGTTAGGCTAAATTTAAGTCGTGGTATTGAATACAACTATTCAAGAGATGTTGCAAATAAAGAACCTGAAGACAGGAGTGAGGCCAGGATCGGAAACACAAACCTAAGAATAATTGTGCTCAAGCTGTTTGAAGGTGGGAGAATCATTCTCTCGGAGCCGAAGTAAAAGCCGGGTTAGGTGGAGAATCACACGAGCAATGGCAACACCTAAGAGAATTTAGATGAGAAGAAAATGCAGGTGACAAACGTATCTGTTTAGGATTAAGGAGCCAGAAGGGATTTATCTGGGGTCCGCCAGGGGGTCAAGGGAAGAGCTTGTTGCAGGCGAAGGTTGCCGCAGTAGCCAGCAGGGCTAGAGAAAGAGCAAGGGGCATGAAGTCAGGGCAGGGCTGCAGGTGCTCATACAGATGACAGCTCAGAGACGGCAAGACACGTGACAGAAGATTAGAATTTGGTGAGGAGTTCGTTTATCAGATCATTAAACTGTGGCCGATAGTCTGAAAAGGAAAGAGAAAGGCCTTTATGAGAGAAGGCAGGAGGATCATGTGCAGCTTTTGAAGATGAGGACAGTGGGGAACAATGGAGTTGAATGTTGGAAGAGGCCTTTCCACTGAGTCATCCTCCCAAGGACCTGAGCAAGGATCTGCTCCCCAGGCAAGGAGGGTGTGAGGGCCTCGGATCACAGAGAGGAGGAGGAAGAGGGTCTTGGATCACAGAGAGGAAGGGAAGGGTCTCAGATCGCAGAGAGGAGGAGGAGGAGGGTCTCAGATCACAGAGAGGAGGAGGAGGTGTGAGGCCCGGAGGGTGCAGGAGGGCCAGGGAGGATGCAGGAGAACCACTGAGAAAAATGGCAGAGACCTTGACACATGGAGGACAAAAGTGAACTTGATTTTCTTAACAAAACTGAGGGTCACAGTTGAAGAGAGAGAGCAACAGCTTTGTTGGAATGGTGAAGCTTTGGAGAGATTTTGCGGGGAATACACTGGAGAACCATGAAGACGTGGAAACAAACAAACAAATGAACAAACAAACAACCACATTTGCATCTTCGGAGAGTTCACTTGCTTCATCAGCACAGTGCCATGCATGAGTCACACATTGCAGGGAAACAAACCAGGGATCTTCTGTGAATGTCTCCGGAAACACAAAGGAAACAGAAAGTAGAAACAGCAGGGAGAATGCAGATCAGAGGATCAGCAAAGTGGACCCAGAAGCTCAGAGCACAGGCGAGCTCAAGGTCAAGACTGTTGAGGTCACCAACCTCAAAACAGAGTTCCTGGCTTATCACAGAACCAGCTGGAAGCAGAAGGGATTGGATGCGGGTTGGATATGGTGCTGGCACAGGTGTAGACAAGCAGGTCAACAGAACAGAACAGAAAACCGGAGGCTGAGCCTGGGGTGTATAAGTACTTTCTATGAAACTTTAAACAACATATCCAATTATTTGGGGAAAGATTTATTTAGTAAGGAATGTGACAGCAATTGGTTACCTATGTCAAATGAGTGAGGGAGATCCAGTAGAATTTGAAGGGAATAGGATGAAACAAAACTTATATTAATTTAGCACTGACGTCTTTTTTTTCCTTTGAGTCTGAGTCTCATTCTATTGCTTAGGCTGGAATGCAGTGGCGCAATCTCTGCTCACTGCAACCTTCACCTCTTGGGTTCAAGTGATTCTCCTGCCTCAGCCTCCTGAGTAACTGGGATTACAGGTGTCCACCACCACACCTGGTTATTTTTGCATTTTTAGTAGAGATGGGATTTCACCATGTTGGCCAGGCTGGCCTCGAAGTCCTGACCTCAAGCGATCTGCCAGCCTCTGCCTCTCAAAGTGCTGAAGTACAGGCATGGGTCACTGCACCTGGCCCAATTTAGTACCTACTTCTTAGCAGGCATTTAATTTGTAAGATGTGAAATCTAACTGGATCTTAACAACCCTTCCATGATGGAAGAAACAGTGACTCCATATTTTTACGGTGAGAAAACTTCTGTTTTTGAGAGGCTAAGAGATACTAGTCTTTCGAGAAATCGAGGCTAGCTTCCTTTCAAAGCCCCTTTTCTCGATGCTGAATTTCAGTCCTGTGAGCCCAGGGAGGATACGATACCTTCAGGAGGGCACCTTGCTCCGCCGATTTTGGCTCAGCTGGCATGTGGGAAGCCTGCCTGGTCATATTAAATGCAGAGCACTTGAGCTAGACGAGACGGAAGACAATTGAATCCTGCAGACCCTCAAGGAAGGAAGATATGAACTTCGTCTAACTTCTCTAATAATCAAAATTACTTCCAAACAACAGCTTACCCAATAAAGCTCAATAAAGCAAAATTGAACCCCTAATAAAATAGTCCAGAAGATGCTGAACTAGAGGAGCATTGGCTTTAGGTAACTGCGGCTTTCCTGAAGGTCAGTAATCATGTGTCGTTAAAGTGTGTAAAGTGGGATTTTGTTCACCCAGAAATTCACTGTTTATAAAAGACAAGTGTAGGTGACAGTGGAGGCATCACCTGCATCTACCTTTGATGATGGAAGATGCATCTCCTTAGCTGCTGGGAGTGAAGCCAGCAGACAGCCCTCTGTGTCAGCCTTCGTCAGCGGCCACCTGGGGGAAGTGCCTGCTCTGCCCAAAGTCACACCTCCTTCTAGGGGCAACCGGTGACCTAGCCCCACCCTGGGAAGAGTCAACACAGCCATCTCACTTGGGAGCTGCCCAGGGGCAGGTCCAGGCCTCCGTGGAGACAGCCCTGCAGCCACCTCCTCTTCACCTCATCTCTGTTGTCCCCCTTCTCACAGGGACCAACCCAAGAGCACTCCCTAACAGACCGCCTGAACTCTGATTTCTGTCTCAACCTGCAGCAATTCGGGAACCCAAGCTGCAACCCTTAGGAACCAAGAGGACCCAGCTCTGGTGCCTGAATTTCTCAAGCTGCCTCTTGATATGCCTATTTTCCATTGCAAAATAATCCTAGAAGTGAAATGTGTATTATCCTGTGGATGAAAGGAGAAATACCTAATTACCAAGGTATGCTGGATTTGGATGTAGGTCATTTTTCCAGCAACTTTTAGCCCTGTCAAAAATGTAATTTGATTAAAATTAAAACATGTAGTTTATTGTGCATACAAAAGAACAGTTTGCGAAACCAGAGATTTGTCATCAAAAGTGGTAAGAAGCTCCACTAACAGCAGTCAGTCAGAACAGTTGGAGGAGGTATTTGGAATGTTTTATCATTGGCTGTTACACACTAACATTCTTCTTAAAGGCAAAAATAACTGTTGAAGCTAATTTGTCTATAGTTGATTGGCTTAATTTTACCGCATCGTGTTGACAAGGATGTAAAGCTTATGTTTCATGTTTTGTTTATGATTAGAGCTTACATTTGGGGGAAATCAGGATGACTTCAGTTTGGGCTATGTGGCAATGGGCAGTAGGTCTTGAGGCTCTATGAAAACTGTGGTCTCCACTTTGTTTTTTCTTTGACTCCCCTAAAGTGTTCATTGACCCTTTCAATGGGGACCCACCATCTACTTTCGAAGTTTTAATCCAGTTTATGCCGATTTTACTTTGTTACCTATTTCTGTATGTTTCTTATGTCTGAAAAGCCTTTGAAACTTACTCTAGTGAAATAAACAAAATAAAGCATGGGTGGAGGAGCTGGGGACCCCAAGGCCTCCTTGGTCTCCTTCTGTGATTGCCTCTCTCATAAGGAGGGCGCAGGATGCTTACGCCCAGCCCTAAGCTTCTCCCGCAGTCCTCTGCTGGTTCATTTTCTCATGAAATGTCTAGAGAACATAGTGAATGCGTTACACCCAAAACCATGTCAGTCTCAAATCCTAGAATGTAGTCGTGTTATCCAGATCATTTTGAAAGAAACAGAAAAATGACTAAGTCAATGCCAGCACCCTGAGTGTGGCCCTCCCTGAATGCAGCCCTCCCATTGGATTCCCCTTTCTCCTTCCCCAGAAGCACCTGCACCGAAGATTTGGTGTTAATTGTCCTGTGGGATTTTTGCCTTTTAATTTTTGCTACACGTTTGTTTATCCATAAACAATAAAGATTACTATTTTGCATATTGTTACACTTTATATCAACATGGCATTGCACTGCAGATCTCTTTCTGCAGCTTGCTTTGGAGTTGTTGTACCATCTTAGGTTCTGAAATTTTACTTAGACTTTTTCTGTAAAGAGGCAGATAATAGATGTTTTAGGCTTTGTGGGCAACTACTCAACTGTATCCTTGTCATGTGAAAGTAGCCGTTGATAATACATAACCCAATGGGCTTGGCTGGGTTCCAGCCAAACTGTATTTACAAAAGCAGGCAGCTGCCAGATTTAGTTTGTGGGCTGTAGTCTGCAGATCCCTGCTTCAGATGAAGTCTGTGATTTAAACTCCTGTGAAGTGATCCATTCATGGATTTCATGGATTTTTGCATCATTTATTTACCTACTCTCTTTTGTGCTACCTATTTACATTGTTTCTTTTTTCTTTTTCCTATCTGAAACAATATTGAAATTAACATTCTTAGGACACCTACCTAGAAATGGACTCATACACAGAGATGTCCTCAGCATCACAATGTTTGCCTCTGAAGTGATTTTATTAATTCATACTCTACCCATTTCTCACCAGCAGAATATGAGATGCCTAAATTTCTCAACCAAACTTCCTAGAGTCAGACTTAAAAGGTTTTTGCCAAACTACTGAGTAAGGCCTGATACCTTAATTTTCATTTATTTGAATCATTCCAATGTCCTTTTCTGTAAATTCTGTATTTTAATTTTGCTTTGTCATCTATTTCTTTGTGTATTTTCCCTTATGTATGGTACTATAAGATTACATATATTTAAAGACTTCTCTTTAATTTATGAAACCAATCTTTCCCTTAATCACACTATAAGTTAATGACTTGTCTTATCTCCTTGTTAATGGTACTTTTTTTTTGCCTAGTCTTTAATGTTAATGTAATGAAAAGTTTATATCTTTTCTTTACTCCTCCTGCATTTGTATCTTTTAAGGAAATAATTTTTTAGCCCCAAATAATAAAAATAACCACCTGCATCATCTTCAAAATGTTTTAAGATGTTGCTTTTGACACTGAGGTCATGTTTGGTGTAAGGTAAGAATTTAACTTTACCAAACTTTCCCATATAAATAATGAATGTTTTAAATGCCATGTAATAATTTCATCTGTCTTTACTCTGTCATTGCTCTTCCACTTTCGAGTGTTAGGAAATATGTCCATCCATCTATTGGCTGTTTTTGGAGTTTAATCTTCCACCATAGATAGTGTAGAGATTTGAACTGTAATTGCATTAAATTTAGGGAGTAGTCTGGGGAGAATGGTATCTCTGCAACAGTGTGTCTCCTTCTCCATATGTTCCCATGCGATCAGGACTTCCTTTATGTTGTGTGTGGTTGAGATGACCACATTTTTGCCACTCCTCCCACTGAGAAGTGGATTTGCTCCCTCTTGAGGCCAGGCTGCTTCCTTGACTCACTTGAAGAGCCGAGTGTGGTGGACGTAGAGGGATCAGCTTGACCAGTTTGCCTGGGACTTTCCCAGGTTTCGCACTGGGAAGCCTCTTGGCTCTGAGCATGAAGTGATGGTTGATCATCCCATGACTTCCAAGACGAGGTCCTGGGCATTTTGGAGAAAGCTGGCCTTTCGGGACGCATTGTCTCAGCAACCCCAGGCTGGGTGCCTGAGTAAATGCTCACGGAAACGAGCTGCTCCCATTTCTACACCACTCCACGGGCTGCACAGACCTGAGTACCTTTACCCTGTCAGATGGTGGAACAGGCTTTAACAGTCTTTGTGGCATTTGGATTAGTCTATTTATATAAACTTATACAATTTTAATCATACACTAATCCAATCTAAGACATTGTTTAAAGAAATACTGCATGTAATGTTTTAATAGAACACAAAAAATCTTAATGCTTGTTTTATAAATTTAGCTTGCATCAGATTTTCATCAAGTGGTCCACCCCTTAGAATATTAGATGCACTGAGAAGCAAGATAAATTTCTGTAGCTATTGCAGATGCATAGATCGGCCTCCTAAGCCATCAAGCAAACAGTAACACCAAGTTAGTACGGTTAAATTTTATTTTTTTATAATTTAAAATATAACAACCATAGGAACTCAATAAAGAACTGGTAATAAAGAAGTTACAGAGATAAATTATTCTAAATGGAAAATAAATGACACTTGGTGATAAGGCTGATGAGGTCTGGGACTCGGCCCGCCATGTTCACAGCGGCATCCCCACCACCCAGATATGCCTGGCTCACAGTTGGCGCACAATAAATCCTCGCTGAATATTTTTAATAACTTGTACTCATTTCTAACAAATGTATTGTCATTTGATTAATTCAATTTTCTAAGAAACAAAATACACTCAAACCACTTTTGAATACTGTCTTTCGGGATCTAAGCCAGGGACTACCACATAGTTCAATGGACCCACTAATGAGATCATTTCGTCAACTTAGTATTTAATTTTCATGGGATCCCATCCAAGACAGGCCCACTACTCTGGAGCTTCTCTTTCTAACTTGAAGCAGTCTATCAGGTTTCCATTATTTTATGGGTGGGCTCAGCCTTATTGGGAAGATAAAGAAAACAATAGAACCTAGGATGGAACAGAAGGTGAGAACACTGCATATGGGCACCCTTGAATGGACTGGGGTGTTCTGCTGCTGAAATTCCTCGAATGTTGCTCTGTACTAGAAGAAAAATATATGTATTTTTCCATAAATAGACAATTTCTCACTCACAGAAGGCTGAACAAGACACCAGTTTTCCATCTCACTATTGAAGTGGCAAGGAATCCAGTAAATAACAAACAAAACAAAAAATTCTGTCTCTTTATTTAATAAATAAAATGCAGGAAGGAAGTTAACACAAACGGGGACTCTTAAAATGAAATAACCGTGGTGGGGCCCAACCCATCTGGTTGTCTGCCTCACGGTTGCAGGGAAGAGGTCACTGTGGGGTCTGTCTCATCAACTCCCTCTCCCTGGTGATGGAGACAGTCAAGCCTGTGTCCTGCAGTTCAACATGAGAGTGTGGGTGACCCCATGGAAACGGTCATATTGAAGATACATCTCTTTGATTTAATAGAAGATACACACACAGACACACACACAGACACAGACACACACAAACACACACAGAGAGACAGGCACACAGACAGACATACACACAAACACACACACAGACACAGACACACACGGACGACACACACAGACACAGATACATACAGACACACTCAGACACACACACAAAAGCACACACACAAACACACACAGACACAGGCAGACACAGACCCAGACACAGATACACACACAAACACAGACACACACACAGGCACACACAAAGGCAAACATACATGCAGACACACACACAGACACACACGGACAATGCACACAGACATCGATACACACAGACACACTCAGACACACACATAAACACACATATAAACACTGTCATTATTAATTCTTCCAAATTGAACCATTGATAAGGTGGTCTCTTGGATACTCAAAGAGCATTATTCCTTGGCTTTATTCTACAAATAATTTGTCTTTGGCCAAACCTCTGAAAAAATCAGTTTTAAAATTTCCTCTTAAGAACATAAGGGGGCCGGGCGCAGTGGATCAAGCCTGTAATCCCAGCACTTTGGGAGGCTGAGATGGGCGGATCACCAGGTCAGGAGATCGAGACCATCCTGGCTAACCCAGTGAAATCCCGTCTCTACTGAAAAATACAAAAAACTAGCTGGGCGAGGTGGTGGGCGCCTGTAGTCCCAGCTACTCGGGAGGCTGAGGCAGGAGAATGGCGTGAACCCGGGAGGCGGAACTTGCAGTGAGCTGAGATCCGGCCACTGCACTCCAGTTTGGGTGACAGAGCGAGACTCCGTCTCAAAAAAATAAAAAAAGAAAGAACATAAGGAACTTACCTCTGTCCACGAAGAGACGTGTGATCCCTGGCTAGCGTTCCATCCAGCATAAGCTGCAGNACCCAGACACAGATACACACACAAACACAGACACACACACAGGCACACACAAAGGCAAACATACATGCAGACACACACACAGACACACACGGACAATGCACACAGACATCGATACACACAGACACACTCAGACACACACATAAACACACATATAAACACTGTCATTATTAATTCTTCCAAATTGAACCATTGATAAGGTGGTCTCTTGGATACTCAAAGAGCATTATTCCTTGGCTTTATTCTACAAATAATTTGTCTTTGGCCAAACCTCTGAAAAAATCAGTTTTAAAATTTCCTCTTAAGAACATAAGGGGCCGGGCGCAGTGGATCAAGCCTGTAATCCCAGCACTTTGGGAGGCTGAGATGGGCGGATCACCAGGTCAGGAGATCGAGACCATCCTGGCTAACCCAGTGAAACCCCGTCTCTACTGAAAATACAAAAAACTAGCTGGGCAAGGTGGCGGGCGCCTGTAGTCCCAGCTACTCGGGAGGCTGAGGCAGGAGAATGGCGTGAACCCGGGAGGCGGAACTTGCAGTGAGCTGAGATCCGGCCACTGCACTCCAGTTTGGGTGACAGAGCGAGACTCCGTCTCAAAAAAATAAAAAAAGAAAGAACATAAGGAACTTACCTCTGTCCACGAAGAGACGTGTGATCCCTGGCTAGCGTTCCATCCAGCATAAGCTGCAGTGCAACCATCTTTCATCAGGCTTTGAGCCCCAGCAGTCATACTGTAGCTCTGTTATGTTGGCTGCCCAACTTCTTCATCAGAGACTAGACCCACTCCAGGAGACTTGCCGGGCCTTTCCTTCACACATCATGGCACCAGGCGTTGGTGGTACAGTGCTGAGCATAGCTCCCTTCCAAATGATGGAGCCATACAGCAGAGTGGCAGGCACAGTTGGGGTCCTGCTTCCCCACACGGCCTGATGTGGGTCCACCAAATACTCCAGGCTACACCACGACACCAAACACTCAAGAGGCTGATACGAGGACTGAGGCACTGGGTTCAATATGCCCCTCTCCTGTTTGTTTGTTTGTTGTTTGTCTTATCCTTTTACTTGAAACAATCCTCAGAGAAGCACTGCTTTCCAATGGTCCAAAGGTCAAGCTTCCCTGCTGCAGTAATCAGCAAAGAGAGGCTTTTGGCAGTGGCTCTGATGACAGTCCCAGGAGCTCAGTGGCCACTGGCTTTTGTCCTGGTGTCCCTTGAGCTCCCAGTTACTCCAAGGGGAATAGGAGGGTAGCCTGAATGCTGAGCAGTTGCTCATTCATGCTTCAGATGAAAGATGTCCAGACTCTCAAGCAGAACCCTCGTCTCCCCTTTGCAGAGTCTCGAAAGCATATCTTCTTCCCAGCCAAATCAACCAGAATTGCACGAATGGACGTCATTCTCCCAACTCACACAGAAAACAAGGTGTGTGTTTACAGTATTGATTACAACATTGTCTTGTAGAATAAATTAAAGCTTGATCGTAATATTGTGTTTACATTTGGAGCTTTTTGAAAAATGTGTGTCAAGAGAAGTCAGCATCCTGAGAGCTCCAGCGAAGGCCAGGTGCAAAGTGCTATCAACCTGTGACCCAAAGGGATCAAGCCAGGCTGCTCCCGGGCATCAAGTTTAATTTTTCAGCTAGGCCCAGATTCCTAACACAAAGGTCGACTGAGGAGTCTTTCCTATGTTTAGACCAATGCCTGAAGACCCAAAGCTGTCTGAAGCAGCCGTTTCTTTTCAATGGTGGGAGCAGTCCAATATATAAGTCATAACTCACATCTCCAGGATGGGGCTAGGTAACTATTCAGAATTTATAAGAGGGCCTGACCAGCACTCAGACCAACATCCAGTACCTCCCAAGGCCCAAAGTCTGAGTGAGATTTTTCTCACCATTCACGGGAAGTCTTCCCTCTGGCCAGGTAAAGACAAGGTCATCTCAGCTAATGAGAGCTGCTTGTCTCTGTGTGGTCCAGATGTCAGCCAGGAGAGACAGCTACAACCTAGTTGACATTGCAGCTGCCAACTGCCATGAGCACTGCAGTGACGCCTTCCCTCTCCAGTCTGGTCACTCTGGAAATTGTTGGGTGTCATCTATGCACTTATGTGGATTGAAGGGCTTCTCCATGTGAGTGTCTGTGTATTTCTGTGTGTGCGTGTGTGTGTGTGTGTATGTGTGTGTGCACGCACACAAGATAAACTGCATTTCAGAGAACAGAGAACAGAGTCTCCCATGCAGTGTGTCTGAGGGTATCCCTGCAGGGCCAGGCGGCTGACTCCCCACCGCTGGGACTTCTACCTACAGTTCATCAGGGGCTACCAGTCCATGAATGACCCATCTCTAAAAATAATGGTATTTACCTTCGCATTTTATAGTCAGCTCATCTTTCTCACCAGTCCATACATAAATAGTTATCTTGCATTAAATTTGTTCAAGTTCAAAAAGTAAATCAGTAATTCTGCAGCAAAAACCAATAGGATGCATGAAAATGAACACACTCCTTTTCATCCATCTTTATTCATGGTCCTTTCCAAGTACTTTAGAGGCGATGATTGTTCCTCTCAGCCCAGTGAAATTTAGAAGAGAAAAGGGATGTAGGCCTTCAACAATTACTCTACACTCCAAGAAACAATCTCAGTGGATGTTCACCTGTCTAGAGAAGCTCATTTGTTTACCAGATTTGTTCATGTAAAGTGAAAACGGATTCCTTAGACTTTTTAAATATTCTAACTACATTCTTGTAATATATTTTAATGTGTGTCAAAAAGAATAAATAGCCTGAGTGCAACCATAAAGGTCAGATGCAAAGTGCTATTGATCTGTGACCCAAAGGGACGAAGTCAGGCTGCTCGTGAGCATCACATTTAATTTTCAGCTAGACTCAGAAGTGGAATGCAAAGCTCAGCCATGGAGTATCCGGATGCCTGGAGATTTTGAAAGGTGTTTAAGGGAGATTCAAATTTTGATTCAATCTTGGTTCTGGTCCTTATGTCTTCAGAGTAAACAGAGAATGGTAGTGTATTTCAAGGATATGTTTCCAAAGGCCCTCTCAGATCATGGGTTAGTGAAAAAACTATGCTCATTTTTAGAGGAGCGGGATCCCTCTCAGACATCACTTTCGAGGTCAGCGTCTGCTCCGGCCAAGCTGATTGGAGCACAGACCTTGTCACATCTGGCATCCCCTATCACCTTCACGTGGCCATGAGCAGGTGTCCCGAGCTTGCTTCCTCGGCTGGGAAGGAAAGCTCAGCAGGGAATCCTGCTCCTTGCTGGTAGAGTCTGAGTAACAGCATCTCTAGCCCTGGTCAGTGCATCTCACCCTGATGCGGGATCTGCCGCCTGGCCTGGAGGCTCTGCTATTCTGCTCCAGCAGCACCATCACCTGCTCCACAGTGCCAGGAATCTCTCCAGGTGGAAAGGGCCAGAACCCATACGTCCCTCGGGGGTGAGGGCTCTGGATCTAGAGGATCGTGGCCAGAGGGGTGCCCCCTCTTCTCTGGGCAGAGTCAAATCCAACAGCCATTTCTGGACTGATTAATAGGTGTCCAGACCTTTGCTCGGTACAGTGGGCACCAATGAAGCATGAAGCCCAGTTCCTGCTTTTAAGAGCTCAGAGAAGGTACAGAAAGGGCTCTCCTTGGGGGTGGAGTGGGGGACTCCATACATGCAGGATACCTGGACAGAAATGAAGAGAGAATATAATCAAATACAGGTGGCTCTAGACACTGAGAACAACAGCACAGAATCCTCCAGGCCAAGAGGCAGATGTAGGCATGATGTGCATGAACTCCTCACACCAGAATGCCCGAAAACAGGAATCTGACATGGGCCCATAGTGGGGAATGCACCTAGGTAAATAGAGTATGGGTAGAAAGGCTTCAAGAGCCAGAATATATGTCACTTCCAAAGACCAGGAGCTTTTAAAAGTGCTCTAAGGAGGAGGTGACAGACAGCTGGGCCAGGGCTCTGTAGGATGGGTCTCTAGGGAACAAATTCATCAGGATGAACCTGGGTGAGCCTATGAGAAATTCCACAATGTTCTGAACTCAGGAAAATGAGCTCAATGAGGGCATCTCACTGATTCTCCCCATCTTCTTATTTGGCCATGTACTGATGCACTTGTGTTCATAGTCCTAAGAATCAAAAATGAAATGTACAATCTCTTCAGTGGTGAGTGGTGTTCATCTGCTCCCAGGTCCAAGGTCAAAATAAAGATCCCAACTTTCTTGTCCTAGATAGATCCTAACTAAACACACACACACACACACACACACACACACACACACATACACACACATGTTTTCTGGTTTGAGGGACCTGTATTAGTAAGCATTTTCGTGAGATGCTAATTTCTTCTTAAACATCAGTCATTTAAAGTTTTCTGTTAGGAAATTGTTCTGTCTAAAATCGGGGCCATCAACACCATGTCTGCTCAAGGAGGAAAACAGTGGCACCCTGAGTGAGACTGTGCCCTGAACCCAAGGTGCTGGCAAGGCCTTGGGGTCTGTTGGTGGTGAGAGACACCTGCTGCAGGTCCTTAAATTGGATCTTGCCTCCTCAGCACGTTTTAGAGCACACGTAGCCTAATGCTGCAAGTCCTTCTGGATGGTGGCAGGGGCATCTCTTCCCTGAGTTTGGAATAATAAAATGTTATCTGAGATAAGACTATTTGGAAGAAAATAGTTTTTAAGCATTTACGGGAAATGTGTTGAGTGGTCCTGCAGATCTGTATGCTTGATTTGGGAACATATCATCTTCCTGTAAGACTCCAAAGCAGTATCTCTTTGAAATGTGTGAGTAAAACTTCTGGGGTTTGGATCACACAGCCAATTTAGGTCCATTAGAACTCTCTTATCCCCGAAATGCACCTGGAAATGATAAAAAAAAAAAAAAAAAAAAAAAAAACTAGTTGCCTATTTTGAGTAATGTTGGCAAAGTTTTCCAAGATTTTTACAGTTCAGCTCTAGTGCAGCTGAAGCAGAGGGATCTGTTTTCAACACCAAAAGTGGGAAATTTGCTGCAGAATCACTGCTCGTGGCAGCCAGATTTATTGCTCCAGTATCTCAGAAACGACAATTAAAAAACACAAGTTTGTCCATTGTTGTTCATGCTGCTACTTTGAAACACATCCGCTAAACATTGTAGAAACAAAGAAGGGGAGTTCACACAGCCTCTGAGAAACCATCCTGAGCATGAAAAAAATGCATCTCAGAGAGGACGTTTGGAAATCTTTTTTGCATCTTGAGCTAGTAGAAACGTTTTCATTAAAAACTTCAGATACTTTTACAAATGTAGGGTCCTATGTTTCTTATTAAATGTACAGCTCTGCCTCTTGACAGATAAAAATATTTCTAAACAAGTGATGAACTGGATGTGACCTCTTGCAGGGGGCAGAGTGGCCTGGTGTGGAAATGAAGCAGGGAGGATCAGGAGCCCTCCTGGAGCCCCGTGAGGTCTGCAGAGCCAGAGTCTTTCTGTGACAAGTGAGCATGTGTGTGTGTGTACCTGTGCATGCCTGTGTGAAGGGGTGTGGATATGTGTGTGTGTGTGTGTGTGTACCTGTGCATGCCTGTGTGGAGGGGTGTGGATATGTGTGTGTGTGTGTGTGCGCACGTTTATATGCCTGTGCATATCTGTGTGGAGGGGTGTGGATGTGTGTGTATGTGTGTGCCCATGTGAAGTGTGCATGTGTGTGTGTGTGCATGTATATGCCTGTGTCTGTCTGTGTGGAGGGGTGTGGATGTGTGTGTGTATGCACCATTGTGGAGAATTGTGCATGTGTGTGTGTGTGTGTGTGTGTGCATGTGGCTGTGCCTGTGTGGAGGCGTGTGGATGTGTGTGTGTGTGTGCGCGCGCCTGTGTGGAGAAGTGTGTGTGTGTGTGTGCATGCACATGCCTGTGCCTGCCTTGCTTGTTGTGTGGAGGGGTGTGGATGTGTGTGTGTGTATGCCTGTGCATATCTGTGTAGAGGCATGTGGATGTGTGTGTGTGTATGCCTGTGCATATCTGTGTGGAGGGGGTGGTGGATGTGTGTGTGTGCCTGGGTGAAGGTTTGTGCACGTGTGTGCATGGGTGTGCATGCTTGTGTGGGTGTGTGACGCACCTGTTGGGGCCAGAGGGCTGGCACATGACTGGCTCTTGCGGCCATCTACATCCACCACTTCATACGGAAAGGGGGTCTGATACGGTGCAGGTTAGGGAAAAAGCGTGACCCTTCCCTTCCCAATGGATGAACATGTCAGTGAGCAGTATGTCCCTATAGCTGCAGGGGCCCTCCACACAAACAGGGTAGGGTTGGATGATGCCTCGACATTTAGAGCAAGAGTACCCAGAGAAGGGTTTTGGCCCATGGCCACTTTGCTTGCTCCACCCAGAATATTCCAAATTAGAGGCTCACGTGCACAATGTAATCAATAGCCACTCCCACCAACAGGACTGAAATTACAATCTTTACATTAAGGTAAAACCCAAGGCTTGGGAAACAGAATGTCAGAGTGCAGAGCCAGGCCTATCTTTGAGACTGTGGAATGACCACCCGATCCTCTGTTCACTGAAGGCAGAATTCAGGAACCTTGTGAGCTGGTTTGCTATGTCCCCGTTAGAAGTGGCATCCTTCTATGCCATGCAACTCAATCTGTTAGCATGAGCTAAACAGATATATGATGAAAGCAGGGAGAACATATCTCAACGTGCCAAGAACACAGCACTTCTCGCTCAGGAAGCTCTGGGGAAGCCCTCTCTAAGCTTGTCCTGCTCTGCAGCTTGGAAACACACAAAGAATGGTCAAAATCAGGGCAGGGAGAGCGATTCAGGGCACAGGCTGCTATGTCTCCTTTTCCTTCCTTTTGTGATTTCTATTTGATGGTACAAAGCTTTCGTCATTGCAAAGGTGGCTGCGATCCTAACTTTGCTTGAGGAACTCCGATAGTTGAATGCAATTTTCACTTTGGATTGCAGCAACTTACTTTTTAAAGCATGGCCAGTAGAGAGGAGAACCATCTTCTGAAGTGGTCAGCACAGGCCTTCAGGGGTGGCTGTGGTGGCAAGTCTTTGAGTGAGTATCCGGTGGGAGGATGACAAGGACACTGAGTCAGCCAGGTATGAGGAGCTCACTCTGGCGGGACTTACAAATACACAACATTTCTCTCCACCCCTCTTTGACTATTGACTTAAATGGGTGTTGCTGGAGGTAAGAAGCACGCACAGAAGAATGTGCCCTGCGAGGCATCCATAATTAAAATCCAGATTCAATGGGAGTGTCTCCCCACCTTGCAGCAAGCTTTGTCATCCTGCAGAAAGAACACCAGCCTCGCGGTGTAGAGAAAAGTTAAACAATTGTCACCGGAAAGCAGATGAGGCTTTATTGAATGCCTGTATTACTAATGCATGAAGAGGTGCTGTGCTGAGCACAGAAGATACAATCATTGCTTTAATCATGGTACAAGTTTTATCACCATTAGCCCCATTAAACATCAAGAGCAGGGCAGACTTGCTCCAAGGCAGGGAGCTCTTGTGGTTTCAGGAAAATCAAGGAGCCGGGGTCATTCGGATGCCAGTGGTCCCGAGGGAGGGTCATCTGGGTGGAGAGAGAGGGCTAGTGTTACCACCTCGAGGACAGAGGAGAGGTGAGGATTCAGGCCCAGTGGGAGCTGGGGTCAAGGAGAGGCTGCCGTGCAAGTGACTCCATCACCGTCAGTCGGCACCTGGGGCCTGGCCTCCTTCCCTCCCCCAAGCCCAACCTGAGCAGGTTAGAGACGAAAACAGAAAGGAAGGAGAGGCCAGCCCCTGTGGGCACTTGTTCTTCCTACCTGTTGCTTGCAGGGAGAATGGTTTGGGGCTGGGGAGTGGATGGTGCCGGGAATCTTCTCCTGTCCCCGTGTTGTCAACATATCAGTGTAAGGTTTGGCCTGTCTCCAGGAGATACTCTTTCTCTCCCTGGCCCCTCTACTGGGGACGTAGTGGGCACAGAGTCAGTTTCTGACTCTGGCTGCTGAGCAGAACCTGACCCTTGGGTGAGGGGTCTTCAGACATAGATCTTGGGGACGCTTGGAAAGACCATTATCCATGGGACAGACAAGCCCTGACACAGCTTCCTTGATAGTTTTGCTGACTTTTGTGTCCATCAGACTGAACCCTGGAGAAGCCAGGACTGGGGAAAGCTACCAGGTGCTCACCTTGGGCACAGGCAAGGGATATAACACACCCGACCATGAGATAAATAACATTCAGTGCCATATTTTAAAAAATTAATGCAAACAAAAGTCCATTATCAACAAAGTATCAACGTTTTCAATAAAGGCAGGATCCATGACAGTCCTGCACTGAGCCACATGGAAGCCTGAAGTCAAGGTGAAAAATGGGTAATTCTGTTCCTGTATTTATGCCACGTTCTTATATTTTTGTCCATCATGGATATTTTGCATTAATTTAGACATTTTAAAATATTGCATTAAAATATTACATATTTGGGAGACTGAGTGTTTTGGCAGCCTTTAAATGTTGTACCTGAGTGTTACAGGTTGACTTGCTTCCCCAAAAAATTCATGAGAAAATTGTAACCCCCGGTATGTCAGAAGGCTGCCGTACTTAGAAATAGGGTTGTCGCGCAAAAGATAACTAGTGTTGGTGAGGATGAGGAGAAAGAGGAGTACTTACATGCTGTTGGTGGGAATATAAATTAGTACAACAACCGAGGAGTGTTTTGCGGAGGTTCCTCAAACACCAAAAGTTGAGCTACCATAGGATCCAGCAATCCCACTGCTGGGTATTTATCCAAAAGAAAGGAAATCAGTATTTCAAAAGGATGCCTGTACTCACAACAGTCAAGACATGGTATCCCCCTAAGTGCCCGTCTACAGATGAATGGGTAATGCACGTATGCTCTGTGTACACAGTGGAATACCGTTCAGCCACGAAAAGAATAAAATCTTGGCATTGCAGCAATGTCGATGAACCTGGAAGACTTTATGTGAAGTATTTTCCTATCGGTCTCGGAAAGGCAAATGCCTTGTGATCTCACTTTTATGTGGGATCTAAAAACGTTGATCTCCTAGAAGTAGAAGTAGAACAGCAGTGACCAGAGGCTGGTAGAGCGGTGGGTAGCAGGGAGGGGTGGTGAGTGGATGCGAAGTTAGAAGGGAGGAATAAGCTCTGGGGCTCTGTTGCACAGTGGGGTAACTGGAGTTAGCAATGATGTGCTATGTATTTCCGACTGGCTGGGAAGGATTTTGCATGTCCTCGACACAAATAAGTGACGGATGATAATTTCCTGGGTTTGATCATTATATAATGTGTACCCCATAAATATGTACAATTTTTATGCGTTAATTGAAAATAAAATAAAGCTTCAAAAAAGAAAAGGGAATAGGGTCATTGCAGATGTCATTAGTTAAGATGAGGTCATACTGGAGCAGTGGGCCTAATCCACATGATCGATGTCCTTATCAAAAGGGGGACTTGGACACAGAGACAGCCACATACAGGAGATCACTGTGAAGATGGAGCAGAGGTGAGGGGAGGCTTCCCCAAACCAAGGAACAGCAATGATTGCAGGAAACCCCTGGAAAGTAGGAGAGGGTCCCGCGACAGTTTCTCCCTCACAGCCTCAGGAGGAAGCAGCCTGCCTGCCAACACCTGCCTCTCAGGCTTCTGGGCTCCAGAGCTCCAAGGCCATGGGTCCCTGCTGTTCCAGCCCTCCACGCTGGTGGCCTGGCAGGGCTGTGCACACTGAGCCCAGAGGCTCGGGCCCACGGTGCCCACACGCCCTCCATGGACGTGAGTGCAAACCCACATGCTCGTTGGCCTGTGTGTGCACCATGGCTGCAGCGGAGCAGGGGATCAAGAGACACAGGTGGAGGGTGCAGGGAGGGCACAGTCAGAGCCTTCATGAGAAGCAGGGACCCAGCTTCCATCGTGGCCCAGAGGGCCCTGCCCCTGCCCTGCTTCTTCCAGGCCTTACATGGCGAGCATTCTGCAGTAAACTCACGGACACTAAGGTCTCCCGTGGTCAAAAGTGGGCTGTAGCAGCCATCCAATTATACAAGAAATGTAGATTTCTTCCTCTGAGTGGCTGGATTTCAACCGCTTGGTGGGCGACTGTTATGCACGGGTGACTGTTAGAGGCTTCCATGTCTCCCTTTCCTTCCCGTTGTGATTTCTATTTGATGGCGCAAAGCTTTTCTCAGAGCGCCCTGACAGCAGAGAAGAGACCCCTCAGTGGGGACAGCAGAGCCTGGGCGAGGCCACACACCAGGGTCTGTTGATCTCCAGCACCCTCTTCCCACACATGCGCGCTACTATCGCGCGTTTGTTTGGAATGGCTTGTGTCCTTTGCAAACGTTTAAATACTATTGTTTTGCCCTGATGATATTTTATTACCCTTCCAGTTGATAAATCAAACTGCATTTATGCATTTTATGTCAAATTAATTTGTGCATTTTCTTCTTGTCGTTCCCCCTGCTCCCCATGACTCCCCACCCCCCAACCCGGCCTTCATTTGTCTTAAACTGGGCCTATTTGGGGTTCTCTGCTCTGAATCAGTCCCCCTTTGCCTGTCAGTGCATGCACTGACAACACAAACCTTACAGCTCCTCCTCATTAACCCGATCCTGTTATAGGAGCTGGGGGTGGTGAGGGGATCTCGAATACAGACAGAGAGTGGTGTGGAAACAGCCTCCCTGGTTATTACTTTCCTAAAGGAAGCTGTCTAGGATGCAATTCCATTCCTCTCTCATCCTTTTATTCTTTTTTCTTTATAAGAACAAGATCAAATGTTGTATGCAGTATCAAGTTTTCATAACCATATAGAATAAATATTTTAAAGTCTGTCATTTAAACAGGTGGCTGGGTGGCACGTGGGCTGCCTGGGTCAGGAGGAGGTGAGCGTGTGAGCCGGGACTCCGTGGGCTGCCTGGGTGGAGCTTGGCCTCATCTATGTGTAGACAAACCTCAGTTACAGGGCAGCCTGCCCATTCTGACCATATTAGTAACATCAGCGGATAGGTGGGATAAATGATAACCCGTCTTAAACCTCCTCTTCACCACCTCCTCCTCCCAGCCCCAGCCCAGCCCCCAGTCCCGAGCAGGTGCTGGACTCAGCCTTGCTTATTTTCCCCTGCTACCACAGTGACACCTAGTTGATCCTCAGTAAATACAGGATTGATTCAATCCACACCTTACTCTACTGGGAGATAAGAAACGTGGGGGATAGGAAGGAGCAGCTAGGCCACTTAGCTGCTTTGACAAGACACACAGGTACATATTCTAGAACTTTAGAGACACAGCTAACCTACCTTGAAAATGTGGCCTGTGGCAGCCAATCTTTGGTCCTTTCTGGAAACGTTAGAGGAAGGAAGACAGTACTTTTTTTCTCTTCTGTTCAATGAAAGAATTCAGGTGTTTAAAAATCTTCCCTCAAAGTTTCTATTTTGTTGTCCAACACCCGAACCATTGAGCACTGCTCTGGAAAAAGCCTTCGGTATTTCTCATGTTCTGCTGGCTGGAGACCTCCCAGATGCAAGCTGACTTTCCCGTTCACACGTCTTCCACACACGGTGCCTGCAGACCACACCGCGTTTTTCTCACACTGCACCACATTGCCCTTGGGTGGGGACATGGCCCTCCTTCACCCTCGGGATGAGTTCTTTCCCCCAAGTAGGTCCTGCTGGTGTGCAGGGATTGTGGGCCTACTTGCAAATCATAAAATCAACTGTAGCTCCAAAGCTACTGCCTCGATTTTTAATTTTTAAACTCGGCCCTATAGCTACGAAAATGCTGGACAGAGGACAGACGTGTCTTTCTCCTCCGCCTTCTCTGTGGCCTCCTGCACTCCTACAGAAAGGTCACATTGAAAAGCAACCTCTTGGGAGGCAGAATTCCTAAAAGGGTGGGAGATTTAACCAGATCTTCTTATAATGACAATCTGTCAAGCAATGCACTTTAAATCCATTTAAAGTTATCTTTGAGTAAGATGTGTCTCCTTTAAATACCGTAATACCCATAACACTCTCACAAAAGCTCTATTCATTGTCCTGACAATGCTATAATGTTTGTGTTTACCCAGAAGGTAAACATGCCTGCTAAGGCCCGCTCCAGGCCCTAAGCACAGCCGTCAGCCAGTGGGAACCAGTGGCGATTATGGCTGCTTTGCAAAAGTCAAGTAGCTCCCTGCATACCACTTCTCAGACTTGGTTAGGTGTGAGTTCCAAGCAAAATATCACACAGAAGTCTGGGAGAAATATGTTGAATTAGCTAGACTATTGGCCATAAGCCCTCGGCAAGGCAATAATACCCTAAAAATATGTGCGTGCAGGAATGAGATTAACGTCATTCAGAACGGGGGGCTGTTCGTGGGCTGGGGGGCTGCGTGGAATTCAGTGACGGAAGGTTTAAAGATCCAGGACAGTCTGCGTGAATGGCGTGTGGGTGCACTGTCTTCAGACTCCGGGTGACGCTGAGAGGGTGTGGGTGCCCATCCTGGGGTGCTAGTCCCCCCAGCAGTTCTCTGAGAGCACAGGGCGCTCCCGCTCCTGGCTGGAGAGATTCACACACAGGCATCCCTCGTGTTGTTGGCTCTCAGTGGTGTTCGGTGACTTCCGCAGCAGTTCTTTCTCCGTCCCGTAAAAACTCTTGAGCCAACACTTTCTGGAATGGGCCTGTCTTTGCCAGGCGCCTCTTTTCTTTGGTTTAACTTCTCTGTTTCTGGCCTGCACATCTGTTCTCTCCCTCATCTTTTTCATTTGGTATTCTGAGAGCAGAGAGTGTGATTAACCACCGGCACCTCCTCTGAGCTCCCATTTTCAAACGCAGCAGGTCAGAAAAGCTGTTTTAACGGGGCTGAGATATGGGAAGTGTTGGTCCCAGGTGAAGTACCCCAGGTCCCAGCAGGAAGCCTTGGGGTACGCTCTAGACTTCTGGCAGTATTTTGCATACCATTGATCTCCATGTCCATTTCAAGCTCATTACTTGTTTGCAGGATGTGTGCTTTCTATCCCACACCCACTTCTCTCTGCTCTTTATAAATGCCAAAATCTTTCACGAGGTGTAAAATTTCTCCAGTGCAAGCACGCGTCCTGTCTTTAGGCTGATATCCAACTCTCGCTGTTTTGTTCCCACCTGAATTAAGAATATGTAACTGAAACTAGGTTTCAAATATGGTTTGAAATTAAAGGTTATTTTTTTTTCCTTTCTGAAGATACTTAGTAGATGTGAACTATGTCTATACTTATGATCTCTTCTTGAAAAGACATCTGTCTGTTGTGCAAACAATAGCAGCCATGAGGGTCATGGGCTTCCCCACCCTCGGCCCTCAGGCTCTGCTCCCTGCTGCCCCCAACAGACCCTGAGGACGCCAGGGACAAATGTGGGCTGTCCAGCTCCTGGATGGGGGGGATGTGGAATGATTCAGACGCCCCTGCCTCCTCTGCTTCCTTCTCTTGGGGGCTGCCGGGGCAGTCATCTGCCCAGTCGTTCATCCGTTGTTCTTCTGTATAGAAATAAAATCCAGACCCTGACTGATATTTCCGGGACTTGAATGTAGGTGACAACTTTCTTGTTAGAAAAATAAACAAGGTTCTATGTTGTCACTTTGTAAATCTGCCTTTCCCAACAGAAGCACGAAGTCACCATCAAACAAAGTGTACAAATTGTGCTCCAGAATGAAGTGGGCGTGCTTTTGTGAAGCGTCTCTGTTTTGCGTGTTAGTTCTCTGAATGCATGTGGGTATGTAGGGCCCACCAGGGCTTGAAGCACAGAAGAAACATAAGTCCTCACACTCTCATTCAGTCCCCTAGATCCAGAACTCCCTAGAAATGACTTAGAATAAACATTCCCATATTATTAACAATCAAAAGTTTGGAAATTTAGGCTATGCAAAACAGCTTCACCTACAAGAGACATAGTGGCCAAATCCCTGAGTCTAGTGAAAAAAGAAAATGGAACAATTCACGTGCTTATCGGTAACAATGTCCACATTGTTAATCTTATAATAATAATATTAGTAATTTTATTCTGTTCAAGTGAAGTGCACTTATAGACTCGAATATTAGATACTCTTCCTCTCCCCAAGTCTTAGTATGCAAACGAAGATTGAAATTACTCTCTCATTAGAATTTCCCACTGGTTAATGACCTTTGAGGAGCACACAGAAGTGAGAATTTGGAAAAGGCAGGGTTTGCTTGAGTGAGGCCCTGGACGAGAACATTCCCTGCAGTCCATCTCTTTGAGCAACTAAACCCTCTTGATAGAAAACCAAATAAGTAAAAGAGACATCAGTGACCATCCAGTAGTGACCACACAAATGTCTGAGCACACTCCCACCTTGAGATTTCAACTGAGCAGAGGACTGGCTAACAGGAACATGCCTGAGACAACCAAGGCAGCACCAGACACTCCAAAGCCTCCTCTTGCCGCCAGCCAGGCCTCTCTCTCCTCCATCCCCTCCAGCTTAGACCTGGGGACTCCTCCTCCAGCTTTCAAAGCAGTGGGGTCCAAGCCTAACCCTGCAGTCCCAGCCACCTGTGAAAGGAAAGAGAGGCTAGAGATGGTAACAGTGTGGCTGGGATAGCGAACACAGCCTTCCAGAGACAAACTGCAGCCTCTGTGGATCCTTGCAGGAGTGCGGGATCCAGCCTGCCAGCACCCAGATGGACCATGGGTGAGTTTAGGTTCCTGGGAAAACACCCAGCCTGCGGGAGGCATGCAGCCCTCCCTCCCATCCCACAGCCACCAAATTAAAATCGGTTGATGTTATAGTGAGAAGCTGGTTGCCAAAATGTGGCCACCTTGCTTCCGAGTTCGTGCTTTGAATTTGGGCTTAAAAGGCTTAGATACCTCTTCAAATTTTTTTCTAAATCATCAAAATGAATTTACCCCAGGAGGGGATGCTATTCTGGGGTCACCATAATTTTACTTCTGATTCTGCCCCTAGGTTAAAATAATGCTGTGATAGTTAAGATTAAAAGTGAGAAGTGAGAACTAACAGCCCTGCAAAAAAAAAAAAAAAAAAAAAAAAAAAAAAAAAAAAAATGGTACCGCAAAGCATCGAAGTTATATGGGGGTGGGGAAATGGAAGTTCAGCATTCCCTGGAAAGGGTTGCCCCAATCCCTGCTTTTGCTCAAGGCAAGATTTTTATGCAACCTTTGCAGTGATTTTTGAGTAACACCTGAAGCCGAGGGAAGCGCAAACCCTCCTTTAATCTTAGCAGAAGCCTCCCTGTTAGGACTCAACTTTGTTCTTTCTCTGCTGTCATTAATTTTCCCCTTGAACATGCTTTTTCTCTCTGACAAAATAATGATTTTATTTGAGCCGCTGATGATTATCTGGCTGTATCAGACTTGAAAACTGTAATTTGAAAAAGGTGAGTCCCCTGCTCCCTCGAAGGCACACGCTGCCTTTTTCTTTTTCAGAGACAGATATTAGAGGGCTTCTTTTAAATTTAAGCTGACATTCTTTGTCCAGGGATTTGAAATCCTGTAGAATATTAAAGCCCCATCTTTATCTTTAAAATATACTTTTAAAATCTATTCTCTGTGGGGCTGTTTTAGTCCCTGGACGATTCTAAGTGACATTAAACAGCAAGTGAATTAGACCCAGCATGAATCACTAAATGGAAATGTATGTTTTAAAAATAATTGATTCAGGTGGGTTCGGTGAGCTGAGCCATCGCCTGGAAAGGCTGGCAGCCTGTAGCCCCGGCTCTGCCCGCCTGGCACGTTGTGACCTTGAGTGAGTTGCTGAACCCCACCCACCTCGGTTTTCTTGATGGAGAAAAGGAGCTCAGTCTGAGTGAACCCCATTGAGCACAGTTCTGGAATTAATCAGAGCTTAATTATTGTGAAGTCTATGGATGGCTTTGTCGTTGTTTAATGGTGAAGAGAAGGGGGCCGGAACTGCCAAATGAAAAATTAAAACAAAAGTATCTGGTACTCCCAACATAATTTTGGAAATTAAAACATATTAAAAGCAATAAAAGCCAACAGTGCTGACAGTGTTTGTCTGGAAAGGGCACTGCGCTGTCCCCTGCAGCCTGGATGCTGTGTCTGAAGGACCTGATTCTGCCTGTCCGAACTTCCGCTTTCCCCAGCATCTTTTTCTGCCCCTCTGCTTCTCTGGGGCTCCTTAATTGTCTTTCCCTTTGCACCTTGTATTCGTCTGTTTTCACACTCCTGAAAAAGACGTACCAGAGACTGGGTGATTTACAAAAGAAAGAGGTTTAATCGACTTACAGTTCTACCTGGCTGGGGAGGCCTCAATATGGACATTGTTACTGATAAGCATGTGAATTGTTCCATTTTCTTTTTTCACTAGATTCAAGGATTTGGCCACTATGTCTCTTGTAGATGAAAGGCAAGGAGGAACCAGTCACGTCTTACATGGATGGCAGCAGGCAAAGAGAGAGAGCTTGTGCAGGGGAACTCCCCTTATAAAACCATCAGATTTCGTGGGAGTTACTATCACAAGAACTGCACAGGAAAGACCCACACCCATGATTTAATCACTTCTCACCTGATCCCTCCCAACCATGGAGAAATTGTGGGAGACTCAATTCAGGGTGGGATTTGCGTAGGGACACAGCCAAACCATATCATACCTCTAGCTCCGATGGCTCCCATGCTGGCGATGTTTCTGGTCCATTGACAAAAGTTTTTCTCCTCTAGCTACTTAGGCCATCTTCCATCTCAGAAATTCATGGCCATCATGGTGTGCAAAAGAGTTCCCTGGGATTGAGGAATGTTGTCAGAATCTCTAAGGTTCTGTGCAGCCCAGTGCCCTGAAGGGAGAAGACCTTGTCCATCCTCCAGCAAGACTGTGGTTTCCTTGTCTTTTCTGAATAAGCTTGATGAGTGTCAGGGAGGGCAAGCTCAGCAAGGCCACCCCTAGGTGGGTTCAGCAGGAGGTGGGTGCCAGCCCCTGAGGGCAGTGCAAGCAGCTACTGGCTAGGGGAAGGCTGGTGTCTGTCCCCCAGCACCCTGTCAGGGAACAAGCTATCCCCCTTCAAGACATGCAAGTTCTGCATCTCTGTTCAGATCATTGATCCAATGTTCCTGGCTGTCCTTTCCCACAAAGCTCAATGCTCTTGAATTATCATATCACTGGTGCAGTCTCTGGCCCAGCGGACTCTGGCTGGAACCCTCCCATTGGTGAGAACTTCAGCCCCACCAGCTGTTCTGCGGACTGGGCTGTGGTTTCCAGAAGGCCTGGCCACCTCTTGGGGACAGTGGAAGGCAGGTGGGACAACACAAGGCCCTGATGACTGGGCCAAAGCTCAGGGCTGGGAAGGAGGAGCCCTGGATCAGAGATAAGAGCTGCTGCATCAGCAGAGGAAAGAAGGCACCCACTGCATCTCAACCCAGGTGGCTTTGCTCCAGGGCACGTTTGGCACCGTTGGGAAATGTTTTTCTTTGTCACGACTGGTGGCTACTACTGACATTTAGTAAACAGAGTCCAGGATGTTGCTAAACAACCCAAAATACATAGGACTACTCCCTCCCACAAGAAAAGCATGTCCCCAAATACCCACAGTGCCAGGCTGAGCAACGCTGGCCTAGTGAGGCTGGCAAGGGCAGTAGCTCTAGGTCATGCAAAAGTCCTGCTTTCACTCCCTAGGTCTAGGGACTCTGGAAAACTCACCTAACCTCCTGAAGCCTCAATGGCCTCACCTGTAAAATAGAGTGAATGATCATAGTGTCCATCTGGCCAAGCCGTTGCTATGATTAGGTGTGACAATGTACGTAAAACACCAGCCCACACTAACAGTGCAGTAAACATTCGGTGTCAACACCGTCAATTACATGTTATTTTTGTAAATACACATCAGAAATGTCCCATGCCTGATTAACTGCCTGCCTAGAAACCACAACAATGAAAAAAGAGTACTTTTAAAATATTTTGAAATTGTGTCTAGGTGTGGTCTGGACCTAATAACAATAAGCCAATACATCACAATGAATAAAAAATAAAGAAATCCTACTAAAAATATAAAAAGTTAGCCAGACGTGGTGGTGGGTACCTGCACTCCCAGCTACTGGGGAGGCTTAGGCAGGAGAATGGTGTGAACCCGGGAGGTGGAGTTTGCAGTGAACTGAGATCGTGCCACTGCCCTCCAGCCTGGGCAACAGAGTGAGATTCTGTCTAAAAAAAAATAAAAAATAAAAAATAAAATAAAATAAATAAATCATCTCCAAGGGCTTCTCTGGCTGCTGACGGGTTCATGTCTGTGCATATATGCAAAGTCAATCGTCTGCAAGTAGATGGTTAGCATGTGTTTACACAAGTTTTTTAGTTTTTGAAAAATGGGGCTTTGAGAAAAATCGCAGTATCTGTGCGCTTAGTGCCTGGGGAGAAAACAGGGCACTGGGCTGCATCCAGCCTGCACTCCCACTGCCCAGAGTTTCACGCTGTCTAACTCATTCCCTGAAGTCAAAGGGGTCAAGACAGTAAATGTCCCCCAAACAGAGCATGTTTCTATTTGAGATTACTCTAGGCAAAGTCATATGTAATAAACATAAACACATTTGCAGAGAATGCAAGATGTATATGACTTTTATTCTTTCTATTCAACAATGCAATGTGTAATTTTAATTTTAAGTTAAATGTTTCTTTCTTTTTGATCATGGTTTCATCTTGTGTGCATGTTACCTTGCCCAAGGGAATACCGCCCACATACACATATTTTTACAACATTACTCTTACCCTGATGGTAACTCAATTAATTAGAAAGATTGGAATCACATCTAATTGCATACTTTGCTAGCATAAACTTGTCAGAGTCATCTGATGTGAAATAAAATCCACAGAATCTTTAAATAAAATCAAAGGTAAGAATAAGCACTATGTGCCTTTATAGATGAAAACAATTTTGCTAAAGAATCATTAACGTAGATGGTCTTACAAGTCATAAGCTTTTCATATTTTCATTCCTAAACCTCTATACCACATTACATTATCTTCAGCCATAAACTTTAGGCTCTCACCCAAATGCAGGGTTTTTGGAGAGTCCAACCTTATGTAATAACTAACACATACTCAGGCAACCTGTCTTTTAATATTACTCCTATATATTTGAAATATTAAACATAAAGCGTGTGGTAAAATGCCACTCCCATAAGCACATATTAACAGAGATCTTTCATAAACAGCTTCAGAATGTGGAAAGAATGTCTTTGAACATTTTCAAAGAGATGGTCTATTTTTCATCTAGAGATGAATTTGCAGTTGTACAATAAAGAGAGAAAAGACATTTATCAAACCTTTCACTGTGCTGATTTTTATCTGCAGCTCTCACTCCCTGTGGCCTCTTCACTTACAGTCCCTGGAGATAACTTCTGGGAGAAACCACCTCACCGGAATTCTCTTCCAGGTGAAAAAATCACCTTTACCATTGACCTTCATTAGCCAAACCTCTCTTTTGCCAAATCCAACAGCCAAGGCCTGCTTCCATTTCATCATGCTCTGCAGAAAAGCATCTCAAAACCAACTTCCAAAACAGCGAGTGGACACATGGCAATGGGAAGTCATGGACTCTGGATTTTTCCTGGCCAACAGCAAATGAAGATGAGGAGGGAATTGCTATGCCTGTTTGGAACATGTTCCTCATTGTAACTGTCCCAAAGGACAAAGTCTCTTGCTTAAAACGCCTGGGAGGGCTATGCTGATAAATGTAATTCACACTGGAGATCCAGAAGTTGTACCCACAATTCCAGCTATTTTTACTAAAGGACCCAAAAAGGAATTGCTTGCACCTCTTGTGGAATTAGATTCTCTTTCTTCTTAGCTTTTACTGTAGCCACAATTCTTCATTTACGAACTTGTCAAAGTCCTAAAACAAATGCTTTATAGTTATATCTTATTTTTGTTTGTCTGTGTGTTGTTGGTTTTGTAGTTAGTCCTACCCGAGAAAGAGACAAGATTGGCCCGGATCAAGTTCTGCAATTCCACTATTACTTTCCTTTGATTTTAAAGCAAATACCACATATACCATCTACGTGTCTGGAGGGAGTGAGAAGGTGGAAGAAGCTGTGCTTAACTCCAGTAAAGCCTGGATGTTGGCTCTGTGCTATCGGACCATTAAATTGCTCCACGTCGCTTTCATTCTTGGAGGATAGAAAATAATGCATATGCTTAAAGTGCTGTTAGATCAGTTTATTTGGTTACATTTAGAAATCACTTCCTATGAAATAGAGCCTATGAAAATAATTAGAAATGCCAAGATGATTTATACACACACATGTCCATTATAGTGTAGTTTATAACAGTAAAAGTGTGAACAGGACCAGTTGTAAGGAAAATAATCAACATAGCATGGCGTGTCCGTATTATGAAATGTTATATACTGGCAAGCAAACTTTCTCATATTATAAACATTTAAAAGTAGAATTTTTAAAAAGTGATGTAATGATCCAAACTTATAAGAGAAAACCATAAATTATCTGTCATCTATCTACCTATGTATCTATTTACAAAGAGAAAGTCTAGGGAGAAAACTACTGTAACATGTTGAAATAAATCTGGGAAGTAAGACTATGAGTTATTTTTAGCTTTCTTTTAAGAAATATTTTCATCAATTTTTGAAACTGCTGCAACCGTTGCTTTCATAATAGAACATTTAAAATCTCATATTTAAGTGTAATTAATTGTCAGAAAAAAAATGCTCCTGACATATTGCAAACTAGAACAACGGTTACACATCTACTGAGCCATTTCTCATAATCATAAAACTGAAATCCCCCTGTATGAGTCTGCTCAGGCCGCCAGAGTGAAATCCGTGGCCTGGGCGGCCTCACCAATGGGATTCATTTTCTCACGGTTTTGGAGGCTGGAGGTCCAAGATCATGATGCCAGCATGGTCAGGGGCTGGAGAGAACCCATTTCCAGGCTGTGGACAGCCACCTTCTTTGCTGTCCTTGAATGGCAGAGAATGAGTCTCTCTGATGTATCTCCTTTAAGGTCACAAATCCCACCCTGGAGGCCCCACCTCAGGACCTCATCTAAACTACCCTATCGCCCTCAGGCTCCTTTTCCAAATACCACCCCATTGTTGGGTAGGGCTTCAACATAGAGATGTGAGGGAGGCAGCATTCCATCCGTAGCACCATTGATAAGTCCCATTACCACAGGCTGGTGACACAGAGCACCACTCGTACAGCAAGATTCTGCACAAACGTTCAGAGAGGTACTGGAAGAAACCAGGGCACGGAAATGCACGTGCCACGTATTTTTTGTGAGAAAAGGGAAGTTACAAAATGTCGTTCCGTCATCACGTAGTACCTGACTGGCCTCTTCTGTAAGTGGCCGGCTTGTTTTCAGACTTTGTTTTCAGGCTTGTTCTTATGCTGTTGGGCGTGGAGAGTGTGAGAACTTCAAGCGCAGCCCCAGGGGCAGGTGGGAGTTCCCAGGAGTGGTTCTGTTGTCACGGACAGGAGGGTGCCAGCCTGAGAGGAAGAAAGGCCCAGCTGCATCAGATGTGCTCCCATCACTCCGGAAGCCTCCAGCTTCTGATGCAGAAATCAGACTAGTATAACCTAAAAGTTAGGCACCAAGGAAAACTCAGCAGAAGCAGATGGGGTCTGGTAAAGACACTGCAATACCACAAACAGCCTCTAAGATGTAAACGACCCTGAAAGAAAACCCCAGGCCCTGGCTGAGCACTTTGTACCCACGTTTTAGGGCCACATCAGAGGCGCTGTGCTGAGGAAACTGTGTATTTCTCACTCCGATGATAGGATGAATTGTGTTTTCTAACTATGATATGGTAATTGTAGACATAATGGCTGTTTCCTGGTGGTGTACTATACTTAATGTGCTGCTGGATAAAGCAATCCCTGCATTAAAAGGAATTATTATATTTGTCATAAATTCCTTTGAGAATAATTCTGCATTCAGCTCCAGGCTGGCAGGAGGGTGTCTTTGATGAGAAACATGAAGGATTACACGAAGGTGGAAGGTCAGGGGGCCGCACCTGACAGGTGTGCTCCTGGTCCCAGGCCAGGTAACTTACTAAGACTAACCTGGGGCACATTTACATTTGAAAATCAAGCCTGACATCCAGAGAAATCAAAGTGCCTGACACAGCTGACGGCTTTATATTTGGAAACGAAGTGAAAACGCAGGCTCTGGGCTCCAAGGACAAGCTCCAGTGAGTTGAGTTGGGCCGAGCCCAGCCTGGTTATGGAAGGAGGGTGCAGAACCGCCAGCTCTAATCTGCACTGTGCGGTTCAGACGAGCGCTTTGTGGGCTTTCTCGCCTTCCATTTTTCTTACAAGGCTTCGCTGCAACAGGCCGGGACCGCTAGACTCAGGATGAAAAACACTCCGCCTAGGTACTTCCTGGACTTCTCTGCGTCAAGATGTTCACTGTGGGGACAGAGCAAGCGAAGAGTGATATTTAGAGGGAGGAGAGAGAAATGAGAGGGAGGGAGGGATAAAGAGGAAGAGAGATCAGAGAAGGAGAAGGGGAGAGAAAGGGATTTTTATTTACTGGGCAGTATCTGTACAATAGAAATACAAACTGCAGAAGATAAAAATTGTGGGGAATAGAAAGGATTCCACCCTTTTTTTTCTGTTTTTCTTTAGAGCTGAGATCTGTCTACAGCTCTTCACACAGCAGTTGGGTTGTTCTTCATATTTCATTTTTACAGTCACTTGGTTGTGGCGGAGGAGGTAGCTGGCCCCGTCTCAGGCACACGGTGACCTCAGCTCACCTGGGGACAAATGAGTACTTTCTTTCCAGGAAGCCCAGCCCCTCCTGACTCCCGGGTGCTGCCTGCCTGGAGGAGGCTTCCAGATCCAGTTTCATCGTCTCTCTGCTGCTTCCTTGAGGTCTTGAGCCTCTCAGACACCTGTGGGGCGAGGGGTGGAGTCCCTCCTAGAACCACCTTGTTCATCTCCTCCAAAACCAGTGGCAGTGGCTTTTCAGTCTTTGAGCTGATGTTGTTGTTGTTGGTTTTGGTTTTTACTTTTAAATTCTCTTCTACAATCATTTCTACAGAAATTAGACTATATTTATGGACCTTTCTGGCTGACATGTGGGAGCGCTTTCCTAGATCAAACATTTCATGTGTAAAGAAGTGATGGCTATGATGTTCGTAGTTCTGTTAACAGAGTTACATTTTTTAGGATTGTAAATCCATCATCCCATAAGACCAGCTCCTCCGACTCTGATGGAGGGTACAAGGACTTCTGTGGTTGAGGGAGTGGGAGCTTCTCCACACCTTGTTGGAGGTACCTTCCATGGGCACCTTCCCCTGAGAGCCTCCCCCTGGGCACCTCCCTTGGCATCTCCCCTGGGCACCTCCCACTGGACACGTTGTAGATGCTGGCCTGGCCCCCACTGACCCCGTGGAACCAGACTAGGTAGCATGGATCCGCTATTATTAAAATTACTCAAAAATATGAGTTGAATGAGCAAACTGCCTGTCCCTTCCAGTTCTCCCAGGCATCCAACTGAGAGGCTCAGATGAGGACAAAGCTGGGCTCTGGGCCTCTCAGCCATCAGCCAGCTGGGGCGGACCCTCTTTCCCCACCACCCCCAGGCCTCCGAGAGGCAGAAGGAAAATGCCGTCTTCTCCAGTGAAGCTCCAGAGACAGCCTGATGGGCCAGTGGAACCTGATTCTCCCGGGACGTGCTAATACTCCCTGCGGGAGATGGAGGCCGCTCGGCAAACCTATAGCTCTCTACAGACGACAGTGGAGGAGTTAGAAAGTCCCTCTCCAGATGAGGTTGACTCTACAAGAACACACCGAACACACGGGACTCCTGACGTGGGGGGTGCTTGTGTTTCAGGGAGTTCACGCCACCTGAGCTTTCTGTGGCTTGGAAGAGCCAGCCCTGTCTGCTCACGTGCGGTCCCTAAGGCATCATTTGAGGATTTGTAACTTTTTTTTTTGAGACGGAGTCTCGCTCTGTGACCCAGGCTAGAGGGCAGCTGCACAATCTCAGCTCACTGCAACCTCCGCCTGTGGAGTTCCAGCAATTCTCTTGGCTCACCCTCCCTAGTAGCTGGGATTACAGGCACACGCCACCACACCTGGGTACTTTTTGTATTTTTAGCAGAGACAGGGTTTCACCATGTTGGCCAGACTGGTCTTGAACTCCTGACCTCATGATCTGTCCGTCTCCCACTCCCAAAGTGCTGGAATTACAGGCGTGAGTCATCGCACCCGGCCGGGATTTGTAACTTCTGAGTTGGGCAGGTGGCACTTTCTGAATAAGCCCGAGGCTGTGCCCAGCGGGGATGCCTTCCTGGAGCGCGACTATCATGCCTGGGGACACACCCTCCGAACGCAAGGGCGCCCCAGGAAAAGACCACCCTGGGGGATGGTGCCGGGACAACAGCATCTGTTCCCAGGAGGGCAGGTGTTTCTCTGTATCCTGGTATTAGAGGGAAGCTCAACTTTGTGGTCTGTCTGGTTAAACATCTTCTTTAAGTCTCATTACATGGCAGAGTAACATGCTTTTCATTTCTCAGATGTGATTAAACTCACATTCATTCCTGATTGAGGTTTGGAATCTTTTATTTAGGCAAAAAAAAATCGACTTCAGAAGGGAGCAGTCTTGGGCTTCGACACTCCGTGAGACCATTAAATTTAATCCTGCCTTCACACTCACTCCAGGGGTGATTTCAATTAAATTTGTTCAAAGTTTATCAGTTTCCTGCATGTTGGCATAAATGATTCAGGACCACTTACATATTCACTGAGTAGGATGTATTGAAGGGTACACATTACTGTTATAACTTTTCACAGTTTCTTCATAAATTCACCTAATAAGAGTTTCTATTATTTAAAGCCCTTATCTTCCACAATAAATGGTCTTGTTGTTCTTGGAGCAGCAGAATCTAATTACCTATGCAGATTTTTGGAGCACTCTGGAGTTACAAAAGCTGCCCTTTTCTCTAGCAGTGGCTCTTGCTACACTGTCTTACAGTACATAAAATATGGCTTTTATTCTTCTAAAAACGCAGCAGGAATTAAGTCTCCAGACACTGAGAATCCTGGGGGAAGAATGAGAAGGAGTGTGGTGAGTTTTAGGGGACAGGCTCAGATATCAGAAACTGAAGACATTTATTAGGGAGCAGCACCCTAGGGTGCTGGGGTTGGTTGACTTTATAGAATAGTGAGGAAATAGATCTAGGCTGTGAAGATCAACAATTTGGAGTGCGTCATTCCCTTGAGATGGCACCAGATATGTGGGTGGGCCCTTAGGCTACAGTAAAACTACACACTTATCAGTCTCAAATAATCCACTGGGCACTTTTATGTCCTCAAGAATTTATCTACAAAACCCCATCAGGCAAGGATGCATGAACATGAATTCTCTGTTTGTATATTGGCTACACAGGAATCATCTTTATTTCCTTTTTCCCTTGCAGAATTGCATTCGTGAGAGAACTTTATGCATCCTAGATGTTCTCTACTTACTTAATAAGCAAAGGACAAGGTTGACATGAAAACGAAAGTATTGCTACCATAACAGACAAAAAGACCTCCTCATCCAAACTCCTGTTTAGCCAGATACTAGATTTCACAAGGAGGAAGTAAATTGACCCCGAGTTAATAATTAGAACTTTTAATAGGCACGAGATGACTTTTATGAGCTCTTTCTCTTTCAGGACTTAACGCCTTATGAAGTCTTCAAATTGAAACATTTCCATGAAGAGTGTCCATCTTTGCCTAGATGGAAATTAAAAGGAGAGAGTGGCTGGTGGAAAACCATAATTGGCTCTTTTAAGTCTTACTCTTTATTTCGTAGACATAGGTAGAATCGTACTATCTCTATTTCACCTGAACTGTTGACTTCTGAGAAACAAGACTGGAAAAACATGTTTTCCTGAATTCTAGACTCAAGCTCTCAGCATCTTCACAGTGAGAGCCATCCCGACACCTCAAAACTGAAGCTGCTTACTGACTTGAATGAACGATGTGCTTCTTCCTGTGAGACAAGGATTCTACAACTCACTCCATCTGACTGCCAGTTTCTCAAGGAAAATACATCTCAATTCTACATTTTGCTCTCTGAGCCAGGGACCCCATGAAGGCTTCCCCAGATACATAGTTGTAGGCAATTCTGAGGACTTTCCCCAGGAAACATGGACCTTTTCGGTTTCTGAGATCATGTCATCCATGAAAAGTTCAATGCTGTGACTCTCTGCCCCACCAGTGGAGAGTCCTAAACGTGGGATATCACAGCCTTTAAGTCATGATGTGGGGCGGATTTCTCTCCAGTCACCTAACCCTCCCTTGCCATGACTCCTCAGCGAGGCACCACTGGAATGGATTGAAATCCTTTGGTAGCTCGCAGGACTCCCCACATGTCACAGAAGTTCTGTATTCGCAGTGTTTGCCACGAAAATGCCAGTAATGACTCTAGTCATTGTGCCAATGAAGAATTCAAATATCTGGTAGAAGAGAGAACCACCACCACCATCACCAACAGCAGCAGTGGCAACAACAATAAAGAAGAAATATTTTAAAAATCCAGACCAAAAAGGTCACCCCAACTGCAAAAGTGCAAAACAAGACTGTAAGACCCATGGCTGACTTCTCAACAATGGAAGCCAAAATATGACATATGACATATTGAAAATGCTGAAGGTAAAACAGCTTCCAAACTAGAATTCTGTGTCATGGGACATAACTTTTAAAAGTCAAGTTAGGAAACTAGATGTCAGTGAAAATAGCAAACTAAGGACCTCTGAAAATTTTCTCACACATAACGCTAAGCAGAACAGTGTGAAATTTGTCAGAACCAACTTTTTCAAAGCTCTGAAAATTAGCTAAAGCTTCAAAGCAATCCAAAGAGTGTTTATTTAAGAAAAAAACCAATGAATCTCAGTAAGCAGGATCTTTATGACATTTTACTTTTTCCTATTCACATTTTCTCCTACCCAGCTCTAGGTAGGTTTAAAAACCCATAGCCTGCAATCACAGTGGAATCTTAAAAGCCACTGTGGAGGAAATAATTGGGCTGGAGACCCTTCAAAGCAAAGAATTGGCATAACTTGACCTGTCCGGTAGATCCCGAGAAGACTCACTCATGAGGCTGTGTTTACTTTTGACATCCCATGAAGCTCACTCAGAAGAACAGCCTTTCCTACAGTGATGTATGTCAAAAACAATTACAATCAATTGTTGAACATTGAGGTTGCTTGAGGCAGCAGATAACAGTGGGGGCAACAGTTAGGCTATGAATAAGCTAATCAAACAACTAAAAAGGAACAGCTAGAAAGTGCAGTATCAATGCAGCTTCAGAAACTGCACAGTATTCCTGGGAATCTAGAAGGACATGTGAATATGTAGGGTCGTGTTGATGCTTACGAAAGAACAGAGAAGGCATTAAGCTCTCACCTCTAGCTAATTTTGAGGCTGTGTACAAGCAGGAAGTAAAGAAAAAGGCAGAGTGTTTCCTGGCTCACTAGGTATTAAAGGTATTCCCAGTCTGCATACAAAGTCCTTCAACAGAGACTGGTAGACTTATTGGTTCTAGGCATCTAAGAAAATACCTGTCTTCTCATTAGCTGACCATCAAACTATGTAGACACTTCAGTGGCCACACATAATGAAGAGAGACTTACAGAATTAATTAGTAAATAAGCAAGCTAAAACAAGACAACAAAGAACGTCAACATAAAACCCTGCAAGTGAGGAGAACTTAATCACCAGAGATGCCACATTACATATTAGAAATGTTCAATTTTTAGCAACAATAAATATGAGACATATAAATAAATAAGGAGGTATGGGCCAAACATGGGAGAGCAGTGAGAGCAAGTGCAGTAAATAGAAATTGTCCTTGAAGAATTCAGATGTTCAAAATAACAGCCAAAGCATTTAAAAAAGTTGTTTTAAATATGTCCAAAGATTTAAAGGGAGCCATGTGTAAATAACTAAATGGAAGTACGAAGATCATATCTCACCAAACAGAGAGTTTATAAAAATACAAGATTCAAAAAAAATTTTTTTTAGAAGTTTTTGAGTCAAATAGTACAATAAATGAAATGAAGATTTTACTGTAGTGGCTCAACATTGGATTTGAGCAGGAATCCACAAATTTGAAAAAAGGTCAATTGGAATAGTCTAGTGAGAAACAGAGAGAAAAAAATGTGAAGATAAATGAGCAGAGCCCAGAGACCTGTGGTACACCATCAAGCACACTAATATATGCATAATGGATTTTTAGAAGGAGAGGAGATAAAGAAAGGAGAAAAAAGAGGTTATTTTAGAAAGTAATGGTCAAAACTTCCAAAATTTAATGAAAATGTTAATCTAAATGTCTAAAAATATTAAATGACTTCCATGTAGAATAAACTCAGAGAGTCAACCAAGACATATTATAATTAAGTTGTTGATAGACAAAGGCAGAGTTGCTGCTTTCAGTGGCAACAGAGAAGCAACTAATCATGCATAAGTTATGATCAACAAGATTAACAGCTAATTTCTTTTTAGAGACCATGGAGGCTAGAAGACAGTGGGATGACACAGTCAAAACATTATCAACCCAAGAATTCTGTACCCTGAAGTACTCTCCTTTATAAATGAAGATGTTACAGTATTCCCAAATAAATAAAAACTTTAAAAAGAACTGTTACTGTCAAATTTGATCTATAATAAATAACTAAAGGGAGATGTTTAAGATTAAATGAAGAGATGTTAGAAAGTGAACTCAAATCCATGAGTAAAGAAATTGAAGATACATTCAGCATGTATATATATATATACTGAATGTGTATATATACATATATATTCAGATATATATTATATATATATCTGAATGTTTATGTCCTTTCAAAATTCATATATTGAAAGGTATTAGGTCATGATGTTGGAGCCCTCATAAATGAGGTTAATGCTCTTATCAGGGAAAGCCCAGAGAGCTCCCTTTTTCTGTATCTGTCATGTGAATATACAGATAGAAGCTGTCTGTCTGCAACATAGAAAAGGGCCCTCACCAGAACATGACCCTGCTGGCACCCTGATCTCACATTTTCAGCCTCCAGGACTAGGAAATCAAATTTCTGTCTGTTGTTTTACAAGCCACCCAGTCCATGGTATCTCATTATAGAAGCCTGAACTGTGTAAGACATTTTATAACTCCCTTTTTCTCTTATTTCATTAAAAACCTATATAGTGCAAAATTACAAATATGTGTTGCTGGATTTACAATGTTTAAGGCCTTAATTTATTACAAATAATTGATTATGTGTAAAGATGTAATTTATAACAACACAAAGGAGGAGGGGGAGTGGAATGCAGCTATATAGGAGCAAAGTTTTCTTATACTATAGTGGTTAAATTAATATTAAACTAAATTGTTATAAATGAAGGTGTTAATTATAATCCTCAGGTGAGTCACAAAAGAAAAGAACTCCAAAGATATTACAAGGATATTAAAATACCTACTTAACACAAGAGAAGGCAATTAAGGAGGAATAGAGCAATTAAAAGATACAAGAAATATAGAAAATAATAGCAAAGTGACAGGTGAAAATCCTGCCTTATTAATAATTACATTAATAATCAATTGATTAACCCCTTTACATAAGGGCAGAGATTGGAAGAATAAGTTTAAAAAACAGATGACTTTCCAATGCTTTTATATACCTAGGACTCAGTATATAGATGACAAAGTGAGAAACTTTGAAGGAGAAATTTAAAACTGTGAAATTACATTTGAATAATTTTTTTTTTTTTGAGACAGAGTTTCACTGTTGTTGCACAGGCTAGAGTGCAGTGACACAATCTCAGCTTATTGCAACGTCTGCCTCCCAAGTTCGAGCTACTCTCCTGCCTCAGCCTCCTGAGTAGCTGAAATTGCAGGTGTTCACCACCATGCTCAGCTAATTTTCTATAGCTTTAGTAGAGATGGGGTTTCATCATGTTGACCAGGCTGCTCTCAACTCCTGACCTCAGGTGATCTGCCTGCCTCAGCCTCCCAAAGTGCTGGGATTGCAGGCATGAGCCACCGCACTTGACCATATTTGGATAATTTAACACACTTCGCAAAAGTTAATAGAGCAGGTATAAGCCAGTGCAGATGAAGAAGATTTGAATACAATGATTAACAAGTATGTCCCAATTAACATACACAGAACACCACAGTTAATAACTACAGAATACACATTCTTTTGAGGGATAATACAGCACTCAAAAAATTGGCAATGTTCTAGGCCCTAAAACAAGATTAAACAAATTTCACAGGCCTGAAATCATTCACAGTATAAATTCTGATGTCAGTGGAAGCAAGCCAAAACTCAAAATAAGAGAAACAAACTAGAAAAAAAATATATATATATATGTATATTTTAATCTTGCTGGAAATTTTATTACTTTCTTTTGTCTGTAAGGGTTAATAAATTTATAAAATGTCTGCATATTTGCATTTGGGGGAACAGTAGTTGCTTTTTTGTTTGTTTTTATTATACTTTAAGTTCCAGGGTACATGTGCACAACGTGGAGGTTTGTTACATGTGTGTACATGTGCCATGTTGGTGTGCTGCACCCATTAACTCATCATTTACATTAGGTATATCTCCTAATGCTATCCCTCCCCACTCCTCCCACCCCACGGCAGGCCCCGGTGTGTGATGTTCCCCAACCTGTGTCCAAGTGATCTCATTGCTCAGTTCCCACCTATGAGTGAGAACATGTGGTGTTTGGTTTTCTGTCCTTGTGATAGTTTGCTGAGAATGATGGTTTCCAGCTTCATCCATGTCCTTACAAAGGACGTGAACTCATCCTATTTTATGACTGTATAGTATTCCATGGGGTATATGCGCCACGTTTTCTTAATCCAGTCTATCATTGATGGACATTTGGGTTGGTTCCAAGTCTTTGCTATTGTGAATAGTGCCACAATAAACATGCATGTGCATGTGTCTTTATAGCAGCATGATCGATAATCCTTTGGGTATATACCCAGTAATGGGATCGCTGGGTCAAATGGTGGAAAATGCCTATATATTTCAAAATAAAGGAAGGTATCTCTACATAAATGATGTGTCAAGGAATTAATCATAACATCAATTTTAAAATATTTTGAAATAAAATAAAAACGTATATGAAAACATGAATAATGTATCTAATGTTTTGTCTTGAGAAAAGTTATGGCATTAAATGTATTTTTCATAATTTATGTATTGAGACATTTAAAAGATTAAGGCACAACTAAAAAATGGCTCATAATAAAAGTATGAGCTAAAAGCAAAATGCAAACCAATAACATAATAAAAATAATTAGTTTGAATAAACTAATAAAATTAATAGCTTGGCAAGACAGATCATAATGGGGGGAGGATGCAGAGAGAGAGAGAGAGAAAGAGAGAAGAGACAGAGAGAAAGAGAAGGCCATAAAACCAACATCTGTGAAAAATGTGATATCACTATAGACCCTACAGGCATTGAAAGCTAATATGAGGGAATTGTGGACAAGGTATGACAATGAATTTGAAAACTTAAATGAAATTGCTAAATGACTAGAAAAACACGACTTTCTGAAAGTGACACAAGAAAAAATAGAACACTGTAACATCCCTGAATGTATTATGAAATTAAATACATAAGTAAAAATTTTCCAATGAAGAACTCTCTAGACCCTGATAGTTTTCTGAGTAAATCCATCAAAATATATGAAAAATAAGAAAATGCCACAATAAAGTTTAGTTTGTTTCAAGGAGAGCAGATTGAATTTCACATTTGAAAGTCGTCCAATACATAATTCTGCTTCAACAAAGTAAAAAAGATAATTTTTTAAACATCTTACATGTTGTAAATATAGCACGTGAAAAGTTTGGAGTCTCTTTGCTGTAAATTCTACAAATTCCAGCAATTAAGATATAGAAGGAAACTTAAAAAGAAATCTGACAAATAGCGTTTTTAAAACAACCTACAGGTAACATCATATGTAAAGATGAAATATTGAAATCTTTCCTCTGACATGAGAAATGAGAATACAAATACATGCACATGTGCACACTCAGCAAAATAAAATATAGAGAATCAAAAAGAAGAGACAAAATTGTTCCTGTAAATGACATGATCATATATATAAATAATCTAAAATGACTTTTAAAATTAAAAAGTAGACTGAGGCCGGGAGTGGTGGCTCACGCTTGTAAACCCAGCACTATGGGAGGCTGAGATGGGTGCATTGTTTGAGGTCAGGAGCTCAAGACCAGCCTGGCCAACACGGCTAAACCCCATCTCTGCTAAAAATACAAAAAGTAGTGGGGCGTGATGGTGGGCACCTGTAGTTCCAGCTACTCAAGAGACTGAGGCAGAAGAATTGCTTGAACCTGGGAGGCGAAGGTTGCAGTGAACTGAGATCGCACCACTGCACTCCAGCCTGGGTGACAGTGCGAGGCTCCGTCTCAGAAAAAGTTTAAAGAAAGGGGATTGAGAAAATCACTATGTACAGAATCGTCATACAAAGACCAATTATATTCCTACATATTAGCGACTGGCAACAATTAGAATACACACACCTCACATATATTTATAGGTGTATGTGGATACTAAGAAAGTAGAAAAGCAAGCAATAGAATGGGATGTCATGTTTGTGATACATTTTTTTGAACAGAGGCCTACTATCAAGGTTATAAATGAAATTGTTAAAAATAATTAAAACATTGAACTTGTGCTCAGCCCAGCAGGAAACAGATTCTGGCTGGTCATGGGTCTTGGGCTGACTGTCCCCCTCTCTTGAGTGGAGCTCCTCTTAGCAGGGGGGGGCAGGGAACTTGCAAGAGAGAGGCAGGAACACCTGTGGTGGGCATGGGAATATCTGCCAGGGGAGAGGTCAGGGACATCTAGTGAGGAGGCAGGGACATCTGTATAGGGACAGGGACTCCTATGGTGGAGGCAGGGACATTTGTAAAAGAGGGGGACAAGGAAACCTTCTGGGGAAACAGGGATACTTGCAGGTGGCACAGGGACACCTGCGGGGGGGGGGTGGCAGGGACACCTGTGGAGGCGAAAAGACACCTGTGGAGTGGGAGGAGGACAGCACATTCAAGGCCTGGCAGACATTGCAGGTTGAGGCTGTTCAGGTGAGAGTGGGTGTGACTAGCTTGGCAGGCTTGTTTGCTGTGGCAGGCATTGCTAAGTGAGCACGTTGGGATGCTGAGGCAGATATGACTAGTGGAGCATGTGACTGCCCAGGCTGGGCACCTCAGGGCACCCTGGCATGTCACCCTGGCATGTCATCCCTGGGCCAACTTTGCAGGGAACAGGAAATATTGATGGAGTAGGAATATGGTGTCCCAGTGCTCTCACCAAAATGATTGCTGGTTCAAGTTAGGCTGCCTATCTGCTCTGGGATGACTGATGCAATGATTGGAAACATGAATTATAGGACGTTTTCCTGCATTTGGGCCTAGTACCCTAGTGAGAGTGTGCAAACAGCATGTGGATGAGTCTTGTCCTGAGCATGTAGAGTCAAGGGTGGGTGTGCAGGCCACGTGGGTCACCTGGTGTTGGCTCTGCCTGTGTCTCCGTGCAGAATCAGGAGCTGTTCTTCCATGGACACAGAGCAGAGGCTATTTCTGCTCTGTTCTAGAAACATAAGGTCATTGCACAGGACCCTGCTGAGCCTCCAGCAGGCTCCAAGGGGCCCGAGGGCAGCCAGAGGGCCCCTGTCATTCCGAGGACCCGAGGGAGCTTTTCTGGGACTCCCTGTGCCTCTGACACACCCTGACCCTGGAGACGACTCTGAAAACCTAGGGACACTGAGACCCTAAAGACCCCTGAGATTCTGAGACCCAAAGACTCCAAGACCTGGGGCCCTTGGAACCCCAGAGACCCCTGAGACTGCAAGCAGACAAGACAGTACTCCTTTGTACTCAAGGCTTCTGCTCTCACGGATCCCTCTCTCCAGAAAACAAATAAAATACAAATAAAATTGTATTTTTCAGCTGCTTTGGTATAAAGACAAATATATTACTATTACATATTAAAATACTTTCTTTGACTTAGAAGTTCATTCTCTTCCTCTGATTGTAAAAGAAATGCAAACATTTCCTTGTGCTCCTGAAAGTAGTCTTAGCCAGGTGCTGTGCCTGCTGAGCTCAATGGGGAGTCGGTGCCACCTGGAAGTCTCTGGCAGCTTTTTGCCTTTTCCTTGCCACAATTCTTACCTAGGCAATGGCAGAAAGTTGTTTCTGCAGAGCCGCCTCTACCCGCTGCACCCAGAGGTGTCTCCAGCTCAGCCCTGGCTCAGCAGTTGCACCTGCAGTGGCCAGTGTAGCCATGGAACAAACAGCGCTGGGTTTGGATCTGCCAGCCAGGCCCAGCTGAGTGGCTGGACGACTCCTGATCATCCGCACCACCCCCACAGGAGCTGCATCATCTGATTCCACATCCTCCATAGCAATTGTTTCAGCTTTGATCTCAGTATTCACTATCCCATGAGGCATCTCTTCCTTTCGCGAATGACTTTATTAGAAAAGTCTTCCTTACAAGAGATCAGATTTGCCTTTTTGTGGCAGCTGTTGGGCCTATTTCTTATTTCTGGAACTACTCAGAATGTGCCTATTCTTTTTCCTTCTCTATCAAAACTATCCAAATGTGCAAACAGTCTAAAGACCTTGTGATATTTGTATTTAAGGTGAGCAGGGGATGGAGGACAGAAAATTGAGACAAGCAGACAGGGCAGTACTCCTTTGTACTCAAGGCTTCTGCTCTTATGGATCCCTCCCTCCAGAAAACAAATAAAATACAAATAAAATTGCATTTTTAGCTGCTTTGGTATAAAGACAAATATATTAATACTACATATTAAAACATTTTCTTTGACTTAGAAGATTGTAAAAGAAATGCAGCCACGTGTGTCATGTTTTCACGAATTTCAGTGCTTTCCAGGTGATGTTTCTGCTTTGTTCTCAGTGACCAGCAGATGGTACAGCATTTTCTAAACTCATCCTTCGCATTTCTTTCAGCCGGTGATGTTGGGTTCCGATGGAGCGTCCACAGCATTTCCAGGCAACTTGCTCTATGAACAATCAGGGGACATGGCAGCCACGCCATTACTTTAGAATTCACCATTAAAGTTTCATAGGCGTGTCATGAATTATTGAGGAATTAATGTTGAGGTCCAGCTGCGTGTGCCCCAGTTCCTTGCAGAAGTGCCAGTGCAGCTCCCTGGCAGCCCGAGCTGTGGAGCATGAAGTTGCTCAATTGCCTCTCACAGCTTCTGTCTCTGATGCAGAAAAAGAAAACAAACCTAAACTCCTTATGTTGAAAGCAAAGGCAGCCATAAACGGTCAATGCTCTGGCTAGGCGATAAGTAGGAGGCCAGAGGAAAATTTCTACCAATAAGCTTTCACTTCCACAACTGTCAGGGGAAATGGTTCTTTAAAACCATTTGGTGGATTCTGTTTAAAAACAAATGTTCTCATTAGCCCCAAGTCTTCTTCATGGAACACACAGGAGTTGGCTGACAACAGCATTCAAACGCCCATTGTAATTGCCGATTCCCTTCCACACTTCAAAATAAAAGAAACATTTTGCATCTCTAAATATAAACTTTTCTTCTGAAGTCATCTAGAACGCCTCATGTTTCTCATTGAATTGTGCTCAAAGCATTTTCCAACATTCTAAGCCATAAGACACAAGGAGAAAGATTATATTTTTGTTTTAGTTCTGAAGATCGTTCCTCAATGAAATTTAATTCTATTTAAAATTTACTCATTATTAGATGAAGTTAAAGTGTGAGGGCATTACACAGAAATCAAGAATGAGGTAGGATGTTACCTTTAGGATGGTGGACGTGGTCTCAGAATGCCAGGCTCACTCACCATGAACTTTATCTTTAGGATACTAGATGTGGTCTCAGAATGTCAGGTGCACTCACCATGGACTTTATCTTTCGGGTGGTAGACGAGGTCTCAGAATACCAGACACACTTACCGTGGATTTTATCTTTAGGATGGTAGACGTGGTCTCAGAATCCCAGGAGCACTCATTGTCAACTATATCTTTAGGGTGGTGGACGTGGTCTGAGAATGTCAGGCTCACTCACTGTGGATGGCCACTACTTGTTCTTCTCTTGAATTTTGCTTTTGTGCCCTTAGGAATGGGGGGCTTGAGGCCTTGCAGATTCGCAGGAAAGGTCGTCATGAAGAGAGTAGCAGTTCACTACCTGCTGTCTTTGTCTGTATGTTCCATACCTTCTCCATCTAACACAAATTGGCAGATTCCAATGATAAGAAAGCAAGAAAAGTGTATATCATTACTTCAGATAGTAGGCAACTTGATTTTAAAATAAGTGAATTGAGACTGGGCGCAGTAGCTCACCTGAGGTCAAGAGTTCAAGACTAGCCTGGCCAACGTTCTGAAACCCTGTCTGTACTAAAAATACAAAATAATAATAATAATAATAATAATAATAATAAAAGTAGCCTGCTGTGGTGTCACATGCCTGTAATCTCAGCTACTTGGGAGGCTGAGGTGGGAGAATCACTTGAACCCAGGAGGCGGAGGTTGCAGTGAATTGAGACTATACCACTGCACTCCAGCCTGGATGACAGAGTGAGACACCATCTCAAATAAATAAATAAATAAAATAAGTGGGTTGAGCTGCAACAGAATTCAAAATAAGTGCCCTGATAAACATCTACAATTTTAAAGATGAATTAAATTATATTAGTATTTAATATCTTCATTCAAGTTGAAAAAATGCAAAACTTCTTTCTGAAGCTAATTCATTTTGTTTAACTAAAACAAAAAAAGGTCAAAAATGTTAAGCTCGTCATTCAATTGTTTGTATATATTTTTGAGATGACCACACCATAGTTGAGACCCACCTCCAGGCTGTCTCCCACCTGATAAAAATTCCCAGTCTATCTAATCAACTATAAATTGGTCATTGGCTGGTTTGCATACAGAAATGGCTACTTATCCAAGAAGATGATAGCCAGAAAAACAGGAGGGATTATCACCTCCGTGGGCCCCACACCTGAGACGGGTCGAGGAGGCACTCGCCTGTGCAATACCCACTTGTAAAACCACCCAAATAAGCTGAACAAAGAGACATGTCCACGAAGCTGGCTTAGTCTGCCAGTTGTGCATAACCAGAGGCACCAGCCTCTGGGAGAGGCAGATGCTTCAAACCAAAGAATTTATCAGAAGCCAATGCCAAGATAAGCATGCAATGTCTAGACCACAAGGAGAGCTCTGGGCCCTTGTGGGGCCGAATGGCATGGCCTGGTGTGGTGGAGGCCAGAGTCAGGATCCGGGCTGGAAGGAAGAGACTGCAGGGACCATGCTGCTGCTGGACACAGGGAGATCAGGCAGGAACAGGTTCTAGGCCTTCCCTGCAAATACAGAGCCTTTCTCTTCTTCAGGGTCCTGTTGAGTGAGGGCACTTTGTTCTCTCCCTAGGACCAGCTCACAGTCCTTGAAGGAGCAGCTGTCTTGGTGAGGTGGTGGGTTCTGGAATGGCTGGGCAGGGCCCTTCAGAGGAAGACGCACATCTTCCTCCACCTCCATCTGCGTGTGAGTGGGTCGGCGGCACTGGGCAGAAGGAACATCTTGATAAACAAGGAGAGGCCAGAGGATGGCTGAGCATTCTGTTCGGAAAAAGAGCCTTCTCCCCAGAGCCCGGCTGACAGAGGGTGATGGTGAGGCCACCAGGCCGGCGGGGACCCTAATTACCTGGAGATCGTGGGTGGTGATATGATGAGGGGTCTGAGAGGTCAACCCTTCACAAATGCCTGGACCCCTACAATTCAGTTTAAAGGTGAAATAACATGTCACGTTCCATGGATCTTCTCATTTGCCACACTCAGCTTCTCAGCCACACTTCACAGAGCTGACTTTTGTGTTGATGGTACTCGTGTGTGTGTGCACCGACTGCCTGCACATGGGGATGTGTGTAGGTGTGGGTGTGTACACACAAGTACCTCTGTGAGTGTGCACCTGCATACATGCGTATATCTCTGTTGTGTGATAATATGTGCACATGTGTCTGGGTATGCACCTATGTTTGTGTGTGCATGTGTGCTCATTTGCATGTGCACATGTGCATGCTTTGTGTGCCTGTGTTTGGACTCATGCAATGCTTTTGAGTATATGTGTCAGTGCCTGACTGTGCATTCAAATGCATCCATGCACGCCTGAGTGGAGAACATGCCTGTGCACATGTTAGTGCCTGTGTGCACGCATGTGGTCACATGCATACTTGCACTTGCATACATGTGTGCTCATGAATGTATGCAAGCACCTGCATGAGTGTGTGCACACATGCATGCTTGTGCCTGTGTTTCTAGGCATGTGTGTTCCTGTCTCTGGTGCTATGGGAGAGGCAGTTTGCGTGGAGCCCAGGATGCTTACCCTCAGGTACAGCTGGATGTGGAGCTGGTCTTCCAGGCTCCAGCCCTATGACCCTGGCCAGTCGCTTGACCCCTCTGAACACCCATTTCCTCATCTTTAAGCTGAAGGTGCTTATGACTGAAACTTCTTCTTAGGGTCCTGGTGAGAATTGAGGACTTCACATGTATAAAGTGGTTAGCAAAGGGCCCCCCCTCAAAGCATGTGCTATGTATGTGAATTATGATGATGATGATGATGACAACAATGTTGACCCTTTTGTGCCTGCTGTCCTGGTTCATGTCAATGTGGGTGAAAAGTCCATGGTTTCACTGTTTAGGTAGTATGAACTTGATGCCATTGTTTTATCATAAATCTTCTTACCCCTTTATTGAATTTGGGAAATAATAAGTGCTCGTGCCTTTTGCTCTGCCTGGCAGCTACATCTGCTTCCCAGCAGCCATCATACACAGTGCATTATGAAAATCCTGGTGAGATGTGACACAGTCATGATGGAGACTGAGGCATCCGGTGTAATATATTTCACTCAGAAATGCCAACAGTTACAATTCAAATCCCATCCTCACCCCATCATGATCTGTTAGGCGAAATTAGTTAAAAAGAAATGAATCGATATGTAATTCTTTCTAAAGAACAAATCACCACTACCATTCATATTTAATTATTTAAAAAATGTTCAAATGCTGCTTGAAAAATGACCACATAAATTTTAAAATTCTATACATGGGATTACATTTATACAAGTTTGCCAAGATGCAAGTGTCATTTGGAATAGTCAACATTAGGCATTTTCCAAAGCATTTATTTTTGAAAAATGTCTGGCCTAAACATGGCATTATAATTAAGAGTTTAGTGACTTTTACAATCAGAACATAGTTGTTAAAAAGGGCTGGTTTTGATATCATGGTTACTGTTGAGGAAAACCACAGCCCTGAATTTGAAAGCTCTTCTTCCAGGAGAGGCCCATACCTTATGCAGTGTCCCTCAGAAGAGGACGTCCATGTCCACGTGAAACAAGACAGCCACTGTGGGGCCTGGGTGGGTGTCCACTCACGGGTGCTGGATGATCCTGAGGTAGGTTAAGTCCTAAGGTAAAAGTAAAGTCCTAAGGTGAAAACAAACTTACTGGGAAATTAAGGGCGGAAAATAAGTGTTTTTTGTGATTATAAAGAAGGTTGAAAGAAACCAGCACGCCGTCCTTGCTATCTGGGCCAAGTGTGTTCAGGCCAGGCCAAAAAGAGAAGCCATGTTTCAGGGTCTCAGCTACCCCCTGGAATGCTTGTGATGAACCATGTGGTCTCTAGACAGCCACTAAGCCCACCAGTGTGGTGCCAAGGCTGGGCAGGAGGACATGGTGTACTGTCTGTGTTTTTCCTGGGAAGATTGAGTGCCAATAACCTGAATTTGACATCCTTGGTCTCCTCTTACATGAGTTTTTGGGATGAGCCTGTTTTCCTGGATGATGTTCCCATCTGCTCACTTTTTAGGAGCCTCCCAGCTCCAAGGTTTTCCTGGTTGCCCTTCCATGGTCAGTGCCAGCTCTCCCCTGTGTGGGGTGGTCAACATCCTATTGGCTGCAGCACCAGCTTCACCCAAGGGAGGGTACCCAGAAAATGGAGCCCCCATGCCAGCGGGAATCAGAGGTGTGGGAGTCCAAAGCCCAGAGTGCTGGGAAGGATCAGGAAGCGATGGTCCTTCCAGGAGGAGCCTGGGTGCTGCCACTCATGAAGCAAACCAACCTCTGATGACCACCGTCCTGCAGGGTCCAAGTGTGCTGTGGGCCCCCCGTGGGGCAAGGCAGCCTCTGTGGAGAGAGGATCCCCGGGGACACCCAGAATTGGCCTGTGGTCACCTAGAAGGGCAAACTGAAGATTTCAGGACCCAAGAGACCCAGGCCAAGGAAGACCATCAGAAGGATGGAGGCAGCCCCTGGACGTGTCGGAGCAGGGCAGAAGTTTATGTCCTGAAACCAAGCAAAGGAATAGAACGACAATCGGTGGTGGTGATTTCTCCTGGCTCTGCAAAGCCGAAGTACTGGGTGTAGTTATTCCATAAATTAATAACATTTGTTACTTAAAATATCTGTAAGTGTCTGGAGCTGGTTTTGGTATTTCATACATCCCCCGAACTGGGGAGGGCACTTTCTACCCAGGAATATTCTATGAAACCAGCTCCAGGAGAATTCAGTGGAGATTGGGGAATTATGGTGCTGTATTTACGTTTTTTCTCTCATCTCTTTACTTTCCATAAAAGCACTTTCATTTTTTCCCGGCAACCATTGTGGATATGGAGTGAACTCTGTTCCTCCACAATTCCTGTGTTTAAGCCCTACCCCTCAATGTAATGGGATTTGGGAGTGGGTCCTGCAGGAGTAACTAGTGTTAGATGAGGTCGTGAGGGTGAGAACCATGAGATGTGATTGATTGGTGTCCTTGTAAGAAGAGACCCAGAGAGCTTCCTTATTCTCTGTCATGTAAGGACACAGCATGCAGGAGGCCGTCTCTGAGCCACAGGGAGGCCCTCTGCAGAAGGCGCCCTGCCAGCACCCTGGTCGCTGACTCCCAGCTTCCAGAGCCCTGGGACATGCATTCAGCTGTTGAAGCTTCCCATTCCGTGGTGTTTTGTTACAGCAGCCTGAGCAGACTAAGGCAGCTCTGCTCTGAGTTGGTGACTTCTTAATTTTTTATTAAACCAAAAATGTTGAACCATTTCAATGTACTTTACACGTTGCATCCACCATTTTCAATGTGGATTTTGCATAATGGATAAAATATCTTACTGATAAAAATAGAAAACAACTTAAATATTTTAATTTCAAATGCTCAATGTAAACTAAAAATATATATAAGCCAGCATAAAGTGAAAGGACTTACTAATGGTATCAGACAAAATGAAAAAAGTGAGAGTAAACAAAGAATCTGAAGCTGTCAAAAGCGTCATTGATTTACGGAAAGCCTCCCGAATCCCTAGACGTGCCATGAAATAATTAAACCTAAGCATCTACCTGCAGTGGCCAGAAACTCTGCCCTGTGACGTGATTGAGATTTTCTAAGATACGTCTTTCCTGATGAGTAAACCCCAATTGATTAGTAAGAACCCGGTTGTGGAAATTCAGCAACCACAGTATGTAGCTGGTCTGCTTCTATTACATAGTTGTTAAACACTCAGTAAATGCCTTTTCAAGAATCATTTTGTCTTTAATTAGCACACACTGGCTGTCCTATTAAACTGAAATTAAGTTCTTATTTGAAGCAGTTAATTTGGAGACTTAACCAAATGTGGACATCTGCAAGGTAGTAATTTCAGTTTCCAGCCACTGTCAAGATGTAGGAATTCTGTAATCATGCAGGCTTAAAAGCTTGCCATTCCTCAGACAAATGCAGGTTCCCCCAGACAAGGTGGAGACATGTTAGTGTGTGTGTGTGCACACGTGTGTGCATGTGTGAGCATGTACCTGTCTCTGTGTGTGTTTAGACTAAAGACCCCAGAGGCAAATGTTTCCGTCAAAAAAGCACAATTTATTAAGCATACAGTAAAATTACATTTCCATTGTGAAGCTTTGCAGTTTGTTAACTTCAGAAAAAATTCTACACAGCAAGGTGCCACGAAGAATTGCTGCCAGGACGGGGAAGTCCTGGGTTGGGCTCCGTTCATTCACAGACTTGTTTTCCCAGCCCCTTCTTCCAGCTTTGCTTTAAAAAGATATTTTCAGACTAAATATTTTCTGAGTCGTGCCAGTTCTAAAATTATGTCATGATATAATAATAATTAAATTGCAAGTTTTATAGTTAATTGTGCATTGTCTGGAATTCGAACATGTTTAATATTCCAGCAAATTATCATTCTCGGTGCGAGAAACAAACATACTCATTTAAACCCAAAGAATGGACTTGGAGACTCAGAGAACTTACGACTTAAGTAGCTGGGGAGGCTGCTAAGAACAGACAGAACGAGCTATTTTGCAGGCTAGTAAAGTTTTAACTTGGACTACACTTCTTTGGTTCGGTGAGGGAAACAAGTGAGGAGGTGGGGGGCGGGAGGCTGACAAGCAGGCATTGGTAATCCAAGCAGGGACCTAGTCTGTCCTGTTTCTTCTGTAGTTTGCTGACCTCAGGCAGTTCGAGGCACTTTGTCTTGGAAACGAACCACTGTGTACATTATTTCCTTCACAGAGCAGCTATGACACTCCACCAAAGAGGGAAGGAAAGTAGCACATTTCTATATAAACACAAATATGAACATGCTTCTCAGAAATCTCTGTACTGATAGTACTATGTTCCAGGGTCAGCCGCCTGTAACTAGTCTTTAGCTAACAGATGAACTCAAACACACACAGGGCACACGTGCCGTTGGATGGATGAAGGCAGGCTCTGTGAGCGCATTATTAGTTCACAGTGGGTAATTTGAAGAGTCTACACTTCTCTAAAACTGTATGTAATCACAAATAGCGGCTGAAAAAACCTGGAGAGAGATAAGAGGATGCAATCCACACTTATTTTTCCAATTAAACTATGTTACCTACAGAAAATGAGCAGTGTACTATACAACAAAGATTACTCAGCTAAGTCGTTATATAAATAATTATAATTTACAAATAGTTGTTTTCAATGTGTGTTTGTTATCCGAAAAAATACTGTCTCTGGTAATGAGGTGAGATTTATTGCTTGGTTATTGCGTTCCAACTTCTATACACACGGTCTTATTTAATCTTTATAGTAGCCAAGTGGAGCAAGCTTTATTCTCGTTCTCGTTTTACAAATGAAGCAATAGAGGATCTGAGGGATTAACTAATTCGTGTAAGGTAGCCCAGATATAAGTGCTAACCCTGGGCTCCAAACCCATACTGAGAAGAGGCTCTCTCTGCCTCTCTCCCAACCCCAGCAGGAAAGCTGTCAAACTACCTGAGACAGCCAGCACTTCTAATATTTATTCCAGTAATCTGATTTCTTAAAACAATGTCCAATGTTTGAACTGCACGACGTCTCTAGTGTTTTTGTTCTTTTTGTTTTATTTGCTCATTGAGTGTTTGTGTTTGACTTTTGTAAATTGCTGGGAGATCTTTGTTCATTTTTCTATCAAAGTGTTTCTTGTTCTGATAAATATTTGTGTTTTAATAGCTATTTTATATAAAGATGATTTTATACTCTATGGACACATAGTTTAATATGTATTTTGTGAGTTTTTTTTTGTGTGCCTTTGGCGTTATGCTTAGGAGGGCTTTATAGGAAATTATGAACGTAAATTCTCACTTGTTTTTATCTTCTGGTTTCCACTGCCTGATACAATGTAATTATTGAACACTTAAAATATGACTGCTCCAAAGACGTGCACACTAAATTGCAAAGTCTTGGTATGAAAAAAAGAAAGGAAAAATTCAATTTTTACGTTGAGTACCTGTTAAAATGATAATTTTGGATCTATTGGAATAAATAAAATTTATTATTAAAATTGATTTCACCTGTTTACTTGTACTTTTTTGATTCAGCTATTACAAAATTTAAATTGCATATGTGACTTATAGTATATTTCTGTTGCACAGTGTTTTTCTGGAGTATTTTATTTATATTAATAAATTTATAATTTATATATATGTGCCTTCTAAAATTTGTGTTGATGTCATTTAATTTTTTTTTTCTAAATGGTTAAACAGTAGCTCAAAACTATTTTGTAAATAGTGCATGGTTTCCTATGATCTGCAATGCTGAATTACAATATACGACATTCTCACTCAGAGTCAGGTCTGCCTCTGGGCTCACCATTTTTTGATTGGTGTGCCTTTGTAAGACGCTCTATGACTTGGCATTTTAAAATGAATATTTGTCATGTGTTTATTTTTTAAGTAAATTTTAGAAGAATTATGCCATTTTCTAAGCAAATTTAGATAAAATTCATGTTGAACTACCACTTATTTATTAACTAATTTACTATAAAAATGGACATATTCATAATACTGAGAGTTCCATTCATTAGCTTATTTACATCTTTTCAATATGTTCTTCTTTTATGTGCATTAGTAGGGTTAATTTTCTATTTATCTCTGTATTTTTTCCTATGTACATGCACATGTGCATGAATGCACCTCTTTACAAATCGTATCTCTGTTTCCATAGATTGCGTGTGTTTGCTGATATATAGAGTGTACATTTTGTATGTTTGTAATAAACCACCTATCCTATTAGTTCCAATAGTTTTTCAGTTAAGTCTTTTGAATTTCCAGGTAGACATTTTTATCTTCTGCAAATACTGAAAATGTTGTTTTTATAACCTCCATTATTCATAAATCTTATATTTTTCTTGCCTTATTGCATTGGCTTGAACTGACAAGAAGAGATAATATTAACCAAGATCACTTACTGTTCTTAAAGTTAACATAAATTTCTCTTGTTTTAACTCTAAGTCTGACCTTGACTGTTTTAGATAAGATCTTGAAAACCATATACAAAGACTGTAATTTCCATTTGTAGATTACTAAGAGAATTTTTGATTAGCAATTAACATTTGTTTTTGAAATATATGTTAGCATCTACTTATCTGTTTTTGCCTACTTACTTGTTAATGTGGGGACTTATTTTAATAGTGGTCATATCAAACACCACTGCATTCCAAGAGTGAAGTCAATTCACTCATGATGTATTTTCCATCTAACATTCTCTCAATAGTGCATCACTAATATCAGTACCGCATAAAGTAAATGTGGAATTCATGAATCTCAAGCTGGCAAGAGTATTTAACAAATTTTAAAACTTCAGTAGCAAACCAGGTTGAGACATCTCAATACCCTTGGGAAGTGGGTTCAGTGGTCTTCCCAGGCTGATGCCACTGCCTTTCTTGCTCCTGTCTTAGTTGGTTTAGCCTGTTATAACAAAACACCATCTACTGAGTGTCTTTTAAACAACAGAAATGTGTTGCTCAGCATTCTGCTGGCGGGAAATCTATGATCAAGGCACTGGCAGATCCAGTGTCTGCTGAGGACCACTTCCTGGTTCATAGACTGTGTCTTCTCATATCCTCCTGTGGGGAAGTGACAGGGAGCTCTCTGGGGTCTCTTCTCATAAGGGCGCTAATCTTGTCGTGAGGGCTTCACCATTGTCCTAATTACCTCCCAAAGGAACTCATCCTAATACTGTCACCTTGGGGATTAGGATTTCAACCCAGAAATTTAAGGAGGATGCAGACATTCAGACCACAGCACCCCATCCAGAGGTCCTACGACCCAGGGCAGTCTCAGAGAAGCTCCTGGTTCCCCATCCTTAAACTTGCTCTCTCTGTAATATTCTGTGCCTATTTCCTTTTCTGTAGCCAAAATGACTTCACTTTTTATTTTTAACCTTATTTCTCAAATCCCTGTCCATGCTTTTCAAAAGACATTATTTCAACATATTTCAAACATTTTTTGCAATATAACTTTCTTAAAATTATTTTTTTCTTAAAACTCCATGATATAGAAAGGAGAGAAAAGTAGTGTTTGAGTCATATGAATTAATTTGAAATGCTCAAATTTATATTTACATTTAGCAAAAATCAATCAGAAGATTGAGAGGTTTGGATTAATACAAACCTTAATTAGGGTTACTTGTTAGACTCATATTTGCCTCATCACTCAGTTTTTTGGTAATTTCTTCAGCTTGCAAAGCATCAGGAATCTTCTGACTTATAAAACTAAGCAGCTACAACTGGTAGCAACTTCTCTAATTGCTTGACTTGTAGATTCAAGTTGTGTTTCAGCTGAATTATTGTAGAAGCTTAAAAATGAAAAGGTATTGCTATTTCAAAGTTAAAATGCTAAGAATACCTAATAGCACCAGACCACATCTTGTGTTTTCTAAGTACATGATTTAGAGGGAGTCCATGAATCTGACATATATTTCCACAGTCAGTTTGAATCTTCATTCTTTCATATAAAATATTTATCAAATGTGGCTTAAATAGTATCCAATGTCATTTTAATAAATCTCCAATACTTCAGTCTTGACCTCGTTCAGGTATTTACTCAGAGTTTCAAAACAACCAGAATCTGGGTTTATTTGTTTCTTGAATTCCCATTTCTTCGCTGGTCCAAAGCATGGGTCTAAGCATTATAACATTTTGATCTTGAGTTGTCTAAATGAGGTTACTCAGCATATTAAAGGTCAGATAAGAGACATTAAAACTTCCAAAAAGTAATGAACGTGTACTATACTATTGGGGATGTGTTACAATATTTTTTACAACTCTGAGGTGCCATGGGAATCACATGCAGCTTTACACTAACAGATACACCCACACAGGCTTTGATTTAAAAATGACCACGGAGAGTCCCAGCCTTCGTGACCAAATGGCCGAGTCTAAATGTGTAAATGGTATATTCCAAAAAAGCAGGCTACCAAAGCTCCTAAGTGGCATGTCACGGTCTCCACTGGGTTCTGTCTTGTTTACAATGCATTGGTTTGTGTATTTGGCTAAATTTAGAGTTTAAAAACATACTTCTTAGGGTAAAATCAGAATCAAACATTTGTGGAACCAGAGGACCCTGGGTTTTCACAGAACCACAAAGCAGAGACATTGATTGATGAAAATGAGTTGGCATGTTACCCCTCCTGGGATATTTGAATGTTAGTTGAATTACTCTCTAATGTGTGATTACAGGCACTGTGGACAACTAATACAAGATTGTGGGTTAGGCTGACCTTCCTGTCCTTCTCCAATTGTGTTTCAGCGAACAATCTCATCTGTCACATTAAATTTATGTTGCAGTTTGAATTATACAGGATTTGAAATTTTGCTTATATTTAATTTAAAAATCAGTTTTAGTTTTATGGTTGTATGGATGATATAAGCATGAAGACACTTGTACCCACCATCCTATTTGTACGTATTTAGAAACATTGTAATAAAAGTCAATTCAGATGAACACGAGAGTCTGTAGGAATGACCCAGATTCAAGAATCATGGCTGGCAGACTTTAAGCGGAAATTTTAAGCATCGTTATTTTAAACCCTTTAACAAATATAGAAAACATTGAAAACATATAATTATTAAAACTAGCCAAATGAAATTAATCATGTAAAAAAATTCCAACCTCATAAAAAATTGAACACATTGTCTGGCTTCTCAGGGACGACTGTCCCCCACAGCCTCAAAGAAGCTTGAAAAGTAAACCCACCCCAAGTCGCAGGTATCCCTTCTGCTTTGCCAAGGGATTTTAAGGAAGAACAGAAACATGTCTACTAGTTCAATTAGCCAAGGCCACTTCAACAGTCAATCAGAGGTCAGCGCCCAGCACAGGGCCTCTTCACAGATGGGCATGTTGTGGCCAGGGGTTCAGCTGCATTTGGCCATGAAGACACCTACACTCCACCTGCACCCCCATCTGCACTGCCCTGCACTGAGCACAACTCTCAAGCCCCTCCTCTAATTCCTTCCCCTGCCTCTGTGGGACCATGGCCACTGCCACATTGAAGGGTACCTGGGCTTCCCCTAGAAACGCTAGACTCCTCTGTGGATTCCGGAGGCAATGCCACACACAGCAATCCAGCCGTGTGGACAGTTCCACAGCAGGGCTGCCTGAGTTCCAGCTCAGCATTGTCACTTACCGAGAGTGTGAGCTGCCTGTCACTCCTGTTCAATAAAATGGCATGTGAGTGGCTCCCACCCAAGGGCTCCATCACTAGACTGAGCCACTAGGGCAGGGTCTCTTCTTGCAGCTGTGGAGGGAAGAGGGCACCTCCTCACTCTCCTTGAAGATAGTCATAATCATGTGACTTGATTAAGCCAATAAAATGGGAGTCAAAGTAACATGGATCACTTCTGAGGAGAAGGGTTTCATTGTCATTGTTTCATTTGCTTACCAATGCTTTTCCTGGCTTTGACACTGGGGAAGGGCACACAGACAAAAAGCTGTCCTGAGACAATGCAACCTGCAGTGCAGGGCCAGCCTGTGGAGGGAGCTCTCCTGGGGAGACCACAGCCCACAAATGACAGTGCTGCAACAGGAAAGGAAGCTTTACCATCCTTGTTACTGTAGCACAACCTAGCTGATCCTGACTGCTACACTATCTGTAGAACAGAGATGAAAAGTGGCTGTACTTAGTAAGCTGAGTGGCAATGCCTGGCCTGCTTGGTACTGCAGGGATGCAAGCCCCCTGCTCTCTTTTTCCAAGATGTAACCTTCGCTTGACAGAAGGCTAATTCCTAGGTGTGCTATCATCTTTACTCAAGTGACCTGGTAGAATGGCTGGTGTGTATTGTTTAGGTGTTGATAAATGTTTGTTGAGCAAAACTAAGAAGCCAGTTGAATAAATGTCACTGATATGATTGGATAATACCAATTTAAATTATATAGGGAAGAAATTAGATTCTGTTCTGTGATCTGAATATATCCCCCAAAATTCATGTTGAAACTTAATTGCCAATGGTATTAAGAGGTGGAGCTTTAGGAGGTGGGTGTTCATGAGGGTGGAGCTCTCATGCATCGGATAAGCAGCTTCATAAAAGAGGATGGAGGGAAACCCTAGTGTCTTTTTCCTTTCCACCCTCTGTATGACGTGAGGATGTCAGGAGATGACATCCTCGCCAGACATTGAACCTTCTGGTGCTGTGACCTTGAACTCTCCACCTTCCCAACCCATGAAAAATCCGTTTTCTTCTTTTATACTCAGTCTGTGGCATTTTGTTATAGCAACACAATTGGGCCGAGACACCCTGTTTGAAGAATGATGCTGAAGTAACAATGAATTCCGCATAGATTCCTAACAAAATATCAGCTTCCCCCTGATATGGTTTGGCTGTGTCCCCACCCAAATCTCAAATTGTAGTTCTCATAATCCCCACGTGTCATGGGAGGGACATGGTTGGGAATCATGAGGGCGGGTCTTTCTTGTATTGTTCTTGTGGTAGTTAGTATGTCTCAGGGGATCTGATGGTTTTATAAAGGGGAGTTTCCCTGCACAAATTATCTCTTTGCGGGCTGCGATGTAAGACATCCCTTTGCTCTTCCTTCATTTTCCACCGTGATTGTGAGGCCTCCCCAGCCATGTGGAACTGTGAGTCAATTAAACCTCTTTCTCTTATAAATTAGCCAGTCTTGGGTATATCTTTATCAGTAGCGTGAAAATGGACTAATACACCACCAAATGTTCTTGTTCTCCAACATGTTCCAACTAATAGTATTAGAACCAATGTGGCCAAACTCTGTATAAATAAGGTGAGAGAGTAAATATCCCTGAAACTAGATACTCCTGCAGGGACCACTGATATATCTGATTTTCACTTGGGCAAATAACCATCAGTAAAATGACACCCTCTTCAAGTCAGCACCATGCTCTGATGACTGCCCTGGGGCAGCCCTTTGCTGTCCTGCAAGTGGCCTTTTTAGAATGGAGGGATTAATAGCTGATCATTTTGTGTGCATTCTGTCTATCTTAACTTCGAACTTTTTACCAGGCAGACTCTGAAAAACGAACAAGGTGCATATCACAACTCGACACTGTGTAGCACCTGGGCTTGCCCAAAACGCTGGCTCATGGGCTTCTGTGATGTCACTTGCAGCCAATCAGAGAAGCTGAGGAGCAGGAGGAGGCTTTTCATAGATGCAGGTGCACAGGCCTCGGATGGCAAGCCCTGCTGTTCCCCTCCTCACCTCCAGGTGGGGAGATGTTTGTGGGACTCCCACTGTGCAGGGCCAGGTTGTTGAGAATATGGAAATACTGGGTTTGCAGCAAGCTATATTTCCATACCTCACAAAGAGCAGCCACAACTTAAAGATGAAAAATGACGGGAAAGAAAGAGGCAGCACTGTAAAATTTTACCAAATGAGCTTCTGTTTGTATATTGACAATAGTTAAATAAATGGACCATAAGACATCTATAAAACCTTCAGAAATGACTCTGTTTTCAACAGCTTCTCTTACAGTTTCAGATATGTCACGCTCACTGTGGTATTAAATCTTCTACATCATAGTGACAGAGAAAAATGTGTACTTACAGTGCAACTATTATAATGCAAATCACTGGATGGGCCAGCAAGGCTGTCAAATGTAAGCATTTTTATAAAAATGCTCAGATCAAGGCCTTCCATGGATCTTCCTCCTTTAACATCATCTAATTGATTCCAGCTTATTCATGATAGTCCAGGCAATAATGAGATTACCCTGAAATATTGTGCAAATAAAGTGATATTAAGTGTATTTTATTTAGAAACAAATTCAGAAATACCTACTTAGCCTCTTGAGCTACACTTACACAGAAGACAAAGACAAGGAGACTTAGAGACACACACACTTTCATAAACATTTATTCTCTCTCTCTCAGAGCTGAGGATCTGTTACTCTTCGTTTCGCCCTTTTGATGAAAATACACTGTGATTTTAAAAGAACCCATGCTCAAACATGTATCACTCATCAAAAAGTGCACTTAAGGAAAAAAAAACAAACTCAGTTGTAATTCCCATTACAGCTCACCTCTCATCCTGGTGACATTGATACTGAATTTTGGAAGAGTGCTGGCAAAGCATTAGTAGCAAATTCCGTGTCACAGTCTCCCCTGCAGTACAGCAGCCCACTCTCTGAATGTTTTGTCCAATAATGAGGAAATTTTAAAAAATAAAATGTGCATTCTTTTTGAGACAGGGTCTCACTCTGCCTCCCAGGCTGGGATGCAGTGGCACTATCTTGGCTCACTACAGCCTTGACCTCCTCGGGCTCAGGTGATCCTCCAACTTCAACCTCCCCAGTAGCTGGATGACAGACACATGCCACCCAAACCCAGCTACTTTTTATATTTTTTGGTAGAGATGGGGTTTCACCATGTTGCCCAGGCTGGTGTCAAACTCCTGGGATCAAGCAATCCACCTGCCTCGGTCTCCCAAAGTGTTGGGATTACAGGCATGAGCCACCACGCCCAGCCAGATGTGTGTCTTTTAACAATAACCTGGGTTTTGTGTTGGTGTGCTGAAACGGTGACTAGACAAACCTACCTGGATGATCGGAGGGGCAGGGCAGAACGCCAGCCCACATCGGAGTGGCCAGGGCTCCTCCAGCTGCAAGGATGGTTTCCTTCCACAGTACAGCTGATCTGCGGCTGGGGACTGCCATGCAGAAATGCACAGGACGCCATCTCAGTGTGCCAGGGGCTGATCTGGAAAGACAAGATAAGGCATCTGTGCCCCAGGAATACCTGCTCTCCAGGAACAGCTGCCTGGAGGATCTTGCACCCAGCCCAGGAGGGCAGGACTGGCAGCCTGGGCAGCTTCGGGGATGCAGACAGAAGACTTTTTTTTTTTTTTTTTTTTTTTTTGAGGTGGAGTCTTGCCCTGTCGCTCAGGCTGGAGTGCAGCAGCACACCCTCGCCTCACTGCAACCTCTGCCTCCTGGGTTCAAATGAGTCTCCTGCCTCAGCCTCCTGAGTAGCTGGGATTTCAGGGGCACACCACTGCACCTGGCTAATTTTTGTATTTTTTAGTAGAAACTGGGTTAAGCCACACTGGCCAGTCTAGTCTCGAACTCCTGACCTCAGGTGAACCACCTGCCTTGGCCTCCGAAAGTGCTGGGATTGCAGGTGTGAGCCACCAGAGGACTCTTGCCCACTGGCTGGGTGTCACCTCCAAATGCTGTTCTTGGCACCTATGTCTGGGTCTTACTTGTCCTGAAGTTGTGGGGGCTACTAACAGCCTTAACTACACTCACTTTTGCTTTTACAAGTTGAAACCGGTCCTCTTCTTTGCAACTGTATACTATGACTCATACAAAGTTTGGATTTTCCAAATGAAAATGCCAGCTTAGGTACAATTTCAGCGACACTCTAGATGCTACAGGTCACCCAGTGTATCCACCGTGTGCACAGGAACCATTCCCAAATAAGCTAGAAGGGTGCCCCGGTGTTAATAACACAGGGTGTCACAAAGGAAGTGCACATTCAGTCCCACACTAAAATTGTAAGCATGTAATATTTCCATTCTCTCAAAGCTCCAGATCTCAGTTGGAGCCTCAGCGTGGCCATTCAGTCCAGCCTGAGTGGTTCCTGACTGCGGTCCTGGCTCTGGGATCCCTGGGACAAGCACGTGGCCTCCTGCCTTCCGAGTGGACCTTCCTTGGCCCTTTCTACTCTGCTACAGTCCTCTTTCTTGCAGAACACTCTGGAGAGAGGAGGTAAACTGACACCATAGCTGACAACCAAATGCTTCTTAGGGCCATTAGATCCTGTCCCGTGGGCTGACCTCAGGCACTGACGGTCCGGAGTCACCGAGAGGCAACGTCACAAGTGCACACCGAGGACTTCGTTATTTCACAGCTTTAGGAGAGAAACCATCTAGCTCTGTGAGCTCTGTAATTCTTTCCCCTGGGGTAATATGAAATTCAACAAGTTTAATAAATGACTGAATAATAAATTAATAAATGGGACGAAGGAATAAGAAAATGGGGAACGAAGACAAACTGCAAAATCAACAATCATCATATTCTCACAGTATGCATTTTAACTACGATTTGTAGACAAACTTGAGTTTTCAATCAGAAAGAGAACAAGAACTACATAAAGATAATGTATAATCTTTGCCCAATGGACAAAGGATTATAGCATTTTAATCACTGTCTCACGTAAGTCAGTATAAATCTGTAAATAGGGACCAGGTTTTAGTTTTTCTTAGTATTAGCTTAGTTTTATTTTGATAAAAATAAACCTCAGACTACACTCTACGGATGTTTAATAGTAAGGGAATAGCTACTTAAAATTAACTATGGCTTTGAGTTTTCTCCTGAGTCTTTTTAAAGCATCTCCATACTGAGAAGCCTGACTCTTAGTACATGGAAAATACATCCCCGACACCAGAAGCCTGGTGCCACTGGGTCCCGTCCTTGTTCCAGGCCCCGGGGCACTCTGGCTCCACCCTCCCTCAGTGACTGCTGGATGTCAGCACCTCCTCTCTGGTTTGCCAGACCACCCCCACCCCCTGCTGTCCCCAGACGTGGGTCCCCGGGGCTTGCGCTCACTTGCCCAGGGAGGCACGGACGGCATCAGCTCCTAGTTTTGAGTCCACTCGTCATGAATCTCATCATCGAATCGCACACGTGCTGAGCCAAGGCCTTCATTCTAACAGGTCCCAAAGTGAGCGAGACTTGATGGAAAAGGGGTCAGTGATTTTTCACTATGTCCAGATATGCAGGTTTGTTCATAAACCAACCTGTGCCTATGTCCAGTTATACAGTTTGGATAGGAGGACACTGTTTTCATAAACTAAACTCGCCTGGCTGGTGATTTCCCTTCTGATTCATGAGATGGAGACTGACACAGCCTGGGACTCGAGACTCTTTGATTTTTCTAATTCTTTCACTTTTTTGAGGATTTCCATCCTATGCTTTAATTCCCATCCACCTGCCTCCACTTTACCACACTCAGGCTTTGCTCCCATCAGAATCTACGTCATGACACGCTTGGCCTGCACTGACACAAGAGGCCTGAACTGCCCATCTCTCCAGCCTGGTCCTGTGATTCCAACAACAGGGCCCATGACCCTTCTCTCCTCCCGAGACCCTCCCAACCCGCTCAGCACTCACCCCTGTGGTCCTAAGAAATAGGGAACCCCTCGTGGTCTCCACTCACCAACCATCTGCTCTTCCTTTCTCTGTTCATGCCCTCAGGACCCTCAGCTCCAAAGCCACAGCCCCACTGGGGTCTTCAATTCACGGACACTCCCGTTGGCTCACTGCTCCTTGCCCCAGCTCCCATCACCTCATTGATGCTGTTCTCGATATGAACTCCCTCCCAGCACACACTCACTCCACATCTGTGTACTAGACCCTGGACACAATTGTGCTGACAGCTCCAGCTTCCAGGAGGACCGTCTTCTCTGAGCCTGAGGTTCTCTGTGTGGTGCAGCCTGCACCTCACTCCATCAACCCAACTCCTTCCTCTCCCACCCCAGGCCCCAGGGGTTGGAGGATGGTTTCATACCTTCTCCTCCCACATCTACCTCCCCCTCCTGCTCCCAGCTGGTGGCCTTGCTTCCTGCACTCCCAAGTAGATGGAACCTCTGCAGAGACTGTCCTCCTGCTCCAAGGCCACCCATGCGTGCCCATGTCAGCACCTGTCTTCTTGGTAGTCACTCTCTTAGCACAGAGGAAACTTCCCTGCACCTGCTAGGAGTCAACCCCCGACTTGTCCCTTTTGGGAGCCTCTGGCTCTCAGACTGCTCAATTCAGGGCCAGGGCAGCTCCTTGCTACCTTTTCAGAGCTAGGGCATGAGGAAAATCTTGAAAAGTTAATATGATTTATTCTTATTCAAATTTGGGGCAATCCTTTTTAAACCTCATTTGTATTATCTTTGTTTTTCTTCCTTTTAGGCTGCAAATCCCAGCTGGAGTGACATCAACACAAATTCTCACTTGCTTTATCCTACACCAGGTGTGAAACAACGTAGGAATAACGATGTCAATCTTACACCAAAAAGATGAGTATTGAAAAGAGTTCTTTTCTGTCTGTTTTTGTCGTGTATGTGTTTGTAAACAAACACAGTAGAAACAAAGCCTCGAATGATCTTTGTGAGCTCACTTGAAATGGTTGCTCTCCTGAGTTCATTGTCTGTTGGTGTCTTTTGCCAATTTCTATTTCCTCTTGCCCCTTTGAACCAGAATGCCGGCCCCACCACTCCCGGAATGTTGCTCCTGTCAGAGGCACAAATGACACGTAGGCTGCTGAGCCCCAGGTCCACTCAGCAGCAGCAGGTGACAGACGATTGCTTCCTGCACCAGGACACTTTCTGAGTGTGCATTTCAGGACCCCACACTCACGGGTCCCCCCTGACCCCCTATCTGTGCTTCAATGTGAGCATCTTATTTCACAATCATAGGAAATCCCTGCCGTGCAACAGAAAGAAAGTGAAAAAGAGCCGTCAGTGTGGAGGGAAATTGGCACCTTTGGAAAGGTGGGAGGAGTGGATGCTAAGTGAGTTGAGGTGGTGGCAACCGGGGCACGTTGGTCTTGACCACAGTATTGGGAAGGAGAAGGCCTTATAAAAATGTGCAGTTGGACACACTGGGGATTCTTCTTCAAAATTCACATTGAATGAATGCATGGAAGAGAAAGGGCCAGAACATGAGTGGATCACAAGCCTTTGTCTTTCTTTGTTCTCTGGTGTCTTTGGCTGGTGCAGTAAGGCCTGGAACTCAAGAACTACTGCCCAGCGCCTAAGCGGTTTCTTCTTGGCCCCTTCCTCCCAGAGACTTACCCAGCCCTAGTGATTCCATTTCTGGGTCCAGTAGAGGCCCAGCGTCCCTTGCAGAAATGTCAGACTGTCCCTGGGATTATTAACAGCTGCTGCCCTGATCAAGGGGTTACTTGGCCAAATGGAACAAGGCCATCATGAGCCCTTGGCCGAGTTGAAGACAAACGTATTAACTTTGGTCCAAGTGTTCCCTGAGCTGTATGACGAGCATGCAGCCCTTTCTTTGAGGAACGGTGCCAACATTCTGTGGGACACGGGTGCCTTGTGGAACCCAGTGTGGAGATGCTGCTCTAGGATGTGCTGGTGTCTCATCTCCTGTCACACTGAGAAGGGGCTGCTGTTCTCACTCAGGCTAAAGATCTGGGCTGGGGCAGACCACCTGCTGAGCACAGCCTGGCTGTGGCATGCTAATTTCTGAGATGCCGATAGGAGTGTGATCACCACAGGGCATGTGCTCAGGGGCCCCATGGGCAGCTTCCTGCTTGGTACAAAGACACGTAAGACATTGCCTTCTCCTGAGTCACAGGCACCCTCATCACAAGACCAGACAGCAACATCTCACCCCGGCACACTGACTATCCCGGACACACATAGCGCTGTGCAAGGACAGAGACCACTGCCCATCTCGGCCACAGAGACTGGCATGGGAACACTCCCTGGAGGAGGTGACGCCACAAGCAAGCCTCCAAGGACACATGCTGAGACCCTTTCTGCCTCTGCAGTCCTGGGTAGGCAAGTCAGCTTTCTCCCGCCCCTCAACAATGTTCCACACCTGCCCACCCTCCCTGTGGAGGAGTGCTCAGGTCCGTGTGGACTCTGCAGAGGGGCTGTATGCTCACTTTTCCATTTATCAGCAAATGCTTGAGAGCACACTCTGCTGGCTTTGCACCTGGTGAGCAGTACCTGTGGAGCTGGTGTCTCCAGAACGTGGACATAGGAGGGGTGCAGCTAGGCAATCCAAATGCACATCTGGGTCGGCGTGGTCTCCAAGGCAGTCCCAGCTGCAGGGCAGGCAGACATCCCTGGAGACGAAGGGTGCGCGCTGAATGAATGACTGGGATTCTTTTCTTTGCTCATCTGGATTTCCTACCGTCCCCCAGTGAACAGGGATTCCCTGTGCAATGCAGGGCCGTAGGCACAAAGATATAGATCAAGGAGAAATTTGTCATTCTCTTCCAGTATTTTCTTATTAAATTTTAAAAAAGCCTAGTGGATTTTGGTCTCAGTTTGAGGGACCGCAGGCCATGCCTGGAGGATTTCATAAAAATCAAATGGAGGCGAGAAGTTCAGTCACCAGCAGAGGTGGAGTCCACCACCCAGCCAGGCCTCCAAAGTGGAGGTTTCCAGCTCTTGGCCTGGTGCTTCTCAATCTCAACTACACACAGACCACTCAGGGGGCTTCAGAAAAGCCTTGCTCCTCCCACACCAGTGGGATGAGCCCAGGGAGAGGACTGGTGAGCAGGTGCGCCTACTGTTTCCCAACTCCCTTGCAGGTGGTCCTGCTGCCCAGGGAGAGGCAAGGGCTCTGCTCTGGAGCCAAGCTTGGTCATCTGAGGTGTGCTCCTATTTAGGAGGCAGAAATGTCTCACAGTCTTGAGTTAGACAGCTGGGCTTGTCTACCCCGGACTTCACAGAGGAGTGAGTGGGGTAGAAAGATGAATAGGAAATAGAGCTCTAAACACGGCCCATGACACATAGCTCAAAGAAGATTTTCTTCTCTTTCTTTCTATCACAAGAGAAGAAAATCCCTTTGGTTTGGGTCTGTAGTTCCTAGCACAGAAGTCTATGTTGGTAAGATTTACATTTCTCTATATTATATGAAAAGGGGCAAAGAAAATGTTTAACTCTTGGTCAACGCATAATAGTACAGTGGTTACCATGGTTTGAACATTAATACATGTAGAGAACTTGGTTAAGTGTTTTCACTTTTATTTTGCTGAGAATCTGTGGGTAGACACAGTCCCCACCTCCCAGGAAACAAGCACATATCCCCCAAGGATTGCAGCCTCTCTGTGCTTCTCTCTGCTTACTTCAAGGTAAGTCCACAAATATTATTGAGTCCTGCACTGTGTACAGGATTGAGTCTCGTTTTATTCTATGAAACAACATCTATTAGGTGGGCACTGCCTTTTAGCCATATGGTCATTGAGTAACTTTAAATGTATTGTTGGCTTTATTTGTATGACTTTTGATATGACCTGTCTGAGTCACTCAAAGCCTGAAAGAAGGCCGGGAGTGGTGGCTCACGCCTATAATCCCAGCACTTTGGGAGGCCAAGGCTGGCAGATCACGAGGTCAGGAGATCGAGACCATCCTGGCTAACACAGTGAAACTCCGTCTCTACAAAAAAATACAAGAAATTAGCTGGGCGTGGTGGCGGACGCCTGTAGTCCCAGCTACTAGGGAGGCTGAGGCAGGAGAATGTTGCGAACCTGGGAGGTGGAGCTTGTAGTGAGCCGAGATCACCCCACTGCACTGCAGCCTGGGTGACAGAGCGAGACTCCGTCTGGAAAAAAAAAAAAAAAAAAAACCTGAAAGAAGAGAACTGTGGAAAGAGGCACACCTGGCCAGCCAGAAGTCATACCAGAGTAAACCAACTGACAGTTCAATTTGTGCCTCTACAGTGTTCTTTGGCTAAAGATGTTGGATTTTTCAAAACACACAAAGATGGCTGTTATTCAAATTAATTTTAAATTTAGAAATACCAAATGAAAAAAAAACTTAAAAAAACAAGGTTCTAGTGTACCATATTGGTTTTTCAAAATGTGTTTGAAACAACAGCAAAATTCTTCCTGGAAGCTAAAAATCATTGTCTCTGAGGAATCATACAGGATTTTCATCCGATTGGAGCATTGCTTGAGAAGTCTTGTCCAGCCTTGACTTGTTCTGTTCTCCCAGGTAGGAAACAGAGACCTTTTCACTTACTACAGACCTGAATACAATCAAATACTGGCAGAGAGAGAAAACACATATGCATCTACACTTATTAAAGTAATTTTAGTGAAGATTTATCTTACTCTCCTTTCTTCTTTCACACACACACGCACACACACACACACACACACACACACAAACACAAACAGTTTTCAAAGTGCTTGTGTTTCTTGCATTTATCCCCGGGTATCCCCATCTTTCCTATTTAAGGTCTCCCTGAAGGCTTAGTCATTGTTTATCATTTTCTTGTGTATCTTCTCCAGCAACTCATGTGATCAGAAGTGCACAGCCCAGGGTTTGGTGCTTAGTAGGCATGCGATACACTTTCACAGACCTGAGGAATGATGCTTCAATTCATCAGAGAGAGGAGAACAGGGAATAGGGTGCAGTGAGTCCCAGTGTGGCCTCTGAAATTAGGTCACAAACTTGCTGACTTTTTATCCTGGCTGAGTTACCTGTCCTCTCAAAATCTTAATTTTCTTATCTGTTAAAAGGGGATCATAATACTACCCAAGTTAGGGGCGGTTGAGAGGCTTACATAAAAAATGTGTATCAAACAGTTAACAAAGCATCTGGCAGCTTGTTAAGAGCCCCCTGCAGGGACTCGCAGGACTGAGGAAATGAGACAAACTGTGCCCTACAAAGTATAGTCACTCGTCTCTTCAAATCACAACGGGAACATGTCCTGAGAAATGCATGCTCAGGTGATTCCCTCCCCGTGTCAACGTCCTTGTCCTTACACGCACCTCGAGGGTCCAGCCTGCTACACCTGGGCTGTATGGCCCAGCCTACCGCTCCTAGGTTACAGACCTTCAACTCTGCTGAATAATGCAGGCAGTTGTTACACAATGATCAGGATTTGTATCTAAACAGATCTAAACATGAAATGCTACAGTAAAAATACGGGATTACAATCTCATGGGGCCACCATCCTATACACAGTCTTTTCTTGACCAAACATCCTTAGGCAGCAGAAGACTGTATGCATTTTGTTTAATTGCTTTTAAAGTACATGGTTCTGACCACATTGTGGGTCATTCCGGCACCCTCATCTTGGGAAACAAGTCAAGCCAGAGCACACCACACAGCCCAGAGCTTCCAGGGGGTGTGAGGTCAGGTCTGAGGTTCCCTGAGCACTGCCTGTGCCAAGTAGGGTTTGTCCATCCCCCGGGGCAGAATGGGCCGCCGTATCCCATGGGGTCATGGTTCTCTCTTTAAAAGGAAATAGCGCTTTGCTTCCATTCAGGATTCGCGCTTGCCCAGAGCTGTTTCCCGTATTCTCTCCATTCCGTGGGATTGTGAGATCATAGCCGGCTTATTAAATCTGAAGAGCTCTGCGACCTTGAGGTTTTTCTTCCTCGGAAGCTCTCTTCTGGCAGTCTCGAGATGGGCCCGGCTCGTCTGTGAGGTTAATTGAAAGATGGTCCCAGATGAGGCTGTGCATTGGCTGCACCACAGGCATCCTCGCAGGAAGGAATTCAGGAAAATGGAAATAGCATTGGATGGAACATAAAGGCAGGGATCATCGGCAGAATCACAAAAGCTGTGCAGCATGGTCGCCAAGCCTGGGCTGCTGGGCAGACGGCGGCACAAAGAGCCGGGGGCTGGGCCCCGCCAGCTCTGGAATGAAAAGGCCTGTCTTGAAGTTGCAGCTTCCGAGGCTTGGCGTGAAAGGCAGTGGGGAGAGAAAACGGCACGTTGAATGAGGGGAGGGGAAGTGGGCACTCTGTTTTTAAATCCCTGGCACTGACCACAGGTTCTGAAGTGGGTGGGAACAGGCCTCGTGGGCGCTCTGCGACTTGGGTCCCTGGGGGCTGCATCCTGGGTGTAGCATGGTGTCTTTGCTGCTGGCTGGCATGTCTGGGCACTGGTGTGGCTATCAGTGCCTTAGTGTTCCCCCTGAGAAATGAGCATCGAATGGCTTCTTTGCAGGAGCTGGGCTTTGAAAGGCACCTTTTCCCAGTGAGCTTCATGAACGTGGACAGAGCATTCACTGTCCCCATACACAGAGGTACCAGGCAGCCTCCAACTCCAGCGAGCTCTCCTCATCCCCAACAGGGAAGGGTGGACAATGCGAAATCCTGTTTCCCAAAAGCCAAATGAATCCCCTTTAGCCTCCAAAACTTCTTTTTAGGGTGTGTTTAAATCATTTCCCTTCATCATTCCTAAAATGATTATATCACCTTATTCTTTTCTGAAGCTGCTGACAGAATTTCACTGCCTATGGACATCACGTATATTCAGCCGTCACTTTGCAGTCACGGCCTGCCCTGAACTGTAGGACAGCAGGGCCTCAAAGCCCACTAACACACTCAGGAAGCGTTGCCCTGAGCTCTTCTTAAGAAGGCCTGTACTGGAATCCTGTGGTTTTATGCCTCCTTTGCTGATAGACTGCCTGGTCTTACTCCTCTGGGTCTGAATGTCTCTAGGCTTATTGGTGTGGGACTCTACAGTGTTTTAAGTGTCCACTCCTGGTTTTGCCGGCCAGGCTGGAAGGCTCCAGGTGAGGTTGGAAGCTCCCTGTCCCAGTGGCATGCTTTGCCTCATGCCGCTTCCTCCCTGCGGAGAGCCCCATTCCTCACTCTGCTGACCAAACCTCTCATTCTTCAATGTCCAGCTCCGGTTTGCCTCCCCTGTGAAATCCACAGCATCACAATTAATTGTTCTCTCTTCTGGATCCCACAGTCTCCTGATCCGATGGCCGGTGGTACCTGTGGCTGACTTCCTGTGCTTCCTCATCTGATGTACAGGGGGCAGGAGCTACTCGGCTCTGGTGCCTGCCGCACTTACCACATTGCTTGGTACACAGCAGGGAGTCCATAACTAAGAAAAACACACCTCTGGATATAGACTCCAGGGCACCTATTTTTCTAGCTCAGAATATTCTTTCTCACATTCTAATTTTTTTTTTTTTTTTTTTTGGTGTTCTAGATGTGTGAGTGATCAGTCAAAAGTTTAGCCTGGAAATCAGAAATGACACTCACTATTTTAGCAGAATATTTTGACATAGGAAATTGACTAGATAGATACTGGAAGAAGAAAACGTAATATGGGAATCCTGAAATAGAAACAGCTGTGCCCCTTTCACTGAGGTCCCGGGAAAGGGGGGAGAGGCTGTGAGGAGCTGGAGTCAGAACCCAGGCCCCTGAGGAGGAGCAGGTGTTGGTGGCTGACTTGGGGTCTTTATGGCCGTGAGATGAGGCTGCATGGGGACTGCAGAAGCTGGACATCACACCCACCCAGAGGCCATCACAGGGGAAATGCTGTCAGGAATGACGGCAACTTAGGAGGAGGAAGGGGCAACCCAGCCCTGTGGTTTCCACTGGTGCCCAGGTTGGCGGAGTCCAACACGATGAAGTTGGCAGGGAAGAGACGTCCTGGCAGAGTCAACGCTCATGCAGCAAGGCCGGGTTTACTGCAGGAGGGCGAGTTTGGAGTTGAGCGGCCACAGCTCTAACAGACACAATGAGCTCGGCCCAAACTGAATTACGGACAAGCAAGATGTTGCTTCTCTCTTCAACCCCGAGAGGACTGAGCACCATCCACTGTGCAAAATTTTCAGCTTTAAGCTTCCATGGCGGACCATTTAAATCATGAGATGTGTTTTGCAGGGACTTGACAACCGCCCCCTCCCTCGGCCACACCGGGCCTTTCTGGCTAGGAGACTGCCCGAATCTGGGTGGATAACGTAACATAGCTCCGCGCAGCTGCTGGCAGATGCTGCAGTTTTGCTGTCCCGTGTCCCTGGAGACTGAGTGGGAAACACAGATTTCCTTGCACCTCAGAGGACCCCAAACTCCAGATGCCAGTCGGCAGTGAGGGATGGGCACCCAAAGCTGATGATGCCAGTCGGCAGTGAGGCATGGGCACCCAAAGCTGATGTTTTCATTTTACAGTGCAAAATGGAGAGAGGTGAATTATCTGAAAACAGAGAGTCTTAAAAATTAAAATCAAAGCTTGCTTTAATTTTAAAAACATCCACAGTGGTCTTTCTCTTTTCCCACCTGCTCCTCTGACACTGCAGTCTGACAGCTTTGTGTGGCTCTCGGTACAGCTAGGGCAGCAGAAAGTCTGACTTGTGAGGCACTGCAACGGGTTTTCCAACTGTAACTCCAGGGCCACCTGAATGCTTCTCTCGACTTTCTCAAAGGTCCATGGTAGAACGTGGCCATGGTGTCGGCAGCTTTGGGTGTGCCAGCACTGGTCTGTGTGGCTCCTGACCATGACAGCAACTCTTCCCATCCCTTGTCTGGGGACAGATATTTAATGGAAACATTCTGAAGGGTTTCAGCATAGACACACACCTGCAATACTGTCCCCACAATCCAGGTAGTCAATGTGTCCATCACCTCCAAAAATTCCCTTGTGATCTTTTGTGGATTTTGTGTGTTTATTAAGACACTTAGCACATTTTCTCTTATTTTAACATATTTCAAAGTGTATTAAGAAGTCAAAACCAGATGTAAATCTTACCTCAAGGAACTTGAATTCTGCTTCATGTGCATAAAGTCAGGCACTGTCCCAGCGTCTTAAAATCCAGAGTTAAAATGTACCTATTTCCCAGGACCCCAAGGCCCAGTGTGTGACCCGGGATGGCCCCGAGAAGAAGGCTGGGCCTCGCTAGGCCTGGCACAGCAGCAGGCTCCCAGGCACCTCCTGAGAAGCTCGTGAAATCGATGGCCCTCATTCATTCTACACACGAAGAAACAGATTTTTAAAGTCTATTGGCATGTATCACCACACATCATTTACATTCCAAGATGTGTACAAAAATCATCACTCTGTAGAATTTGCCGCTGGATTTCCGATTGGTGGGGCAGTCAGCAGCGTCTCGGTGGTTTCCCCCTTGTTATGTTTACGGACAACAGGCAGAAATACATGTGCTTCCTCTGCTGTGGGCTATTTAAATCTAGCTAATTTTATGGCTCTCATCTGTGAAATAAAAATGAGAAGAGCAGTCCTCTCCATGTAATGTTATGTAAATTAATTAACTGGGAGTTAAGCATATGGAAAAATAAAAATGTCAATAAATACATTAGTGGCATCATAAATCTCCATCCAATTAACAAAACTCTGTCTTTACTTTGGGGTCTCACCTCTCTTACCAGTTTACAAATCTTCCTCGTGACGGCGTGTTTCTTTCCTGTGTTTAAAAAGAAAACCTCAAGCGAAAACACTGCCTGCTGGCATTGAGCATGGAAGAGGGCACAGTTTCCACCCCTCAGCTCTGGTTCCACCTGCAGGCACTGGATCGCTTCCCTACCTGGGCCCTAGTCGTGTTGCCCCCAGAAGTAAATACTCAGCCCTGGGTCCCCGGAATGGCTGCAGGCAGCAGAGCGGCCTGGGAGCCCCAGAGCTGAGGGCTGCCTCAGCCACACTGGCCTTCCTTCCAGGATGGCTGCCTGCCTGCTTCTTCCTCTCTCCCAGCTGCAACATGTGAAGACTTCGGTACAGCTGGCACAGCAGAAACCTGACCTGGGAGGCACCGTGATGGGTTTTCCATCCATAACTCTAGGGCCACCTGCTCAGTGGCCTCCTGCCCTCCGAAAGAGGGACTCAGGCAGCCTCAGGTCCCTCCTTCACGTCCCGCTGCTGGTTCCCCTCTGCCGCCAGGGCCCTTCTCTCCTCCTGGGGATGCAATGCCAGCTCCTTCTGTCCCTGGGGCCTGCCCCCTCCTTCTTATGCATGTCTCCTCTCCATTCCAGGTGACTTTCCCTTCCCTGAAGCCCCTCACACACGTGCTTGTCACACCTCTGGGCTTTGATGGATCCTCTTAATGGCGATGTTCTGGCTCCCTAGCCTCTCTAACGGCCCGGAACCCGGCACACACCTCGCTGTTTCCCAGTGCTTTCCCATTGCCGAGCATGGCCTGGCTCATGGGGCTGGAGCTCAGTGAACACATTTGTACTTTAATTGAACCAGCCAGATAACTGGCTGGTGGGACTCATTTTGAAGGCACCACCACAGCCTCTGGCTGAGACAATGCAGTCCCTCAAAGGAAAGATGTTGTGGATAAAATGTCTATCACATCACAGCACATGATTCGCGGCCAATGGTTTGCAGTTATCCAAGTGCTTCTTTGGTTCATGGGGCCGGAGGCCATAGGGCGACTTATGAGTGACAGCCCAGGTCCAGAGTTGGGGGCAGAGCATCCTCAGAGCATGAAGATGGGACTCAGAGGACAAACGTGCAGCAGCTGCACACTCAGCCTTTGACATGGTGATGCTGAGCGTTCTGGATCCTTCTTAGAAGCAAAGGAAAAAGACACAGGCACCAGTGCAGTCCAACACGTGTTTGATCAGAAATGAAAATGACCATGTTTCACCCCTTCTTTTATTCTTTTTCTTTCTCTTTTTTCTCTTCTTTTCTTTTCTTTTTTTTTTTTTTTTTTTTTTTTGAGTCTGAGTCTCACTCTGTCACCCAGCCTGGAGTGCGGTAGTGCCATCTCAGCTCACTGCAACCTCTGTCTCCCAGGTTCAAGTGATTCTCCTGCCTCACCCTCCCAAGTAGCTGGGATTACAGGCATTTGCCACCACACCCAGCTAATTTTTGCATTTTTAGTGGAGATGGGGTTTTGCCCTGTTGGCCAGGCTGGTGTTGAACTCCTTACCTCAAGTAATCTGTCTTGGCCTCCCAAAGTGCTGGGATGACAGGTGTGAGCCACTGCGCCCAGCCCCAGCCCTTCCCTTTTTCTATCCCACCATATATATTTGAACGGGAAATTGCTGGTGACATTTTGCCCTATTCCTCATGCAGGACAAGGTAAGGACCCAGTCTTCCTGTGCAGCCTGATGGCTTTGTGTGGCTTTCGGTGGCAGAGCTGAGCTGGCATAGCCTGGCACTTTGCACAATGTCTAGCAACAAATCAACTATAGCACAAGAAGGCAAGACTCTGTTTAGAGAAAAAGGAGTTGTCGCTCTGCTCTTGTACTTCTTCTCCCTGGACAATTTCAAAGGCACCAGCCCCTCTGCTCGCAGACCCGGGGTATGGTTTTGTTTGCTGCACGAGGCGTCCCCACAAAGGTGCTGGCAGCCTCCCCAGCCTCTGCCTCCTCTCTTCCGCAGCCTTCTGATGTCTTTCCAGGTTGGAGCTCCTGCTTAGATGAAACAGATGACTTTCTGGGCCTGCTTCTGCTCACAGCAGGCAGGAGCAACAGTGACTGATTGGTTGAAACATGAGGATTAATGGGTATTTATATTTCATTAAATTTTATGCTCACTGGAGAATAATGTATCACTCGCAGATATTGAAACATATGTCAACCCTATCCACTTACATATAATTCAATTTGACTTAAATGCATTGATCAAATTTTATTAAAGTCCAATATATCTTCCAAAAAGGCTGCTAACACAGGATTGTCCCTTCAGAGTCACCCGACAAAAGGAGGAGCCTGTGCTATGACTCTATACTATTTTTGTGGAAAACAAATAGGTTATTGTGGATGAAGTACTCATTAGAAGGTGAACAGAAAAGTGAGATTCTCAAGCAGATTCTCAAGCAGTGGCCCCACTATAGCGACCACTAGAGACGGTCGAGAGGATGCTGCTGTGCTTGTTCCCAGAAAGCACGCTGCTCATCCCTGGGTCACAAAACCCGCCTTAGAAATCCTTACTCTGAATCTTCCTTTGCTGGCCTGGCTGCAGAGCTCCCTGGGGGCTGCCAGCCTAGCTGGGCGCTGGGCTCGGAGCTCTGAACTCTCTGCCTGCGCCTCTCCCTTCCTCTCTTCCACTCCTGTGTTCCCACCAGGACAAATGTAATTTTTTTTTTTTTTTTTTTTTTTTTTTTTTGAGACAGAGTTTTGCTCTTGTTGCCCAGGCTGGAGTGCAATGGTGCCACCTCAGCCCACCGCAACCTCTGCCTCCCGGGTTCAAGTGATTCTCATGCCTCAGCCTCCAGAGTAGCTGGAATCACAGGCATGCGCCACCACACCAGCCTAATTTTGTATTTTTAGTAGAAACTGGGTTTCTCCATGTTGGTCAGGCTGGTCTCGAACTCCTGACCTAAGGGGATCCGACCCCTCAGCCTCCCAAAGTGCTGGGATTACAGGCGTGAGCCACTGCACCTGGCCGGCAAATGTGATTTTATTTGTTTAACACCTATCTGCTTACAGACGAAAATAAGTGTGAGTGCACTTCAGACCAGACGTCTCTAGCATTCAGGCAGTTCCTAGTTTATTGTTTATGTTAGACATTCCACAAGGTAAGTTGAATAGTGAACACGCACGGTTGGTTGGACATTATTTCTACAATTAAATGCGCACTTTCTAATGAATACACACTATGCCCATGCTGGCAGCGTATGCACATATTTTGGATAGAATTTGAAAATAAACAGCAATTCTTAAAACATTGTTGCCCAGGTCTTTCAGATGTTATAAATATAATTAAACAATATGGAGACTCCTGCACCTTCAACTTTATAAAGGAATCAATAATAAAAACTACTTTCCTTAAGCATATTGATATGGTTTGGCTCTGTGTCCCCACCCAAATCTTATCTCAGATTGTAAACCCCAGTGTTGGCGGAGGGACGAGTTGGGGGATTGAATCATGGGGGCGGGTTTCTCCCCTGCTGTTCCAGCGGTGGTGAGTGCGTGCTCACGAGATCCGATGGTGTCACCAGGTGGCACCTCCCCCTTCACTCTCTTCTACTCCCTTGTGGTAAAACGCCCTTGCTTCCGCTTTGCCGTCCGCCATGATTATGTTTCCTGAGGCCTCCCAGCCATGCTTCCTGTTAAGCCTGTGGAACTGTGAGTTAATTAAACCTCTTTTCTTCACAAATTACCCAGTCTCAGGTAGGTCATTATAGCAGTGTGAGAACAAATATCTGTTCTAAAAGTCAAAATAGGGCCATAGCTTTCAAATCGTCAAATTAACTTCCTGAGAGACAGCCTGAATATTTCCAGAGGAAATACCTCTCCTCTTTTCAATGGAGAAGCTGGGTAAGTGGGAGCAGCCTTCATTCTTGAGGATAACACAAGGCGCTGTCTCCTTGTGAACTCAGAGCTCACTCCCCGGGCACTAAGCAGGCAAAGCCTCCTCTGCCAGCCAGATCAAGTCACGTTATGTGCCAGTTTGCAATCATAAAATACAAATATTGCCATTCATTAATAAACCTAGAGTCTCTCCTTACATTCCCCAGGCAAAGCTCGGCATCGCACTTCAACAAGTGCAGCAAACCGGGCTCACGGTCTTTAAGGGCAGGGTCCCAGAGGGGCCACCTTTTGCTCCCTTGAGCCTGAGATGACACCAGCCTTTCTGCACCACAGACAGTTCAGGGAGGCGGAGGACTGCAGTCCATGGAGGAGCCCTGAACGTCTCAGGCTCAGGATACTCAGAGGCCCACGGCACAGAGAGACGGGAGCAGACTGAGTGACAAGTCAGGGCAGGGCAGACTTCGTCTAGACACTCCTGAAGCAGCAGCTGATCCAGCAGCTCGCTCTCCTCTCAGGCCCAGCACAGGTGGGGCTCTCAGGACCCCCTGGCTGCTGCAGGTCCCTCGCCAGTGCTCCCAGATGGCCACGTGCGTGCTGGGAAGGGAAAGCACAGGCTGGCTCTGCAGCCTCACTTGTTTCTACTTCCCTGACCTGTTCATCCCATTGACTTACCATCTCTGGAATAAACCCCCATCAACATGGAAGGGAGACTCCTGTCCAGTGCCTGGGCTGTAGTCTGCATGCTGCTCTCTGTTCCATTTCAGGAGTCTTTTCTTAGGAAACTCAGTGGTCCACTGAGTACCACGCAGTCTTGCCCTGTGCTGTTTGAGTGAATAGTTAGCCGTCATTCACCTCCTAACTTCACCATAAGAGCCCAGATGAGCCATTTTTTTCTGCCTGAAGACGTCCTCTGCCCCACGTTTGTGGCAAACTCCCTGGAGTTTGAACTACTTTGAGTCTCATCTTCAAGACTTCCTTAGTCCCTGAGACATAGGTGAGGCTATTGAGGTGGCCAGAGAATTGCTCATTCCATGGCTTCATGACCATTGTTTGGCTGGTTTGTCAATCAACAGTTTGAAGGCCTTTCTGGCCACCGAGCCCCAGTGCCTGGGGCATCCACAGTACCTTGATCCTGGGGCAGTGAGGGTGTGCACTGGGGCAGTGCAGTGATGTGCAGCCCATATTACCAGTCAACAAGACCTTTAATTCCCCCAGCGAACACAGGGACAAGGGCTATACGCAAGCTATTAATAACCTGGAAATGAACACAGGAATCACAAGGATCCATAAAACTGTTAAGGATGTAAAGAAAGCAGAGGAAATCAGTAAACAAATTCTAGTAGCCAGGATTTCCCAGGATCCAGAAGCAGTTTGAGGCCTTTTTGGCAGAAGGAAGTTTCCCTGTCTTCTCCTTGAAAAGGTAGAGGAGGTGATGGCGCTGGCCCCACATCCTCTTGAGACTCCTCACAGAAGGAGAGAACAGACTGTGGGACCCTGTGCCGAAAAGACCATTCCAGAAGAACCACCACCCCTCTAGGTGGGCTTCATGTCTGATGGGAATGTGATTTCTGTCCAGGGAAATTTCTCCAGCATGAAGGGGAAGCAGGCAGGCTCCCTCCTCCAAGAGCTCAGGAAGGGGTGGGTGCTCCACCTGCCCACCCGTCGCTGCCCACACTGAGCCAGCCCCTTCGTGTCCTCCTGACCCGGACTTACTCCTGCATCCATCGATGCTGTCCACTTGGCAGCTCTCAGGCCTGGGAGACACTCAGTTAAAATTGTTAGAAGATAAACTGAGGCACATTCCGGTTTCAGAGAGCTGGTTTGGGAGGATCGGGATGCAGGAACCCGGCAGCTCTGGACAAGCTGGTCCTGGCTTCACCGGCATGGCAGGAGGAAGACTGCATGGTAAACAGAGCCAGGCAAGGAAAATCACTGTCGCCTGAAGAGGGCCGGTAGCCCTGCTGGGATCATCTGGGTGGAAGGTCCCCAGTGAGTACAGCAGGCAGCTCCTGATTGTTTAAGCCTGGTTTCCTCTCACTAGGATCATGGAGATGGACTTACCGAGAAATCCAAGCACTGGAGTCACGGCTCGCTCTGTCCCGGCCTCACATTAACGGCTTTCACCAAGTTAAGTATTTACTCTAGACTAGAGCCTTTATGAGGCTCACAGGCACTTAGGGCAGACACTAGATCTGGCCAAGTGCCCCGGGAAGCCAGTGTTTCAAGAGATACCTAATATGAAGGAACACTGACACATCACAGGGCACTGTTTGCAAACACCACACTGGAATCTACATTCCTGAAGACAGAATTACTTCTGACTCATATTTTGATCTCTAGTGGTATTTAGGACATACAGGATATGATCAAGAAATAAAAGAAGGAAGGAAGGGAGTGATGGGGACAAAATGTAACTTAGGGCCAAAGCAAGTCTACTGATTCTTCTCCTCCACAAACCACCCCAACCCCTAGCTGAGAGACTAAGTGCCTTTGCTAATGTCTGAATGAACAAATGAATGAATAAATTTTTCATTGAATCAATCATACCATATATGAAGAAGCTGAAATTAATCTAATTTCACTTCTTGAAATATGAGGGCAGAAATATGAGGCTGTCTCTGGAGGTGAGTCAAGAGACTTGATAGGAAATTACCGTGTGACGTTGAAAGCTTTGTTCCCAAAGGCTGCTGCTCAGAGCTCACTTGGGCTGCAAAGCACACGACCAACCTGGAGAAATGGGACCAGTCTCTAAGGCACTGTGTGTGTGTGTATTTGTGTGTATGTATGTATGTGTGTATGTGTGCGATGTGTATGTATGTATTTGTGCATATGTGTGTATTATACTATGTGAATGATGCATGTATGTGTGTATTACGTGTGAGTGTATATGTGCTTATGCGATGGGGGTGTATACTGTGTGATGCAACATGTGTGTATTATGTATGATGCATGTGCATGTAGTGTAGTGTGTCGTGCATGTGGTGTATGTGATGTATTGTGTATGTGCATGGTATAAGTGTGTATTGTGTATGTGACGTATGCATGATATATATATGCATTTCATGTGTGCATGTATGAGAGTATTGTGTAGTGGCACGTGTGTATTATTATGTGTGTGTGCCTGTGTGTTGTGTGTGTCTGTATTATATGTGGTTGTGTGTCTCTGTGTATATGTGTGTGTGATTATCGTGTATGTGTTGTGCCTGTGTGTATTGTGTGTGTGCTGTTGGTTATGTGTGTGTTATATGTGTAATGTGTGTGTGCCTGTGTGCTATATGTGTGTTGTATTTATGTGTGCGTGTGTGCCTGTGTTGTATATGTGTGTGTGCCTCTGTGTGTATGTGTGTGTGTTATACAAGTATGTGTGTGTGCCTGTGTGTGTATGCACTCCCTCGTTTCAGCACTCATGCAGTACATAATTGTCCTTTTTGTGGTCTACTTAGTGCCACATGGGTGTTTTGTTTTTTGTTTCTCATTTTTGTGCTTTTTGCGTATGGTTTTTCAGTTTAAAACACTCTGCATGCATACTGCTACAGTGCTGTCCAGGACAAGAAGGCTGTGATGTGTCTTATGGAGAAAACAGGTGTGTTAGATGAGCTTGCTTCAGGCATGAGTTATAGAGCAGTTAGCTGCAAGTTCAGTGTTAACAAATCAACTCTAACCAGTCATGTGTCACTTAACAGTGGGGGTTCGTTCTGAGAAATGCATCTTTCAGCAATGTTGTTATTGTGTAGACATTGTAGAGTGTTCTTACCCACACCTAGATGGTCTAGCCTACTACACACTTAGGCTGTGTGGTACACCCTATTGCTCCCAGACTACAAACCTGCACACCGTGCTACTGTACTGAGTACTGCAAGCAGCGGTAACACAATGGTAGGTATTTGTGTATCTAAACATAGAAAAGCTGCAGTGGAAATACAGTCTTATAATGTGATAGAACCAATACCATCGGTCCGCCACTGACTGAAATGTCTTTACGAGGCACATGATTGTATATTTAATAAGTTGTCTTTACCCGGAAACACATATAAAACAAAGTTATGTATTGATCGATTGATGAAAATATGACCGGAGGATTGCAGTACCTGAACCCTGTATTTCCCCAGGAGCAGTGGCTCAGCATTCAATAATTCAAGATTTGAGGTGATTTTCTAGAACACGAGGACAGTGAAGAGAAAGAACCCACTGTACTTGGGTGAGCCTGGCCTCTTAGTGAAAGCAGATTCCTCCAAATCAATGATGAACGAGAACTTCATGTAAATTTGTTCTCAAACTTGGGCGCACATTGAATTAACTGTGAATCTTTTAAAAAGGATCACTGACACCTGCAGACACTACCCTTCTCAGGAGTCTGTACTAATCAGATTGGTAAGAAGTCCAGGCATCAGCATTTTCAAGAACCTCCAGGTGGTTCTCCATACATCCAGGGTTAGAAATCTCCAGTGTATTAAGGAAGTCAAACAACTCAATAGCAGAAAAACAAATAATCGATTTTTAAAATAAGCAAAAGAATAGAAGAAACATTTCTCAAAAGAAGACATAAAAATGGCCAACAGGTATTTACAAGAATGTTCAACATCACTAATTATCAGAAAAAGGCAAATCAAAACCACAATGAGATATCACCTCACACCTGTTAGAATGACTACTATCAAAAAGACAAAAAATAAGAATTGTTGGTTAGGATGTGAAGAAAGGAGAATCAGTACATACTGTTGGTGGGAATGTAAATTAGTAAAGCCATTAGGAAAACAGTATAAACAGTGTAGAGATTCCTCAAAAAGCTACAAATAGAACTACGATACGATTCAGCCATCCAGCTACTAGGTATATATCAAAAGGAAGTAAAATCAGTACATCAAAGAGACACCTGCACTCCCACGTTTATTTCAGCTTTAGTCACAGTAGCCAACTTACGAATCAACCCAAAAGTCTATCAGTGGATGAATGGATAAAGAAAATGTGGTACACGTAGGCAGTGGAATAGTATTCAGCCATTGAAAAGAAGAAAATCCTGTCATTTTTGACAACGTGGATAAGCCTGAAGGACTTCATGTTAAGTAAAATAAACCAGACTCAGAAAGGCAAATGCTGCGTGAGCTCTCTCATGTGTGGAATCTAAAAGGTTGATTTCATAGGAGTAGAACAGTGGTTACCAGAGGCCGGGAGGGAAGGGGCAGGAAGATGGAAAGAGTGTGGTGACTGGACACAAAGCTAGTTGGACAGAAGAAGCACGTGCTGGGGTTCTGTTGCACAGTCGGTGACTGGAGTTGGCAATCATGCATGGCACATTTCCAAGTAGCTAGAAGAGAAGTTTTTCAGTGTTTTCACCAGAAAGAAATAACATGTGTTTGAGGTGATGAGAATATGCTAATTCCCCTGATTTGATAATTACACAATGTATGCATGCACCAAAACATCACATGGCACCCCATAAATAGGTACAATTATCATCTCTCAATTTAAGAAAGAATGAAAATGCCCAGTGTAACCACAGCACCAGCTGGAATCTTTCCTAGAAACAAAACCAGAGTGTCCTAAAAGTGAACGAAAGCTGCCCCCACACTCCTAGAAGCTCAAAGATATCTGCTGGTTTCTCCACATGCAACTTCCCTCCCACCCGCTTTAAGCATCAAGGCTGGCTTCGAACCGTGTGATCCGAGGTCCCATCCTGGACAAGATTCCCCATGTGTAACCTCCAGTGTGGCCCAGTGACCAGAAGTGGTTTCTGGGGTCTGGCTTTCTGGACTCAAACCTCACTACACACCTGCTGTCCCATGACCTTAGAAAATCACACACCATGGCCATAGCGTGGAGACGGTGACACTTCACCCTCCATGAAATTCTTTTGAGATTAAAAGAACACAAGCACATGAGCTGTTTGCACCTGGCCTGGCATGTCTTTACTGAATTTGAGGGAGCTGAGAATGTTACCTTCTTGTTTTCTTTGCCTGAGTTGGAGCCAATGGGAAAAGACAGAGTGGGGACAGGTGCTTGCTGATCAGGCCATGGGGGCTGAAAGAGCTGATTTGAAGAAGTGGACAAGGTGGGTGGCCAGGGCCTTCTCCCTGTGAGTCCCAGGAGAGAGGCAGCTCCTGCTCCGTCGTGGGCTGGAAAAGCACAGGATCTCCAGGTGGATCTAAGCAGCTCCTTGACCTTGGTACATCTGTGGGGAATTCACTCCTAGTCTACCCTTAGTGCCCAGCATAGGGGATCAGAGCTCCAATGCTGTAGGAAGGCACTCAGATAACAAAATGCCCAAATAAATGATAAAATCCCAGGGAAGTATGGACGTCTCTATGTCGAGTATGAAATGTGTTCTCTCCCAGCTTTTCCTCTGCTCTGCCTCAGGTGGAGAGGTGGCTGCCGTCGGAGAGGTGAGGTTGTTCTGCAGCTGCATCTCATGCTGTCTTTGCCCAGAATGAATATATTAGTAGTTCCTGTGGGGCCTGTGGAATTGTTTCAGATAAAGCAACATCCACGTGCACCTTGCTTTCTGAAGGGTTACTGAGACACCAGCTAGCATCAGATCACAGACTCTGCACCCCACAAATGCAGATCACCTAGGCTCAGGGTAGTCATCTGCAGAAGTGTGTGCTGCCCAAGGCCAACCAGGGACTCCACAGCATCAAGGTCAGCTGTCCAGCATCTGTGACCTGCAGCCTGAAACTCAGCCATGCCTCACAGACCAGCAAGAGTCCAAAAACCCATTGGCCTCTCTGATCTCCCTGCCTTCTCCAGTTCCTCTTGGAAGTTTCTTTCCATCTCATGCAGGCCACACAGAATCTCTCATTTCCATTTTCCTTTCCAACCCTGAGTGTCTGGCTTCAAGGTGTGGGGACAGCATTCTCAGGGCTGGGCCATGGGACTGCCCGATTGCCTCTCTCATTCACCCCCCTAAACTCCCACAATGGCTCCAGCAGGACAATCACCCTGCACCGCCCTTTGCTGGAACTCCTTGTAACATTTACTAGAATATAATTTGCTAAGAAACCAAATGTCTTGTAAAGTGTGTTCATGTACCATGTCATCGAAGGAGTGTAGTAACTGATTTACCAAAGGAGACTTGGTCTAAAATAACTCATCTTAACGCAGCCTCACACTGCACCTCTGGAAAAGCATCCTAACAAGATTCCAACAGAAAGTGCATACTCTTTCATGTCTCACACTGGCTTGTGATTAGTTTTCCTTTAAAATATGTCTTAAGTTTATTTCCTTGCAGGTGAACAGTAATTCAGCCCTGAGGTGTTGGTCAGGAAGGCAGAAACCAGCGACCCAGAAAGAGAAAAGCTCCTTCCTGGCCATGGGCTTCTCCTCCAGGGAGAGGCCCCCAGTCCCTCCCTGCCGTCCGCGGGTGGCTGCAGCATATGGCGCAGCAGCTGGAGAGTAGGGTGCCATGCTGCTATAATGAGACCCCTTGAATCATTAAATAGCATTACAAAGGAAAAAGGCCTTCTACAAACAGAGCCCTATATTTAAGTTCATGAATCAATTAATCTTTAAAACACAGAGTTCACTTAATAAGCTGGCATCAGAGGACAGCAGCTACATAAGACGTGGAAGTCAGGGTGACCACAGTGTCAGAACCCCGCATCTGGCAGGATTTGTAGCCATGCTATCTTGAGAGACAACAAATCATGAGAAAGCAAAACAAGGGTCCTGCAGCTCCATCCTCAAAGACTCTTTCCTCTCAACCCCAAAAATAGACCCACAACTCGCTCAGTCGCAGGCACCAGGTGCGTGGCAGGTGACAGAAAGCCCAGGGCCCCGAAACTCTGGTCCGTCTGGGAACAGGACTGTGAGAGAATGCAGGACACCTTCTTAGTAAGGGCGAGCGCGCAGTCTGCTATGACTGCTACGCGCTTCAGCTCATGGAATATTGATGCGCCCATGCTCTCGGCCAAGGTGAGATGGAAACTCACACAATTAAAGATTTATTTTTGTCAGTTTGGACAGAATTAAGGGCCACACCCAGCTTTTTCTAATTTTCCCCGCAAGTTCACAGAACCCAGGAGTCACGTGTAAAGTAAGAGCTTAGATTTTCTTTTCAGTGAACTTGCCTATGTTTCTTTAAATTTTCTTATGCAGTATACTTTTATTACGGTTTTATTGTCATTATTTGGCCTCTTCATTTTCAAACAGGTTTTTGTTTTGTTTTGTTTTACATGCTCACTGTTTTGAGGAAAAGAGAGTTGAAGTCCATGAATCTCTGTAATGATCTATGATTGGGTGGAATCCAGAGCAAACTGGTCTTTGTCTTGCTGGTCTCCTCTGCGCTTCTAAGAGTCCTCCTCCATAACACACACACAGAAAGACACAACACACACAGACACACACACACACACAGACACACATACAGCAACACACAAAAGCACACACACACAGACACAAATACAGAGACACAAAGACACACAGAAACACACACACATAAAAACACACAGACACACACATAGACACACACATGCAAACACAGAGACATCCAGACACACACACACAGAGACACAGACAGACACACAGACATAGACACACACAGAAACACATGCAGACACACAAACACACAGAGATACACACACATACAGACACACAAACAGGCACACAAACACAGAGACACAAATAGACATACAGACACACACACAGAGACACGTGCAGACACACACAGACACACACAAACACACACAGACACACATAAAGACACAGACAGATACATAAACACACACATGCAAACACACATAGACACACAAACAGAGACAGACACACAAACACATACACAGACACACACAGATACACAGGTGCACACACACACAGAGACACAAACAGACACACAGAGACACACATACACAGGCACACACAGAGACACATGCGGTCACGCAGTCACACACAGACACACGCAGACACAGACACCTACACACACAGAAACCCACACACACAGACACACACAAACACGTGCAGACACAACAAAAACACATGCACATACAAACACAAACATAAACACGCACACGCAAAGACACACACCACAAACACATACACACACACAGACACACACAAACACATGCGCCCCATGGGTAAAAGAACACACCAGAATCCAGAGCAAAAAATCAAATGAATTTCTAAGTACAGGCATTTTCATGGTTGCGATTGTTGGTTATACCTTTTATTTTGCTTTGTTTTAAGTATAAAGCAGAATCAGTTTTGGGAAAGACAGAACGTTTTGGTTTTAAGACTAGGATTTTCCATAAAACAGTGTTTTAGGAAGGGCAGATTGTTGTTCTTTAAATTAGTTGAATATGCAGAGCCTGAGCCTTGAACTCAGAGTTCATCCAGGAGCAAGAGTCAGGAGAAATTTTTCCTAGCCAGGGAAGCTCAATTCAAAACTGTTCTCCTGGACTCTGAAGAAAGTAACATTTGCAGAAATTAGGGAAGAACCGATATAATCAAGGCAGAGGTGGAATCCTCCTTCCCATCACCCTCTCTGCAGCCTGAGGCAGGAGGGAAGGAGTGGCCAGACCTCCACCAAGGACCCCCAAGAAGGGACCGGCCCTGCCTGTCCAGCATGCAGGGCATCAGGAGAGGCCCCCACCAGTGCTGTCTGCAGCTGGAGGGCTGCAGGGAGCTTGTGTCTGGTGAGGGACCCCAGAAAGTGTGTGTGCCCTCAGAGGGGAGTCCACATTGCTAAGGGAAGGCAGGCCAGCTTCTTCCTCTGTGACCAGGTGTGTGTCCCGAGAGACATAGCCTGTGTCGGCTGAAGGACACTGGAGATGACCTAGGAGAAGGTGGGTGACCACCGATGCCAGGAGCCATATCAGGGAAGCTGCCATGATGGGTCCACAGCGTGCCCAGTGCCCCAGGGAAAGGATACAGATGCAGCTTTGAGGAGGAGGAGGAGCCTGGGACTTGAATGGGAAATCACTGAATTTGATGAAATACTCCTGTAAAATTAAAATCAGGCGATTTTTCATCAAGCAGAAATGGAAGTAAGAAAACACCAAGTCAATTAATACAAAATGTGGGAAGTTCTGTGGTCAAGGGTAGACTTCTTGCAAGTCTGCCATTCTATGCAGTAGACACTTCCAATGACCCCCCCAGACACAGGTTATAAGAACGTGTAAAAGAGACAGATTTCAGCAGCATTTCAGAAACCTGAACGTGCCTCTCAACAGCTCCAGAAGCAAGTGAAGCAAAAGCTAGCCTTAAAGGAAATTATATTTTCCAAACAGGTGTTGGAAAAATAAAGTACCTCCATTTCAAACAAAGTAATAACACCAATAGGAGCTGTCACTATGGACAGGAAAGTGTGTCCTGCTGTGGTTTTCAAACTCTGGGCTGTGACCCACAGCAGGTGCTGGAAGCAACTCACTGGCTTTTGCCAGCATTTTAATAACAAAATAAGAGTGAAACAGAAGAGAAAATACCAGACTGTACCGCGGGTGGTAAAGCCAAGCATTCCTATGTGATACTGTGTGTGTACAATTTCTAACAGTAGTTTGTAATCTGGGATCTGAAAGCCACTGAAATAATGTGTCATCTTTGAAATAAATTATTAATACATTTATGTTATTTTAACCATAGAATGCTTCCCATTGTAATTTTGGATTATCCAAGCATTCCAGTTGTCTATTGTTGTGTAACAAACTACTCCAAACTCAGTGACTTAAAAGAACCACTGTTGGCCAGGCGCAGTGGCTCATGCCTGTAATCCCAGCACTTTGGGAGGCCGAGGTGGGCAGATCACCTGAAATCAGGAGTTCGAGACCAACCTGACCAACATAGTGAAACCCATCTCTACTAAAAAAATACAGAAATTAGCCAGGTGTGATGGTGTGCATCTGTAGTCCCAGCTACTAGGGAGGCTGAGGTGGGAGAATCACTTGAACCCAGGAGGTGGAGTTTGTGGTAAGCCGAGATGGCACCACTGCACTCCAGCCTGGGTGACAGAATAAGACTCTGTCAGACAAAAACACACAAACAAACAAACAAATAAACAAACACAAAAACACTATTTCATACTCCATGATTTGGTGAGGAGAGTCAGGAATTGTGCAGGGCTCAGCTGGGTGGTTCTTCTGTTCTCAGGGGCAGGGACAGAGGCCCTCCAGTGATGCTCAGGTGGCAGATGGCTGCTGTGGGGGACTCAGGAAGGCACGCCTCACATGCCTGGTTTGTGGAGTGGCTGGAAGCCTGAGCTCAGCTGGGACTTTTGACCTGAGCATCCACATGTGGCCCTCTGGTGCAGTGGGCTTGGGGCAGCTGTATTTCTGATGTGACAGCTCAGGACGGCAGTGGGTTTTTGAAGTTAGAGCCTGCGTTGTCTTTTATGACCTGGCCTCAGAAGTCACATAACATCACTCCTGCTCCACTCTGTTGGTTTAAGTGGGATCCAGGGGTAAGGACATGTGGGCTCCACCTTCCTAGGGAGGCAGGCCAATGAATTTGCAGCCATGCAGATAAAGCAGCCACACCCCACCAGACGTTGTAGGGCTTTCCAGGATGGCTGAAATCTCCTCATAGAGTAGTATGTTCTAATGAGAGTACCTGCACTGATGAGCTGTAATCCATAGCTAGGCACCAACATTTGCTGGACTTAGCAGACTACATCATGTACTATCAGTTCTTAATTCTCAGTTGCAAATTCAGGGTATATGAACTTGAATTATTTTCAGCAGTTAGGAAAAGCCTATCTATGAACAGATAAACTCATCATCTACTCTTGATGAGTTTGGTAGCCTCCGTGCATCCTCAGTCATGCATCTCACAGAGTTGTTATACATAAATAGAAGTCTGCAGAGGAAGCACGATGTATAGCAACATCCTGAAACATCATCTCATGTTGCAACAAGTGATCAAAGTCACAGGGTCTGAATGTCAGCTTCAGAAACCCAGGGGCCCCTGACATTCTGTGTGCCATGTGGAGTGCCATGGGTGTGCAGCTTATTTCCATTTCCTAATGAAGTAAAACAGTCTGCAAAGGATTAGAAGCTATTGCCTGTGTAGTTGTTTCATGATTTCCTGGGTCTTAACTGTAAAATAATTAGGAAAACTGGAATGCTGGTATGTTATTTCTTTTCTTTTTCTTTTTAATTTGGTAAACTGCTACTCCAAAATATATTTTAGTTAGAAGCTATACTTCTAAAAAAGATGATGAAAAACCATAAACGTGCTGGTGAATAAATTCCATTTTGTTTGTTTTACATTTTTAAAACCATAGAGGGCAGAAGTTTCAAACTGATTTCAGAAGCCTCCTTGAGTATTTTCCCCTAATGTAAGAATGTTTTTCTATCCATCATCTATGTCACAGTGACTTTCAAAAACAGGGTTTTCTGTGGCACTTCTGTTGTCATTTATAATATGTTTCTGCAATATTTTACAGAGTTTTGCAGACCTTAACAATAATGTTATTTAAAACCTTCCTTCTTATTCTCAATTCTCACTACATTCTTTTTTGGCTGAGAATTAGAAAAGTTGTTGGAGCTGTTTTAACTCATCTCTTCAGATTTATAGATTGAGAAATAAATGAAAGACAGATAATGGATGGATAGATAGATAGATGGATAGATAGATAATGGATCATTATAGACAGATGATAGATAGATGTAAAACAAAATAAGTAGAGCTGAGATGCTGCATAGAATTCTTGATGTGAAGTAGCTGAACTGGACTTTTGCTCTTTAGTGAAACAATGGCCAGAATGCGTGTATTGATGAATTATCCTACATTCAGTGCACACCCTGTGCCAGCCTCTGTGCCCTGTCTGAGACACTCTACACCACACTGTGAGGGGACACAGTTGTCTTCTCCATGTCACAGGGGAAGGGGCAGTGACCCAGAGGTTCAGAGACCACCTCACTTATCTCGGCTGATTGGCTGGCCCTGGGCCAATGGACAGCAGAGCCGGTCCCTGAGCAGGGGCTTACAGAGCTGGGAACCACCTCCCTTCAGTGGAGATGTCTGGGTCTCACTAGGAAGGAAAAATGCTTTATTTCTTTTTCTCTCTTTTGTTTCTATCTTCTAAAGCAGGGTTCTGCAGCCTGGGTACCCTTTGGCTCTGGGGCTGGAAGGTTCTCTGTTGATGGGGCGGTCCTGGGTATTGTAGCTTATGATGCCAGTGGCCTCCCTGGCCTCTCCTCACCCACAGCAGCAGCACCCACGCTGGTCGTGACATCCCAAAATATCCCCAGACATTGTTTAATGTCCCCTGTGGGAGCAAAATCACCCTCCACCCAAGTTGAGAATCACTGTTATAAATTAACCAAACTGCCTGTTACGATGTCTATAATTAAAGTTGTGCATTTTTAACACAGAATTTTCATAAATGTAGGAAATCAAATAGAGTTTTCTCTTCTAAACGGTCCTTTTAAAAACTTCTTCAAAAGCAAACACGTCCCCTACAACAGATGCTCACCCTGAGGAAACCTGACTGTTGAGTTATAATCGGGTCATCTTCAGTTGTGTCCTGGCAGATTCTCCAGGGGCACGGCCTTGAGGGTGACCGGAGTGAGTGTGGCCCTGCCGTCCGCCTCCTCCCACCCCGGGACACCGCGTCCCTCCGTGTGGACGGGGGAGAACATTTTCACGGTGTTCACACCATTTTGCCGGCTGTCACAGGTACAAACTACCTGGATATTTAGATACAAGAGCATCTAACAGGGAACCATCAATCTTTTATGGTAAGAGAGTACATAAATTATAAACAAATATGTCCTTTGGTCTCGTAGAACAGCATAATGATCAAAGAGACACAATAGAAATGCATTTGCTTCTGCAGTCGGCGTATTCCCCCAGCTCGTGGGCTGTGCTGACGGACAGCCTGGGAGCTGGCAGCTTTTGTTCCATCTGTCAGAGTATACTTACCTCCTGTTGTTTTAAGTAATCAATATGGGGCCTGAAATCACCTACTGCTACCTCCGCTACCTCCTATTTTGTCCACTCATAAATTATGGATCGCTGCACAACATCAAGTCTACAATTTCGATTGCATTTGCTAATCATTGATCAATAATTCAGGAGCCTCTCCTCCTTCAAGGGCCCCTGGTTTCCTGCGGCATACGGCACCGGGCTGACAGCAGGCAGCAGAGGCGTCCCTTATCACAAAGAGCAGCCGCAAAAACAACTTGTTTAGAGTTGTTTCTTCTCCTTCCCCTTCTTATTTTTCATGAGGGTGACTTTGTACTTCTGTTCAGCGCCTTCCTCCGCTTGTTAGCTCTAATGACGGCCGTGGCTGCCGCCGCAGAATCCAGCCACAGCCCTGTTGGTTCAGTTTGCGTAGACAGGGCACTTAGCAAAACGGTGTCTTTTTGTTTTATTTTGTGGCTCGATGTTCTTGTGTTTGTCACTGGACTGAATCCTGGGAGGCGGTGGGGAGGAAGTGTCTCGTTCCCTGTTTGCACCACACGACCCTACATCTGTGGGCGTGCAGCTGGGACACAAACCCCTCATTGTGCCTCTTAAACTCACACACGTGCTCGCTGCAAGTCCGGAGGGAGACCCGCTACCCTTCAGAAGACTCCTTGGCAGAACAAACCCGAAACGTGGAGCTATTTTAAAGGCTCGCTCTGATGCTTTTGTTGTGTTTTTAGGTCTGTTTTCTGTTTTAATCCACTTCTCTATGTTTGTGTTTCTGTGCTTTCATTGAGATGGTGAAGTTAAAAATAACGAGGCTTTCATACACGCTTTTGCAGTTTTATTAGAAAGTGTCATCTTCTTCTAACCTCTTGGAGGACAGTGACGTTGGACCGTCTCCTGTGGAACCTGCAGCTCACAGGATGCCTGTTATTGATGGAGAAAGACAGAGGAACGGAAAGCAGAGTGTGGAGAAGCGATCAGGTTTCCAGGAGCCATTCAGCAATGAATTTCTGGGAAACCTTTTTCACAAAAGGCAGCCACAGAGGGCCCTGGAGGTTGCCTGTGCACTGGGCACAGCCCACCCGCCCCTTCTGAAGGAGCAAAAGAGCATGAAGGGGCCTTTGTCATCCCCCAGAGCCTCAGGCCTGTCTCCCCCTCCTCTGCAGCCCGCTGAGGGAAGCCGCGCCCTGCAGCCTGGCCTTCTGTAGAAGCCGCTGGCCTCACCCATTGTCACCGGCCCAGCAGGGGAGCTGTGGCCACAGGAGGCTCTCAATAACTTAAAAATTGTAAAAAGAGAAACAGCAGGAAGGCCAGAGGGGAGGGCGAAAGGAAAAGGTTTAAGACAATCTTGTGGCAAGAAGCGTACAGGGCGGGGGTGTGGGGTGAGGGAGGGAAACGAAACTTTTTTTTAAGTGGAAAGAGAGAAAGGGGAAACAGGAAATGGCTTTAAAAATTTAAGTGAAAGTGAAGACAATCAGAATAAGATTGGAAGCAAAGAAGGCGATGAGAAAAGTAAAGGAGACCAGGAAAGAGAGCCTGCACACCATCTTTGCAGTCCTGTCACCTGCCTCTCCTCATCCTCTCTCACCTCCTCCTGATCCCGTCCTGGGCACAGCACCCACCCCACTGGGTCCCCTGGGAGACCACAACTGTCAGTTGACTAGCACGTGCCTGTAGCTGGTTTGGAGTTGAAAATAGAGAATAAAATACAATATCATTTCCCAAAGGAAAATCCTTGGCATTGCCCAAATGACCAGGTGTAAGTCCCTCTCCTGCCCAGTCCACTCCTACTCTAATTACATCAGGGTCCAGCTCCCAAACTTTTCTACCCACCCTCATGCAAGAGAAGTGGTGGAGGTGGTGCTGGCAGGTGCATGCTAATGTTTATGAGGCCAAAACGAACCTCTCTCGCTCACCAGCAACTGGAGAACACGCCTCTGACTGGAGAAGGTCTACCCCACTCCTCCAAGGGATCCTCAAAGACCCTGGTTACTCGGGTGATGCTGAGGAGTTTCCTTTGGGAAATGATATTGTATTTAATTCTCTATTTTCAACTCCAAACCCGTTACACGTGCATGCTAGTCAATCAGCAGCTGTGGTCTCCCTTGGTTTGATGAGAGGAGGGGACGGATTTGATACCACGACATCTTGAGAAACTCAAAGACATTCCCCTTCTCACTTCCTGTGGCCTGCCAGCAGGAAAGGATCATCTCCAAGGATCCCCTTAGTTCTGGGGTTTGGATTCTGTTCCGTGAACTGGCTTGAGCTCCTCAGAAGGAACTGCTCAGAGATACACACACAGATGCGCGTACACACACAGTCACACACACACACATACACACACGCTCATCTGCTGGGGCCATCCTTCAGCAGAAGAAGCTCTGGGCCCCTCACCCAGAACTCAGCATCTACACCCAGGGAACTAATCTACTAACAATGATGGGGGCAGCTCTGTTCAACATAGAGAAACTCAAAGTCCCTTCTGTCAGACTGGGAGCCTCTCTACATCAAACAAGAAACATCCCCAGTGACCTCCGTCACCATGATGCCTCTGGTTTATCATACCAGAGTCCTTTAAGACCCTCAGGAGTTACATCTTATAATAAGTCCTATGAATCACATGCATTGTCAACACTTTTATTTTCCCCAAATTATCCATCCATTACTCTATCTATCATCTGTTTATCAATCCATTTATCCATCCATCTATCCATGTATCCATCCATCCATCCATCCATCCATCCATCCATCCATCCATGTGCCTATTTATCTATCTACCTACCTATTCATTTATCCATCCATCCATCCATTCCAATCCATGACCACATCTATCCTCCCATTTATTTATCTACGTTCTATCTATCTATCATCTATCTATCTATCTACTATCAACTACTACCTATCTAATCCATGCATCCATGTATCTATCTATCATTTATCCATCTATCCATTTCATTGCTTCTTCTGAGATTGTGAGTGATTCAGAGGGGAATGTTTTTGTTGTCATAGTCTGTGGTGGAACAGGGGTTGTGAGGGACAATCTTATCTCATCCTATTGGATGACGATCAGATCATTCTCTATTCTGAAGCTTAGTTCCTCCATGTGGCATCAGACAATCTCCCATTATCATCTATCTTCTATCTATCTTTCATTCATTCATGCATCATCCATCTCCATCCAGTCCATCCATCCTTAGCTATCTCTCTATCTATCATCCATTCATGCTGTCCCATCTATCTACTTCATTTATACATGTACCATTCATCCTTACCATCCATCCATCATCCATCCATGCCATCCACCACCCATTCCATTCTTCCTACATCCATCCATTCATCCAATCCACCCACTCTCCATCTATCATCTCCATCCATCGACTATCTATCTATCATCGATCTATCTTCTATTATCTATCTAGTATATCTATCGTATCTATCTATTGCTATCCTAGTCTATCATTAATCTTATCTATCCATCCATCCATCTGTCCATCCGTCATCTATCTGTCTGTCTATCTATCTATTGTGATATTCTCATTAGCAATTGCCTTTTTCTTTATATAATAAATAATTCACATTGTCCCAATAAACTAAACTGTGGGGGACGCCTGTTAAGCCCTGTGTCTTTTAAGTTTTCACTTCTTTTTCAGTGATAGATTCAGATTGTCCCAGCCCACTTGTGTCTTTTTTAGAGGAGCAGAGGTTTGGATTTGGTTGGTTCTGAGGATCTGTTACAGACGTTGACCTGCTAGCAGCACTGACTGGTGGATTTGGGATAGAGAGTGAACTACCTAATAATTCCCAGGAAGAATGCCAGGTGTTTTCCCTTTCCCCGTCATGCCTCTCAGGGAAGCTCAGAAAACACCAGGCCATAGCTTGCATGTTTGGGGATGCACACCAACCTCGTGGTGTCCATCGCTGCTGGCAAGCCCTTTGCCCTTGTCCACATGGCCCACCTCGGTCCAGGGTGTCCAGCCGTGAAGCCATCTGAGGCTGAACTGCCTGTCACCTGCTGTCTGTGCCTACTCCCTCTCATTATTCTCACTCACCTGGAGGCTCAGCCCTGTGATTGGAGTGCACAATCATGGGGACAGGACCCATGGTACTCAGTGTCACACGTCCCACAACTGGTGGCCCAGACACGGTCTGGTCTGCCAGGCTCACATATGCGTGCTGGCGTTCAACTGACCTTCATTAGCAACAATAGAGGCCACGAGCAAAGAAATCCCTTCCGGGGCAGACAGAAGAGCCCCACAGCCTCATTCTGTCCCTGTGCACCTGGAAGCCGGCTCATGTGACCAGCAATTGATGAGTTTAACTTTGACCTTTATAGTGTGTTTTCTCTTTTTCAAAAAGTCTGTGCTTTCTCCTATTTTGTTAAAACCTCTGGGTCTTGCCTCTTGGATCCTCTTGTGCGGTATGTGCCTGTGTGCACGCATGTGTGTGCGGCTCTGCTGTGTGTGTCTGTGTGGTGTGTTTGGTGGGTGTGTCCCTGTGTGCACACATGCATGTGTGGACTCTGCTATGCTGTCTGTATATTGTGTGCTGCGACGCGTTGCCAACTCTGATGTGGCATGTCTATGTATTGTGTTGTGTGCCTGTGTGCATCGCTCGCATGTGCGGACTCTGCTGTGCATGTCTGGTATTGTGGTGCCCGTGTGCATGCTTGCCGTGTCTGTGGTGTGTGCCTGTGGTGCATTTTGTGTGTATAGACTTCGCTGTGCGTGTCTGTGCAGTGTGACCTGTGGTACCTGTGTACATGTTGTGCATTGCAGACATTTGCTGTTATGTGTCTGCGTAGTGTGTGGCCTGTGTGCATGCTCATTGTATGGACTCTGCTGATGCGTGTCTGTGTAGTGTGTGCCTGTATCATGTTGCGTGTGCGACTGCTGTGCGTGTCTGTGTAGTGTGTGCCTGTATACATGTTTTGCGTGTACAGGCTCTGTTTTTGCTTGCTGTGCGTGGTCTGTGTAGTGGTTGCCTGTGTACATGTTGCATGTAACAGACTCTGCCTGTGCTGTCTGGGTGTAGGTGTGAGCCTGTGTACATGTTTGCATGTACATGACTCTGCTGTGTAATGTCTGGGTAGTATGTGCCTAGTGTACATGTTGCATGTGCAGACTCTGCTGTGCGTGTCTGTGATTGTGTGCCCATGTGCATTCTTGTGTGCTGTGTAGTGTGTCCTGTGTGCATGTTTGTGTATACAGACTCTGCTTGTGCGTTCTGTGTAAGTGTGAGCTGTGTACATGTTTGCAGTGCCAGACTGCTGTGCATCTATGTAGTTTGTGCCTGCGGTACATGTTTGCAATGTACGGCTCTGCTGTGCATGTCTTGTAGTGTGTGCCTGTGTACCACTTTGCGTGTGCAGACCTGTGTGCATGTCTGTGTAGTGTGAGCCTGTGTACATGTTTGCGTATACAGACTCTGCTGTGCGTGTCTGTGTAGTGTGAGCCTGTGTACATGTTTGTGTGTGCACACTCTGCTGTGCGTGTCTGTGTGGTGGAGCAGCACCTCCTGATGGGACAAGAGTGAAAGCACCCACAGGCAAGTCCATGGTGTTGCCTCTAAGTCCTGGATGTGTCCCCCTTCCAGCCAAACACAGCCACGATGTTTTCCTATGGTCTTTGTCAGCGTGGCCTGCGGGGCACCAGGACCAGGAGAGGGTGGTGGCTGGGGTCTTCGGAGGCCTGAGCAAAGGCTTTTGTAAGCTCAGATGAAGTGGAACTGAATGGCTTTTTTCAGTCCAATTTAAAATGATGGGTTTTGGCTCCCTCTGGCCCAAGCCCTTTCTGTTCCACCACAGACTTTATGACAACAAGAAAGCAGTTGTGGGCCCCTCTGAATCAGCCTCACAGATGTTTTCTCAGAGAAATCAGGCATATGTATAGGGTAGCTTCCATCTCCCTTTCTCTTTAAACATCAGCACAACTAACGGTGGAGGAGAGGAAGGGGTCGTTTTCATGTATCCCCCATACCCATCCTGGGTTCTGAAATGTCTGCACATGAACAGAATTACAGCACACCGTCCACTCCACTGCCATCCAAGAAGGCTCAGGGCTGAGTGGTATCCATGTGCTCTGAGCTAACATTAGTGGGGACTAGCCCCAATCTTGGGGTGCTCTCAGTCTGGCTAGGGAAGAAAGCCACTAAACAAAGACCAGTAACCCCACCAGGGGTGTTGGGGCCCAGCTACAGTGGGAAGATGCTGCAGAGGACACAGAGTGAGGAGCCCTGCTGTCCCAGAGCTGGGGCAGAGGCCGTGGAGGTGGCCTTGTAGGAGGGGTGAGGATGGCCCATGTGGCTCCCTCCAGGACAGGGAGCCAAGAGGTCCAGAGGCCTGTTCTCCCCATGGAACAGGGAGGTCCCGAGATCCCAGAGTGCCTGTGACTCTCCCTTCACCCCAACCTCAGTAGCAGCTCTGGGGGCAAGTCACACAGCTGAGCAACATGCTACTGTCTGTGAAGAAGTGTGAAGTTTCTCCAAACAGCCCCTTTGATGTTCTTCAAATACTTGATTCTTTGACCTTCCTGGGGTTGGATTAACTGTGGAGCCTGGGAAGAAGCAAGTCAAGTTCAGATTCTTTATAGTTACGAGTCCTGTCTTCACATACCCACTATTTATGTCAAGGGCCAATGGCTGTGAGTGCACTTTCTAATCTGTAAAGTGCATGGTGATTGACAGGGCTGCCCTGGTCATTCCTTTCTGTCCTGCCCCTGGGTACCTGCCTCAAGTCACTCCACAGTCCAGACCTGCACCACTGTGTGCTGTAGCCACACAGGCTGCTGGACGTTCAAAAACTGGCCAGCATGACGGAGGACCTGAACTCGAAATGTCAGTCTTAATTAACTTATGCTGAGATTTTATGTCTGAAGCTGAGTCAGCTATTTTCCTCTTAAACACAATTTGACTTTTTTTTTTTTTTTTGCTAAGACTGCATTTCACTTAAGCGATTAAAAATGTGGCACTGATATGAGATGCAATATAAATGTTAGATGGTCACAGATATTAAAGGCTTTGTCCAGTTAAAAATGCAAAATATCTCAATAATTATTCATGTTAATGATTCATGGAAGTAATATTTTGTCTATACTGAGAGCTTTTCTTTTAAATTATATACGCTTCTTTTTACTACCCAAAAATGGCTCCTAGATAGCTGTAAATCACCTCGGTGGTCCCTATTTTATTTTCACTGGCCGACAGGGATCCAGAGGGAAGGAGTTAGGTCTCAGGATAAAGAACACATAAACTCTAAGTGGGACAGGACCAGCGTTCCTCCTCCGAGTGTCTCGTGGAACTGAGAGTCCCTCTCATGCTCGCTCTCTCCTTCAGAGGTGGCCGGTTATGAACTGGCCAAGGGCAAGGACTCCTGGAGGCAGCTCACGTATGTTTGGGCAAAGTGTGCTTTCTCTTCCATTCTGCCTCCTTTGTTCTCCCTGGCAGTGGTTAAGGAGCCACGCAGCCCTCTTCCTACCTTGAAGCTATGCAGGAGAAGACACGAGCAGCGGAATGTCCAAGGAAACCCTGTGACATGAGGCCTTGGGGGTCCTGGGGGCCGAACACGCACACCTGGATTTTCCAAAAGAATTTGAAATGGGCTGAGGAATTAACTTACCCTAAATACTTTTCATATTTAATCACGTTCTAACAGGATTAAACTGAGCAGTTGTGGAAATTGGTAAACAGAGCATGTATCAGAAAATCTAACAACAGACCTAAAACTCATTCAAAGTTTGCTGATCATTTGAGGTGTCTGCTCTTTAGAAGTTTCTAAATGGAAAATATCAAATACACGATATTGTCTATTCATTATTTGATCATAAATTAAGAATTGGAAATAAGGATTCCTGCATATCCACATGCTCTTGGACAACGACTTGTTTTATAAACATTTTGAATAATTACCGTTGGAGATCTCTGGGTGCCTCTGACGACCTCTCCAGGCTCCATCCCACAGGCAAAGAGCCTGAAGTTTGCCCTGCATCTGTCAAAATAGCTCCAGTGTCCACGCACACCCATCAAAAGGTGAATCAAAATAGATATATTTAGTAAGACTAGTTAGTCCGTTTATACTTCTGGGTTTTGTTGGGGTTTTTTGTTTGCTTGTTTGTTTTAAGACAGGGTCTTGCTCTGTCACCCAGGCTGGAGTGCAGTGGCCCACAGCCTCCTGGGCTCAAGCAATCCTCCTACCTCAGCCTCCTGAGTCAGAGTGGCTATGACTACAGGTGCATGCCACCACCCCATGCTAATTTATTTTCTCAAATTTTGTAGAGATGGGGTCTTACTCTGTTGCAGAGGCTAGTCTCAAACTCCTGGGCTCAAATGATCCTCCTGCCTCAGCCTCCCAAAGTGCAGGGATTATAGGCATGAGCCATCACTGTTGCATTTTTAATGACATTTACTGAGATATGATTCAAATATCACAACATCCTCCCTTTCGATGTGTACAATCAAGTGTTTTTAGTCTATTCATAGAGTTCTACAACCATCTCCATTATGTAATTGTAGAACATTTTCCATCACCCCAAAAGAAGCTCTGCAGTGCGTTCTCCCTTCCCTTCTGCCTCTGGCAGCCACTCACCTGCTTTCTGACTCTGGTCTCTCTTGCTCTTACAAGGACACTAATCCTATCAGGAAGGAGGAGTCCCACTCAGGTGAGCTCATCTCTCCCTAATCACCTCCTAAAGGCCTCCCCTCCTCATACCATCATATTAGGGGTTAAGACTTCAACATTTGAATGAGGAAGCACAAACATTCAGTTCATAACAGGCTGATCCAAATAACTGTGATAAAACGGAGTTGCAAACAACACAATCTGTCTGCAAATCCATAGGCTGTGCTTTTAATAAACATCAAGTTGTAAAGATTGCTCTGATTCAGCCAGAGGATTATAGTCAGGGTCTGGGGCTATATTTAAGCCAAGGAGAGAAAGAAAAACTTACCAGTTGAAGTGACAGTCATGCTGTTGAGTAAAGACAGCATTCGTGGCAGGCGGCCATGGGATGTGGAGAAAAGAGGGCAGAATACACACGGGGACGTCTCCCAACACAAGACCCGCGTGAAGCTCGGGGTTCCAAATGCCACCTGCAGACACGTCTTAGAGGCCAAGCGCGGTGTAGGCGGTTCTCAAATGCACTTTGCTGTGCTTCTGCAGCCGGCACCGGCAAGGCCACTTGCCCTGACAACAACAATCACGACAACAGGTAATAATACACTTGCCGCGTGAGCCAAGCATGGTGCTGCTTCAACAATGGCCCCCACTGATGGTGTGAATGCAACATTTAAAAATATACCAGCATGAATTGAGCACGAAAACTCAAGCATGTCAGTCAAATGAAGGAGGGAGGTCGTCACTACCCACCAACTGGGAGAATAAAGTGAAGCCAGCTGGTCACAGAGAGTGTTGGTGAGGAGGAGGAGCAATGGAAATGCTTCCGCTTTGCTGGTGGGAATGCAAAATGGTGCAGCCACGTTAGAAAAGAGTCTGGCAGCATGTTCTGAAACTAAACATGACTACCACCCTGCAATGCCACTCTTAGGATCTACCCAAGAGAAATGGAGACATACCCCTGCACAGACACACGTATACGAATGCCCCACCTGCATGATCCACAGCCGCCCCAGCTGGCAGGGACCCGACGTCCATCTGCTGTGGATGAAGGAACAGATCGCACCACATCTACATTGTGCAGTATCTCTCAGCAGGAGACGGGTGAGCCACACGACACACAACGACATGTGTGCATTTCAAAGCATGCTGCTAAGCGAAAAACACCAGGCAAAAAATATTCATGCTAAATAATTTTATCAATATAAAAATCTAGAAATGGCAAAATAGAGTGAAAGAAAGCAGATGAGTGTCCACCAGGGGCCAGGCTTGGGGAGAGAGGATCAACTGCAAATGGGCAGGAGGCAGTGTTTTATGATGATAGACAGCTGCCAATATGCACCCCGCTGTACATGTAAAATGAGCGGGTTTTACTGAACATTAATTGATGCCTCAATAATGACAACACAAATAATTTTGTATGATATAATAAGTAAAGTAAAACTAAATAAAGCTGAGAAAAAGTTTTCAGAGGCAAAGTAGTGTGTTGTCTCCTGACGGAAATGCTACATGTTGGTGAATTTGATTAGAAAGTTTCTCGGAGTTCATGGCATCCATCCCTTGAGGGTCCTCGTGACTTCTGCAGCAAATCCTTAAGGTAGGGGAGTGTTCCAGGACACCGAGATCATCCATTCACCGGTGCACGCTTGCCGCAGGCCCTGGGCAGCGAGTCTGGTGCCTGACCAAACCTGTACCAATTGCAACTTTCTCCAGGAATTCACAGTGGAGATTCGGGAATCAGAGAGGGTGTCTGTTCACACATGTCTGGAACTGAGATGAGAACACTGCATGGAGCAAGCAGGCTGGAAAACACAGAAAGCCAGGGCTCCCAGCAACCCCCAAGGCTCCCTGGCCTGCACTTCTGCAGACAGCCGACCTTGGCAAGGAAGCCGTGCCATCCCCCGGCCGACCCTCCCCAGGTGGGGCCCTGGAGTCCAGGAAAGACAGACACAAACCCTCACTGCCGTGGTGTTCTTGTGGGCCTCAGAGGCTGAGCCAAGCTGAGAGTCTGTTTCTGACCTGTCCCCATCTTCTCCGGGGACCTGCTGTCTCTCTGCGTTTCCATGGGCACTGCCTCTGCTTTCTAAGCAAAGTCTCACACTTGTGACCTCAGAGAGTGAAAACAAGGGACAAAGTCAGGGCCTCTAAAAGGCACTCACAAGGTTATTGTTATTCAAAGTCTTCATTATTTTATAGCCTTGTGCTTCTTTTTTTTTATTAATTTAATTTCCATACGTTATTGGGAAACAGGTAGTGTTTGGTTACATGAGTGAGTTCTTTAGTGGTGATTTGTGAGATTTTGGAGTATCCATCACCCTAGCAGTATGCACTGCACCCAAACTGTAGTCTTCTATCCCTCATCCTCTTCCCACCCCTTCCCCCTGATTCCCCAAAGTCCGATGTATCATTCTTATGTGTTTGCAGCCTCATGGCCTAGCTCCCACTTATGAGTGAGAACATAGGATGTTTGGTTTTCCATTCCTGAGTTACTTCACTTAGAAAAATAGTCTCCAATCTCATCTCACCAGATCCAAAAATCAACTCACGATGCCCTGAGCTTCCTGAAACTTGCTGCCACCCTGCCTGTCTCTGCACAGGTCCGAGGCAGCAGGTCTTACTCACTCTTCCAGCTCTGGAACATGGGCTGAATCCCTTTCCTGGGTCCCGTCTACAGCCTCTAACCTGGTGCTTTCTTTAACTCTCTATTTCTTGTCTTGGTTTGTCATTATATTCATTCTCTCTCATGCCCAATACGTTCACAGAAGACGGGAAATTCAGTTTCTGTCTTCACCACCTAGCCCGACGCAATGCACAATTAAGTGCTTAATAAATGTCTTTTGATGGTAATAATGGCTATGTGGATGATAATGGTGCTGAACTCTCTCCTGGGAGAAGTTTGCACACTTTGAGAACTGGAATTGAATTATGAAATGGAAAACTCGGCCTCTGTATATCTTCGGTGAACCACAAGGTTAGTGGCTTAATGAAGGGTGGGATAATGGATGCTGTGCTGATTGAGGTGCTGCATTTCTGTGCTAAGTGTTCACCTCGGCTCAGAAGCGCTTAATTCTGCCCAGACGGTTTTAATTCCATGTGCTCCTACTTGTGAATTCAGAATAATGCAGTTCATTTGCGAGATAAATTAGTGTAGAAACACAATGTTCAAAATGGCAGGTAAGCTTTCTAGCTTCACATTAAGTTGGTAACAAGAGAAGCGTAATTTCATCAATTTCAGACTTTATTATTTTTCATTAAATATATATTTCTGATTATTGCATCACATGGCCTTTCCTTGTTGCGGTGCTCCGGGTGCCACATTCATTGCCGAGACCACAGTTCACCCATGGGGACATCAGATTGCCTTCATGGAGAGGGGCAGAGGTGGAACCAGAGGGCTGGACCAGCTGTGATTCCAGAAGCCCGTGGGAAGGTCTGCAGAACTGCAATCCATTTCAGGCAGTGCTGGCAGCAGGGACCACCCCATGGGCAGGACTCAAGCCAACTGGGAGCCAGGGGGCTGCTTATGAGGGAAGGGGTAGGCTGGAAATGGTGGCTCATGCCTATAATCCCAACACTTTGGAAGGCCAAGGGAACAGGATCAGTTGAGCCCAGGAATTTGAAAGCAGCCTGGGCAACATAGTGAGACCTCCGTCTCTATAAATTAAATACAAAATTAGCAGGGTGTGGTAGTGTGCATCTGTCATCCAACTACCTTGGAAATTTAGCTGGGTAGATTGCTTGAATCCAGGAGATCAAGGCTGCAGTGAGCCCTGTTCATACCACTGCACTCCAGCCTGGGGCACAGAGAGACCTTGTCTCTCAAAAAAAAAAAGAATAAAAAATAAAATGGCTCAGAGCAGGAGTGAGGGTCAGGTACAGATGGGACCTTAGGGTACAACCTCGTGTTAAAGTCCGAGTGTGCAGGAATGAGAGTCGGACGAGGGCTCCCAGCATGTGTGTTCATTCATGTGTCATTCCCTTCCCCAGTGTTTGCTGCACAATTGCTGTGCAACTCCTCTGTTCAGGGCTGGGAGATACAACCCAGCTATAAATGAGGCTCCCATGGCCCCAGTATTCTTGGGATTCCTTTCCAGGGTAGGGACCCAGGCCCCAGGTTGAAGTAGACAAGAAGTCCTGACTCTACTGCTGGACATGAGGGTCACGCACGGATGAAGGGGCAGTGGCACCCAGCTGCCCAGCTGGGAGGGCTAACCTTCCTGACCTGTGGTTGCTTCATCTGTAGGACAAAGGAAGAGAGTCACTCCCACACACAGCAGCCATGAAGAATCCATGGTGTGCCCTAGCACAGGAATGATACAGATGGACACAAAGATTAATCTTCCATTTTCTTTCAAACAATACTTCACCCACTCTCATTCCACAGAGAGAAGAACCTTTGTAAAACCTTTGTCTTAAATCGGGACCCAGCCATTCCTTGGGATGGACATCATTATATGTGGCCACTATTTATCTTGCCTTTTCCTGCTGTACCATCAAGCCAGGGGCTGTATAGGGCCACCCATCTCCATTCAGCAGGGAAGAAGGGCTTCCAACAGAGGTGCCCCAGTTCTACAAAATGTCAAGATCAGTTTTCTCCATTTTTCTTCAATATGACTCCACAGAGAGCTTTCTCGAAAGGTGTATTAGTCCATTTTCACACTGCTATAAAGAACTACCTGACACTGGGTAATTCATAAAGAAAAGAGATTTGACTCACAGTTCCACATGGCTGGGGAGGCCTCAGGAAACTTACAATCATGGCAGAAGGTGAAGGCAAAGCAGGCACATCCCACTGTGGCAGAGCAGGAGAGAGAGCGCGCAAAGGGGAAGTGCCGAACACCTTTCAACCAGCAGATCTCGTGAGAACTCACTCACTATCAAGAGAACAGCACGGAGGAACTGCGTCCGTGATCCAGTCGCCTCCCACCACGTCCTGTCCTCAACACATGGGAATCACAATTCAAGATGAGATATGGGTGGAGACACAGAGCCAAACCATATCAAAGGGTGTCTTCAATTTTCCTGGATCAACTTCAGAGTAAAGAACTGAATTGAACCCTCCAAAACAACCTACTGTAGATCTGCTATGCAGTAGCAAAGAAGAATCAAAATGTCAGTGTCTAATTAAAACCCATAAAGAAAAATTAAATTCCTTTAATGATGCCATTTATTGTCATGGATACTAAGGGTGGAAAACACAGATGAAAATGCATGAAGGAAATTTTGCACATAGTGAAAAATAGACGTTAGGAATCATAACTTGTGGTGTATTTATTCTACAAAGGACTTATAATTGTCTCATTTTATTCTGAATATATGCATCAATGATTTGTGTTAATATAGAGAATAAATGGTCCAGAATTTATTCTTTGAATTACATTTGTAGAGAATTTTTTCTTTCAGTAGTGAAACAGCAGTACAAGAGTTTGCAGCGCCATGCAAACAAAAAACACAATGCTTCTATTTAAAAGTATATACTGAAAATGTGTATTCTATATTTCAAAATGTAAGGATTTTCAAAGATGGAGTTTTCTGGGTTTGGGGGATGGAATAAGAGAACACCAGCCAAGCCAGGTTAGCGCTGAGCCCTGGATTTAAGCATAAAATATGAAGTGTGGTTTAAATCTCCCAGTCTACCCAATTGGAAGAGCCTCACATGGATTCGTTAAGAATTAAGTTAATTGGGTTTGCTGTAAGGTTGGTGTCCTTCCTGCTGGAAACTTTCCCAGGTCTTCCTCAGCGTTAGTGCCCACCAGCCTCCCCGGTCACCCTCTTAGCCCAGACTTTAATTAGCTCTGGCGTCCTCTTCATAATGATAAATGCAGAGATGATGAATCGAAATGCAAATGACGGTGAAGTGCCTCAGCCATCAGCGCTGAATATCATTAATACCTTCCCACTGTTAAATCGATCACTGTCATCCCTGGATGCCGGCGTGCGGCGGGGCACATGGCTGCCAGCCAGAATGCCTTCCAGAGCCCCGGCAGGCCGAGCTTGGTAGGGTTTTCCTCCCATATGCTTTTATTCATCTTTTGCAGAATATTTGTTTGGCAACCAGAGTTCCAATATATTTCCAGCTGAGATGATAACTATTTTGGGTCAATAAGCAAATAGCTAATTTAGAGCAAAATAAATACCAATAAGCAACTGTTCCTTGAGCATCAAGATCTGAAATAAAGTCAATGTAATGAGTATATCTGACCCATTTCAAAACTGAAAGAGCTACTTTTAAGCTGTATATAATGTTGATCTTAAAGAGAAACTTCTATCTACAACCCCAATTTAAATGATTTTTTTTTATTTCTTTCTCCCCAAGATCTTGGACCACCAAGTAGTGTTATGGCCACTGTGATAGAATTGATTCTCCCTGAAACTCATGTTTTCATAAGAATGAGATGCCTCTTTTCTAGGCAGGAGCCCCATAAAGTGCCTCAAAAACTCATGCCACTGACAGCTCTGGTCCTCTCCCCTGGCAGCTGAAAAACATTACCTACTCTTGCATGGAACTGGGCCTCATCTATCAATTTAAGGGTTAAGGTGTTGCTTTGGCCCTTTTATTTTAATTAGCTGAAAGGGTACACTGTAACACACACACACACACACACACACACACACACAAAACTCAACCTCAGAAAAGCAATACATTCTACCCATACCTCAATTTCTGATCCACCCCCCATTTCTCCAGCCCCCTCTCACTTCACTTCAGCCACACTTCTTTCCTCTCTTTCTCCACTCCTCCTGTGTGCTAAGTCATGTGACATCTCCAAAAGGAGCTTGGAGGTCTTCATGGCCAACACCCTGGAGATGCTCCTGGTGAGGGTGATATCGGGCACCATGTTACTTGAAAATCTGCCCCCTTCCCAAGCCAAAAGGTGACTCATTTTGATCCTGTTATCCAAGATTTGAGACATCAACACCTGGAGAGGTTTACCTGAGCACACAAGCTCAAGACATGTGGAATAGTCTATTGTGGGTATGCTAACAATTTTGCTCAGTCTTCAAGGAAAACTCTCAGTAGAGTGAGGCAAGAAAGTCGACCAACACACTCTTGACTTTCTCCCCAAATCTGCTCCTTCCTCAGTGTTGGTTCCCTTCTCAGAAACAGATGCCACCATTAAGATGGCCTTCATTACAGAAATCTGAGGCCCTGAGAAATCTGAGGCCCTGGTGCACCTCCGTGCCACCTCCCTCCTGCACCGTGCCCATGTGGCCTCTCCATCCTGTATCCCTCCAAACACATCGTTGCTTTGTCACTGCTGACTCCACCTTCATCCACCCTCAGTCTTCCCCATGAGCAGGTGCAGTAGCCTTGCCTGGATCCTGGCTTCTTTTCATGATGTCCCATTTTCCCCGAGATTCATTTTCCAACAGCAAGTCACAGTGACCCTGGGAGATGACTTGTGTCAACGGGAAATTCCCATGCTTAAAATATTTCAGAGGTTTTCCTTCTCCCTGAGAAAATCTAAACTCCCAGACTTGCCTCCAGAGCCTCCTGCCAGTGCCCAGGACTCCTTTCTGGACCCCTTGTGCCAGCCCCCTGCCCTCGTTCCTGCCCCTTGCACTCCCTTTCTTCACCCTGCCTGAGTCCTCGTCTACCTGAGGGCAGGTACACGCAACACCCTGTGCTACTAAGCTGGGAAAAAACCCTTCCGGGTATTTTATGTGACATCATGGAGGATAAATCTCATGCTGGGTAATAGCAGACGAGTGGTTCTAGCCTCACAGCAGACATGACCTCAGCAGTTGCTTGATGCCTTCTGCCTCAGATTTCTTATCTCTAACATGAAATATTAGCTACCTCTTAGGAAGGTTGTTAAGGACGGGGAATATGTGTGAAGGTGCTTGGACCCTTGGCACATAAACATGGTAAGTTTTTAATGGCTTTACTTCCTATTATCTTGATGGTCGCTGCAGGAGCATCACTGGGTCCCAGGAGCTTTCCTAGAACCGGTGATAAATTGTGTTTTCCAACAAATCTGATTGCACCACTGTCTTCCATCCCACATGCCCTTGAGCAGTAGGATCTTGCCCAGCTCCTGGTTCCCATCGTGAGATGAGGCTGTTTATCTGACCCCCATCCCTCTGGGTGGGCTCTAGGATTGCTCTCCTGGAGCAGCTTAGCCTGTGACACTGCGACAAACTGACGGAGACTTTTGAGAGCCTTGGGCTCCTTCTTCTTGCCCTTGGGAATGTTCGCTCTTGGATACTCCCTCTGGGATGCCACCCACTGTGTCCTGAGAAGTTCCAGCAACAGAGAGATCATCTTCCAAGCTCTGGTTGATATCCATGCAGCCAGGCTACAACCAGGATCCACCGCCAGCCACGCCAGGGCGCCATCTTGGGTGTCCAGCATGGCTCTGGCTGATATCCCAGCAGCCAGGGCTACAACCAGGATCCACCGCCAGCCACTCCAGGGCGCCATCTTGGGTGTCCAGCATGGCGGAGCCTCAGGCGGGTCTAGCACCAGCAACATCTGACTGCAACAGCGTGAGAGGCCCCAAGCGCCAACGGCCCAGCTGAGCCCTGGCAACCCTTAGGCTCCTGAGAGCTAGAGCTAAAGTGGCATCCTAACCCACCAAGCTTTGCTTTCGGCTATCAGAATAGATCCCCTCACAGGCCCTTGGGATATTGATGAGCTCAGCTCCACCCCGTCATGGTTTCTCACGGCATTTCTCAATTATCATTTCTCCCTTACGAGAACGAAATTCCCCTGAGGACAGGGACCACTTGTTTTTGTTTTCAGCACTGAATGGAGCCCAGTGCCCAGTGGGATCTCAAGAAACATTTGCAGAATAAGTGAATGTGGATAAATGCTGCGTTCTGATCGTTGGTGACACTGCCTGGTCTCCTGGCCAGCAGGCTGACTTCAGTGAGTGATGATAGGCGGAAGCCCAGAGAGCTGGCTCCGGGGACCTCACGGGCTGAGAGCCTCATCGATCACAAAGGGCCAGCCTTCCAAACCCAGCCACGGGCTGCGCTCGACCCAGCCAGGTTCAGGCCTGTCTATTCTCGGGATGAATGTAACAGCCACTTCAATTAATTTTAAACGTTTATATTAGGAATAAATGCAACTTCGCAAAGGAAAATCTTAAGTGGCAAGGCAAAGAACTTATATTTTAGTTCCATTTTTAAAATTTCGGTGCATTTATTCTGCTTATCATGTTAATAATTTATAGACATGTCAGCTTAAAAGACAATGAAGATAAACTGTTTCTCTTTCCCTTAAAGCATTATCTATAGCTGTAAGGTATCTTTTAGAATTACTGTTTTATTAAAATTAACATCTTAATATTACATTTTATAACAATACCTCCTTTTTTAATGAGATAATGAGAGATTATAAAAGCACCTTTATTTAAGGCCAAGTAATTTCTTCATAAAATAAATAAAGATAAATTAATTTCCATCTAACTATAGGTTGAATATTTTACTTTATTTGTATAATGAAAACAGAAAAATAGAAAGAGACAAATATTTTGTTACCTTGGTACCAACGAAGGTTTTGGCATCCTTTCTAGAGAATGCTAGCCAACTTCAATAACATCAGGAACATGAGGAAATAAATTAGACATTTTAATTGTGAGATGATAACGTGCTGATGGAAGAACTGGGAGTAAGCCAAAACAAATGTTAATGACAAAACAATAATCTAAGCAAAGTAAGAAACATTAGACTCTATGGGCTTCGAAAGAAAATAAAAAAAGCAAAATTGGTAATGCTTCTAAGGTTATGAAGCTCGTAAACTATAGCTGATATAAATTGTGAACGGAGTTGACAAGTTTATTATAGATAACGACGACTGCTTTAAGCAGTAAATCAGAAGCATAATTGGCTAAAATTTTAGGTAGCATGAATGTTTGATGTTTTAAGTAACTACAAGAAAATTGTATCTCTAAGGAAAGTAAAGAAATTTCAAAGTAAAGAGTCCACAGTGCCCACTCGTTGGTGACCAGCAATGAACCTTTACACCATTTCATACCATTTTCGTTCGGAATCGTGACCATGGTTGAGCGGTCTTGGATGAAAGAATCTTACTTGTCAGATTTTCCAAACAATAGGTCTGTTCTCAATACAATTAGTAAGTTGGCAGAGGTGCGAGCCGGATGGAAGCTGCTGATGCCATGAGAATTGATTAGCCCTTGATCTCTACCATCCCGGGATGCAACCACAGGCATTCAGATGTGACTATGCATGGTAGCCAGCAGTGGATATTCTGCCCTGGTTTTGCCGCTTCCCTGGGGGTGCTGCATGCTTGACTGTCTCCCCCACCCAAAGTCAGACACAGGACAGTACCGATAGTTGCAGAGAACATGACATAGAGAGCTCAGATGGCTTTGTGAACTCTCACTTGGGCTAACTGGCTTTTAATCAGCTCTATTGGAGTGTAACTGACATACAAAAAAATTACACATTTTAAGTGTACAGTATGATGTGTTTTAATAAACATGCACTTCTTAGTAACTACTTCCCTCAAGATGCTGGAGATTTCTCAAGTCCCAGAAAGCTTTCTCAGGTCTTTGCCCCACCGAAAGACACCTCTCAGATCAACACTGATCCCATTCCTAGTAGTCCAGATTGATTTTGCCTGTTACAGAAATTGACATAAATGGGACTGCGTAGTATTTATTCCTGTGTCTGGGCTCTTTTGCTCAACATAACGCCTGTGAGGTTCACTTATGCTGTGTGTGCTGGTAATTCATTGTTTTTGTTGCTGAACATTCTTCTGTTGCACCAATGCCCTGAAATTTGTTTATCTATCCATCTACTGATAAACAAGGGTGTCATTTCCAATTTGGGGATATTATAGATACAGCTGCTTTGAACATTTTTTTACAAGATATTTTTACGGGCATAACTTTCTCTTTCTTCTAGGTAAATAGTTAGGAGCTGGTCATATAGTAAGTGTATAGTAAATATATGCTTGACTTTATAATTGTTATGCAAAATGGCTATGACATTTTATACCCTCACCAGCAGGAGATGAGACTTCCATTAGCTCTGTCCACATCAACATCTTTCACTACGAGTCTTGTAAAGTTCAGTGGGATTGGGGATCATTGTGAATGGACTGTGAATATATGTGACAACTTATTATACTGAGCACCTTACACGTGCTGGTTGGTCACTTACATGGTTTTTTTTTTTTGTGAAATGACTATTTAGATAGTTCACTCATTTTTATTAGGGTGTTTATCTCGTTACAAAATTTTTTATTATTGTTCATTTGCATACATGTGTGTATATCTATGTGGATACATGTGTATTACACAAATGTTTGCATTACATACATATATATATGTATATGTGGAGTGTTGTACAAACACATGTGCATACATATTAATAAATATGTATGTAGAAATTCTGGATACAAATCTTTGGTCATATATATGTGTTGTGACCATTTCTCCCAGGCTGTAGGTTGATTTTTTCATGTCCTTAACATCATCTTTTGAAGCTTTTTTCTTTTTTTGAGACAGGGCTTTGCTCTATCACCAAATTTGGGGTGCAGTGGAGCCATTATAGCCCACTGCTGCCTGGGCTCAAGCAATTCTCCCTCCTTCCTCCTCGGCCTCCCAAGTAGCTGGGACTATGCCACCACGCCTAGCTGTCTTTTGAAGATCTTAACATTTTAAAATTGAAGATATGTGGTTTATTATTTTGCTTTATAGCTGTATAACCAAACCAACTTTCCCATGTTAATTTTTGCATGCTATATCTGTCTCTCATCCTTTTACTTTCAATGATTGTCTTTATATTTAAAACACATTATTTGGAGACAGAATTTAGTCAGATCTGGCTTTTCCAATCAGTCTAAAATCTCTGTCTTATATTTTCGTGTAATGAGTCCATTGATTTTAATGTACTTGATATGACTGTTAAATCTACCATTTTACTCTTCAGTCCTCATTTATTCCTTTACTCTTTAACTCTGTTATTCCATTGCTATTTTGTTTGAAGTAATAAAATAGTTTAATATTCCTGTCAGTTTCACCTTTTAGCTTCTAATCTACAATTATTTATTATCATTATTGGCAGTTATCTAAGGCCAATAATAAACATCCTCAACTTACTAGTCTACTTAAGTTCAATATTTTACTTTCTCTCACTTGAAACTTTTTACGTTATGCCTGATATTGCCTGCATCTCACTTTAAATATGTCATAAGTTTGCTCTATATAATCCTATATACTTCTTCCTTATTGTTTTTTAAATTACCATATTATGTGCATGTGTGTGTCTGTGTGTTTGTGTGTGTGTGTGTGTATATATATATATATAGGGGTGTGTGTGTATATATATATAAAATATATAATATATACTTCTGCAGAGATAAAACCCACATCATACAGCGCTGTAGTTTTTTTCTCTGGCAAAAGTCAGTTGTATTTTAAATAGATTATTAAAGAAAGAAAAGAAATTATTAAAATTATTTTATATTCATCTCATTCATCTCTTCAGATTCCACTTTCAATATATTCTTCCCTGTGCATTCATGTCCATCGTATATAATGTCCCTTCAGCATTCCCAGATTTTTAAAATCTTAAAATGTCTTTATTTCACTCTTATTTTTAAAAATATTATATTTGAATATAGGATGTCTTTTTCTCTTCCTCTTAGCACTGTAAAGACGGTGTTCCATTGTCACTGGTCTCCATTGTTTCTGATAAAAAATTAGTAATATTCTTATCCTTGTTCTCTGTACCCCTTCTGCTGTTGTGTTTTATTTTGTTTCTTGGCTTCCTTCAAGACTGTCATTTTATCTTTGTTTTGGGCTATTTGGCTATGATGTATCTAGTTGTGGTTCATTTTCAGTCCTTCTGTCTCTCTCTATCTCTCTCTGCATCTTTCTGTCTGTCTCCCACACTCCTACTAGACACACACACACACACACACATACGGGATTCACTGATATTCTTGGATCTGTTAGTCAGTGTCTTATAAATCAAAATCAAATTCAGGAAGATTTAGTAATTTTTTCTCAAACATATTTTTTCCTACCCCAAACTCACTTTCTGTTCCTTCTGATGTTCCAATTCACTGAATGTTAGACCATGTAATAATTTTATGCAAGTCCTGAGGCTCAGTTTAATTTTCTCCAAGTCATTTTCTGTTTCATTTTAAGAATGGGTAGTTTCTTTTTTTCTGCCTTCAAGTAAAACTTTTTCTCCACATCATCTACAAGCTACTAAGAGCATCCATTGGATTTTATTTGTTATTTTTTCAACTCTGAAATATTATTTTGATATTTATACTGCTTATTCTCTACTCGGATCCCTTCATTATTTGATTATGACCATACTTTTCTTTACTTCATGAGACTGTGTGGGTATGCATGTACACATATCTGTATCTGTAGCCATAAATTCTTTGGTGGCTAATGGTATTTTCTTTTTTCTATATACCTTAATTATTTTTGAAGGAATATGCTTTAGAAATTCTGGCCTTCATTTTCTTTCCCTGAAAGATTATGACTCTTATTTTTGCAGGCAGTAAATAGCTGCCTAATTTCATTTAACTTGTGCAGACTTGGTCTGGCACTTTGTTAGGGTAGATCCAGAACATGCCTTGCTCTGGCTGATGCTCCTTGCTCCTTAGCTCAGCCTTTCTGATGTGTCTGCTGGATGTCAGGGGCATAAGGAAGGTCTTCAGAGACCATCCCACTCTGGCAGGGCAGAAACTCCAAATGCAGCCTGCATCCTCTCTTAGCCATTGCTGCCCCAGCTCCAGCATCTCCTTTCTCATCTCAGGTCCATAGCAGCTGCTGTGTGCCAAGCCTCAGAAGTTCTCTCCCCACATCTGTGCAGCCCAGGTTCTAGCCATGGACTTGCAGGGGAACTCCATATGGAATTCTGAGATCCCTCACCACAAAGCTCTCTTGTCTCAATGCCTCATCCCACAGATTCACACTAGTCTTGGTGACTTAAACGCTGACCTCTGCCTCCTCAATTCAGTGGGATCTTCTTACTTTGCAAAAACCAGCACATTTTTTCTACAGCTGTGGATTGTCCCCACATGAGAGTTGGGTGACTGTGGAGTTCACATCCTGAGTTTAGCTTCTTTTTCTACTCCCTGGACATTGGCTGAACAGCACTGTCTTATCTCATCTGTCCATTTGTACAGCTGTTCACAGGGGGAAGGCTATCAGTTACTCCATCATGGATGTGAAATTCTGACCTGAAAATTTTATGGTGACAAATGAGCATTTTGGGGGTAAAGAGAAATGATTTGGATGTTTCAGGAAGTAACAGATTTGTATTATCTCATCTAAAGCTGCAATAAGAGAAAATGAAGTAAAAATGTAACAATTAGCTGCTTAATTTATTCAATGTAGATAACTGATTCTAGTAATTATGTTCTCAGAGTTAAATTGTTTGGCTTGAAATAATCGAGTTGACTCTTCTTGATTAAATAACATGATATTTACTAGGTCGGCACTTTGCCTAGTGTCAGGTAGACATGGTTTGGGATACCATCTTTGGATGAGGAAATAATTAGTCCCTACATTATTTTCTCCATTCTCTCATTAATTTATTATCAGCCCCAGTTTCATATGTGCCATTAGGCCAATTATTTCTCTTGATTTAAGAACTTCTCTTTTGTTCACATGGAATCATAATTCAGATGGAATTTAATTGTTAATATATATATTTTCTCAAGTTTTAACTTCAAATTTTCATTCTTTGCTGTTTCCATGCCTTCCAAATGATTCCCTGTGGAGAAAGTGACAAATTCAGTGACATTGACAGGGTGATCCCCATGGAGAATTGGTGTCCAGTGGAAGTGCTTTGGGTCACAACTGCAACTAGTTGTGTGGAACACAACACCAATACTTCAACGTGCGCATTCACAGTTCCATTCTCATTCTGCTTTTTAAATTGTTTTAAGTTTCAGCATAAGTATATAAACATCGAAAATGACAATTTCTGCTTTTGTGCAGAAGTTTCAAAATGCTTGTCGTGACTGAAGTCTCTCCCTGCTTACTTGCTTTGGTGTTGAAGAAGCGTGACTTCTACTGATACTCCCCATTTAATGAGTCATTCATGCATCTCACATCTGGGTGACAATAATTGTGGTAAGTGTGCACTGTGCTTTTGACCTTCTAGAAGCTTATAGAACAAGAGAGAAACACAAGATAGCATGAGAAAATAGGGGAAAGCAGCACATGTTTGGGGCTAAAAAATGAGTGGTCTTATAGAGACACTTTGCATGTGTTGGGCAGGGTGGGGGTAAGCTTCAGGGAAAAATAGGAATCGTGCCCTCCCTTCCTGCTTGTCCGAGGGCATGTAGGACTATGAGGTGGGACAGGCATGGCCAAGGATCCTGCGGTGGTGAGAGTGAGCAGAGCTGTAGCTCCGTGTTGAGGACTTGTGCTGGGATGTCCCATCTAGAGCGCAGAAGGGTGCCCCCCAGGATGCAAAGGCACCCTCAGGTCACTGGGAGTGAGATGTCTGCACCTTCTCCAGAGTCCCCTCCTGACCATTCACATCGCTCCCAAAGAACTGGCCTCTGTGGCGTTGGGCCACTCCCTGTCCACCAGCTCTCTCTGCAACTCCACACCCTGGCAGGGGCCACCAGATCATAAGCAGACACCATGGACATCAGAGAAACTGTGCCCCGATGCACCCATCTGGCTGTCCTGGTGCCCCAGCCACGGGGTGTGGCCATGAGATGGACTTCTTCATGAAGTCTTCTGTTCCCGCTGGACCAAGTCTGGCCCCCTGGACCCTCCTGGATGTGTCTTCCCTGGGTACACCTCTTCCTTCACACCTGCCTCTTTGCTTATTCCTGCAGACACTTCCTGCCCACACATACTTCTCTGAAAATAAGTCCCTCATGCCAAGTGACCATTCTTCCTGGGTCTAGCTCTGAAAACACATCAGGTCACTCCTCTCCTGGTTGATGAAGGCCATGATCTGGCCAGTCCAGTGTAGCATCTATCGGCCTTAGACAACCTGGAACCAGGGATAACTGAGGATGAAAACACTCTGCTGAAATATACAAAACCTATCACCTGACGCTGAGGCCACCAGGCTGGGTATAGAGCGTGAGTAAAGGCCATCATCCTCGAGCTGCTGATTGGAGCTCCATGGAGCTCCTCCTGCCAATACTCCACTCAGGTGAGCCACACCTGCAGCATCTCATGTGCTGATGCTCGCCCTCTGCCCTGCTTCCTGTGTTATCAACACAGCTGATCTTGTCTGCCATTTAGGAACTAGGTTATTTGACCAAACTGAATCACACAAACATGCAACTCTCTGATTTCTGTTACCACAAATAGTGTTATAAGTCAGTACAACAGGGTTCTTGTTCTTATTTGCATAGTGCTTTCCACGTTCCAATCTCAGACAGGCGCCGAGGCTCACCTCAATCCCCACACTTCATGTGGAGAAGGGGTGTGGGGGGCTCAGGGAGTAGGTGACTCATGCAGGGTTACATGCTGCATGAGTCAGGGGACCAGGATGTTGGATGCTGTAGAGCTGGGGTGATTGACAGCCTGAGGTGTTCACTCTCAAGCATGTATTAGCATGGCACCTGCTGAGTCTTAATGGTGAGATGGCAGCAGAGCCTCTCCTGTGTGGTTCCATCCCATCACACTGTGAGCAGCATCCAGAGTGCAGCATGGCTCTAGTGAGGCTCACCTGCCTGTCCCCACTGCCTGCTGCAGGCCAAGCAGAACAACTGCACTTGCGATGCTGCGCCTCCACATTGAGATCCACCCTGACCCACAACGCACTAGGCTACCAGACAATCCATTTCTACGTGCCAATTAAAGACAGCAGTATAGACGTGTCGAGGTTTGACATTCTTTGTTGAAGACTCAGAACACGGTGATATCTCTTTGGGGAAGTCATTGACATTTTTGCTGTTCTGAAAACCGATTCTAAACAATAAAAGCACATTTTAAGAATCACACAGACACTCAGTTCCACAAAAGTATTTACACAAACACATGCAGGCTGCCTCAGGGACTGTGCAGCCTCTCTGTGTCCAGCTCCGGAGCCACAGAAGCAGATCGTGGCATGACGAGCCTCCCCTGGGGCTGCTCTGGGCACAAGCCAGGCCCAATGGTCCACACTATGTTAACAGTAGTTCTCTCTCAGAGGCAGAATTACGGGTGATTTTCACTTTTTAAAAATGAGCATATAGTACTTTAAATTCCTCATTACAATGAGCATATAGTACATTAATTATCAGAAAAATATAAATTCTATTTCATTTTAGAAAAAAAAAGAAGGAAATCAATTGCATAAGATCAATCTATGGCTTCTTCTGCAGTTTACACTGAGCCAGCGAAATTCTAAATTGCATTCATACAGGGCAAACATCATAAGAATTATGAGAATTATGATGATCAAAAATGCATTTATAAGCTCATTTTAAAATATATATATATATCATGCCTGTGTTTACATGTGAGTGTCCAAGGATGTCCTAACTTCGGAGTTAACTTTACTTAACATCAAAGAACAAGTGGCTTATTTAAAAGGGAGGAACGCAAGCAATACTTTCATTTTTCTTTTTGCAAGATGTGGACCTCTGCTATTATAAAAGAAAGAGAGCCAGCTAACCTAATAGGCCTTTTATTTGCTAATCAAACCTCTCATTAACAATTAATTGGATCAAAAGTTCATAGGCCATTATTGCTGTGTCAATTAGATGCGCAGGCCTGGGAGGCTGAAACGGAATGACCCGCTCGGGTGATAAATAATTTCCAACAGCGACTCGCCTTACTGCAGGCCGCCTGTGTGGAGGTCACTATCCCGGCCTCAGCGGCCAGCACAGGCTGTCCTGATGACAAGAAAAGATGCAGCCTCTCTTATCGCACATGCTAATTTAAGCTCCGTAATCTAAAACGTGTGAAACACCATCTAGGGGCAAACAGGAGATGCCGTCGCTGTGTCGTTACTAGAGCCCTACAAATGGTTGTGTGCTCTTCACAAGAAGAAAAAGAAACAGGAGAAGAAAAAGAACTTGTCAGGCTTGAAGGGCTGCACAGGCTTGCAATCACGAGATATCGTGGGCCATGGGCTGCCATGTGCAAACCCTGATAAGGTGGGATCTCCTGACAATGTCATCAACATAGAGACGGATGCATCTGCTTTATATCATCCTTAGTTCAAGTTTAACTCATTTATTTGATTTCCGCCCTTCAGTAAGGAAAAAAACTTTACTTAGCGTTGGAGTCTGAAATGTTACATTATCTCAGAGATTGTTATTCCACACCAAACTCATCAGATGCCCTCATGAGTCATGTTGCAGTCATGTTGTTCCCTGGACAAAATAAGATAGCATCTACAAAATTACAAGTTAATTGAAGCAGGAGAAAGCTTGTGCTATTAAAAGTTCTAAAGGATAAATGTGAAATACAGTTGAGTGTTCATTCTCAGCACTGGGATTAACTTACAGCTCTTTCCTCTCTCTGTTTTTTTTTTTTTCTTTTGGCACAGCAGCCTCCAGGAAGGTGGGAAGCACATTCTTTTAACTTTATATTCTCCAGGTTGTCCCTGTCTATGGGAAGATAGTCCATGAAAATGTGTTGAAATTAATGAAATTTGAATTGAATTCAATGCAGGCCGTTAAGTCAAGGCAGGCTAGCAAAATTCCTTATGAAATTGTGGGGTCAGTCATCTTGATTCAAAATCCATTTTGTGTTTGCTTGTGAGATGCTACAGTGGGCTGTGCTCAAGGACAATCGTGTTCTTAATCGACTCCCCTAGTCTATGAGCTGGAACATGGATGCTTTCAGGACTGTGAGGTCACCTGCTGTCTCCCCACAGAATCGTGCAGGTTCTGTCTTCCTGATTCTACTCAAACAGATGGGAGCATACTGGGCCTGAGGTAGGTGGAGGTGGGGGGGTCTTTGAATGAAGTAGGGTGAAGGGGTGTAATTCCTTTCTCTGGAGATGATGGCAGAGGGTTTGCGTTCCACTCCCTGAAAGCCTGTAAGGATCCCATAGTTCTTTCCCACCAGGGAGACACCCACACCCTCCAGGGCCCACCTTCCTGCCCCCTTCCCATGCCACCAGCCCATAAGCCTTCTCCTTCTGATCCTGTCTCTTCCTGAAGGGCACCTCTCCCAATCTCCTTGCTTATATTAGTGTAGAGTGTGAACATTAGTCATACATATTTGTTAACTGGCATTAAATTTCAGCAGAAGAGGAAGTCACCTAAGGGCCCACACGTGCGGCATGATGAGATATCTCTATTTAGAAATGTAGACTGGCTGTAATGCTGCCTGGAAGACTAAGCCGATCGAAATGTTGGTTTTAGTTTACAGTTGTTGCAGGCGCAAAGACCACATGCTCTGGCTGCTGTAGAGACTCCAGGAATGTTAAGTAAGACCAAAGCCTCGGTACCCTAAAGGCATCTATGCTTGCAGTTTCAGACTCTCAGTGAAGTGCCTGGGTCCTGAGCAGTGACCCGGCACCTATGTGCCCCTCTGCAGCAATGTCCACCCACAGCTGCGGGGTTCATGTAACACAGCCATGCTACAAGTTTCTTCTGCAAGCTTCAGAGCAAGCCTGAGTGTTCAGGGGCCTATAGGACCAAGACTCCTTCTATAGAAACTGAGAAGGTGTGGGTGCAAGGTATTGAGTCATTTCCAAAAGGTTTATTTTGTATGTAAGATGAGAACTAGAATGGGAAAACAGAATAGGAAACTGTCACACGAGAGAAAGAAGACAATTTGTGTCTAGGTGATGTATTTCTTGCTCCTAATGGCCATTGCCATAGTGGGGGCGGTGGATTCCTGACAGGGAGAGAAAAAAGAAAAAGATTGCAGAACTATGGGATGGCTGTACCTACCCAGAATGGAGCAGAAGGTGGGGGGGTGAGCACGAAGTTTGGTGTGCACAAGAATGTGGTCCACTCTCCAAACAAACGCAAGGCAGGTGCTACCACTGTGCGTTTCCTCATGTGATAGACACCAAAGATGAACCACGCCTACATATGAGTATGAAATGTTCTTAAGTTTCATAGGAATTAAAGTCATTTGAGAGTCATCATTTTAAGGTGAACATGTCCATTCCGGCAGCTGATTTTCAATCAACATTTGTATGGTTGTATTCATGGAAATACACCCAAGGAAAAGGGTATTGCCACCGATCATTTACATAGATCTACTATTCTTTTATTATCAGTACATTGGGACAATCTAAAACGTTGGCCAATTTGCGTGCCCATGGGCATAGCCTCTGGTACAGCAATTTACAAACACAGGCTGCGGGAGAACTTTCCCTGAAGGATTGGAAAGGTCTTCTATTCTTTTTGTTTCGTTGTTAATCTTTTAAAGCTATTTTTATTAGTAAAGCAAACATGGGATGTATAACATTAAATGAGTCCAGGATGAAGATGTTTATTTTATTTCTTCATTTGCCTAAACATCAAAGCAGCTGCCTTGGTATATAATAAGATGTTGATATTCCAGTGAAAAAGAAACTTTCGGGTACGTATTTCCTACTTGTCAAGACTCCAGCTTAAATATTCTGGGTGGAATCCTGGTTTGATCTCCAGTGTCAAAATGTGAGTATCCGAATTTCATTCATGCCAACACAGCTTCCTAATGCTCCCCTGGCAGCCACAGCCCAGAAACCCGCTTGGGTGTGAGCCCAACTGAAGGATGCAGTGCAGTGGCTGGTCCTGGAGCTTAGGGGTGCGTCATCGGCCTGTGTGTGTCCTCCTTCCAGTGCCTGTGCTGCCGATGCACAGCATACTCCACACCCTCTGCATGTGCATCGGCACTTTCCCCGGGCACACACCGTGAACACTGTCTTAGGTGACGACCCAGCTTGTCTACACCCGCTGCTGATTTGGCACTTTAGTTGGAGCCCTGCTCAACTGTGCTTGTGAAATAAGTGGATTTTAGGTCTTTTGCAAGGCAACAACTTTTGATATGACCTTTGATGAAGAGATTTAAAACAAAACCAACTCATAGCAGTGGCAGGAAGGAACTGACCTTCCCTTTTCCCTGGCTTTAGCCGAACACCCTAGGGGTATTTAGTCATTACGGATCCAAACCAGACTCCCAGTTCAGCAGGTTGTTTAAAAGCTGTGTATTCATCTCAGCCCACTCAAGAAAACAACCCAAGTCAGTTGATGGGACAGGGGTTTTACAAAGGTGCTGGGAAAACTGAAAAGTCAGAGGATTCAGCCATGCGCAGGGTGACGGTAGCTATCCACTTAGTGCTTCCGGGAAGGAGGGGCTGAGGTGAGGGTGTTGCTGGAACACAGGACTGGTGGGACTGAGGAAGGCTAGACCCAGGGACCTCACAAAGGGGGACCATTTGCAGCTAGAGGAACCTCAGACTGTGGCATACACTGATGGAGGTGCAGCCAAACCAGAAAAGGAGGAGGAGAAATACCCTGGCTCCCCTCCTCCCACTCTGCAGTCTCCTGCCAGCGTCTGCCTGTGCCTGCTATTGTGTAGGCACCCAGAACCATCGGCCAGTGGGTGAGGGAGTTGGGGAAGACAGACAAGAGCAGGGAGGGCCCAGGCAGTGGACGTGAGCACGGCCAGGCCAGCATCAGCTTGGTGACTGTGCAGAACCCACATCTGCGCTGTGGGTGGGGCACGGCGGAGACTATCAAGGCCATAGCAAGCCTGGAGAGCTGGGCCTGCTGAATCAGGGCCTCGGCTGCTGTGGGAATCTGGGGGCCTCAGCTCTTACTGAACATGACAGGCTCCCCAGAGCTGTTGGTGCCACTCTCGATCCTGGGCAGGGCTGGAAGAATCACTCCTGGCATCCGCTTCTGAGGAGTAGCTACTGTAATTCCCACCACCTACACGGGTCAGGCCTTCCGGAGGTCGGGACATTCTGACATCCAGCCACAGAGTGGAGGTCAGCGGGAGATGCCAAGGTGTGGGGGGCCTGGCGGTTGGAGGCTTTGTGTGTTCCCCTCCTTGGGAGTGTCAGTGTCTGACACTCCTGAGACATGACCGGAGGACTCTGCACCAAGAGGGAGACTGAGGCTGCTGATGGAACTGGAGGGCATATCTCTCCTGCAAGGCTGTGGTCTATGTACAGGTCCTGATGTTGAGTTACCCTGAGCGGCAGGATGGGAGACGTAGCAGACATCGTGTCGGAGCAGCTGCAGCAAAAGACAGCTGTCCCTAAGGAGAGGAAAGAAAAGAAGACGGACCCCAGGGAAAAGCTACTGGGGGTAATTTGGCCAGACTAATAGTGCCTCAAGCCACCTCTTCAGTATAGCAAAATGCAATAATTACGGTTCACAATGATGACCTTGAGTCATCAAAAAACTATTTAATCATGTTCAAATAATTTTGTTTCCAGAGAGTTCATTTCAGTTCAACAAATATTTGTCATCAGCTAATTACATGTTGGGGGCTCTGAGCACACTGGGGTGAGCTTGGGGGGGGGTGTGCTAATTTGAGCAGTGAGGCTGCCGTCCCGAAGTAACCCGTCGGTAAGGATGCGTTTGATGGCAAGAAAATGACAGCTCTGCCTGGATGTGCCGGCCTCACACATGGAGATGCAGCGTCAAGGCATATTCAGGCTCGATTCTGGACTCAGGGACTCCATGACCCCCCCGCCGCCGCCCCCATCTCCGCCTGGAGCTCAGCTCTGCCTTACTCAGCTGTGTGGAGCCCAGGGGTCACGGGATCACTGCTGTCTGCACCAGGCCTCCTTCTCCTCTTCTTTGAGTTAGGGGAGGACAGAGGATGATGTTTATGAGATCTGTTTATAAAAAGAAAGGTTTCCTAGTCATGTCAACAAAGGACTGGATCCAGATGGACCAGGGCAAGGCCCTGAAGCAGAGTCAACTGGTGGGATTGGACTGGGGACTCTGCTGCTCACCTGTGCCCAGGGCTGGAGGGGGGTGCCGGTGGAGGAAAAGGACCAAGGGAAGAAGTGGTGATTTCCCACCCCGCAGGGAGCATGGCGGCTGGTAGTAATGAGTGCATGAGCTGGAATCAGAACCGAACCTGCAGAAAGCTCAGTGCTTATTCACCCCTTCACCATGACAAAGACAACTGTGAAACTTCTGGAAGATATCTGTTAAAACAGATCCTTATACGTTCAGAAATGTAAAGGGAAGGAGAGCCTTACAAAGAACTGATGGGTTACTAAATAACAGTAATAAACAACCGAAGCTGATTCTTCTGGGCGAGCTTTCCCTGTCGCCATAAATACACACCAATTAGCTTTTCCAGAGAAGCCCAAGATCCACTTGGGATGGCTTTTGGTGTCAAATGAGGGTGGAGACACATCACAGAGAACAAGGCAATGCATTCCAAGAAACGGTTCAAATTGAAAGCCTTACACTTTGTCTACAATTGTAAACAAAATATTACTTTGTTAATATGCAGGTCCCTGCTGAAGCTGAAACTGTCTCCCTAACAATACATAAAGAAATATTAATTAGAATAAATAAATGCATAAATACACAGCTGAGTCAGAAAAAAAACAGGAAGTCCTTGCACATCAGAAACAAACAGGGAGCTCAAAGCTGCCTCAGAGAACCCTTGGAATGGGGGGCCTGGGCTTGGGGTTAGGTGAGCCTCCGTGAGAGACCTGTTCTTTGGCTTTGGGGCTGTCATGAGAATGGGCCTTGCAGACTCCAGATGAAGCGTGGGTGGGAGGTCTGGGGTTGCTGGTGTTCTCAAAGACTCATGGCATATTTTTGTAGACACCAAGTTGCCCGGGGGCTGCCTCCATTTGAGACCTGGGCCTCCCCGGACAGCCCACACAGGCTGAAAGACTCTCTGAAGCTTAACCAAGCCTCCCTAGCGTCCCTTCCCCCAGTTTCTCCCCTGGCTCCTCCCCCAGAGGAGCCTTCCATCCTGGTTCCGTGCTGGCCAGCCTGGCCGCGGCTCTCCTGACTTTTCCACACACAGACATTTCCCCCAGTGAGACCCGTGCTACTGTCTGCTTCATCAAGGGCCTGGAAGAACTGTTTCTGCACCATGTGAAGTGAGATGGCTTCTCACTGTGGAGGTGCTTGAGGAACAAAAGAAGACCCCATCTGCTAGCCTGGAAAAGCAAGAAGGTAGCTGGTTATCTGCTGGAAGCTTAAAGAAAAATGTTTCAAAAAGATCCTACAATAGCAAATACATGGAACCAACCCAAATGCCCATCAATGATAGACTAAATAAAGAAAATGTGGCACATGTACACCATGGAATATTATGCAGTCATAAAAATAAATGAGATCATGTCCTTTGCAGTGACATGGATGAAGCTGGAAGCCATCATTCTCAGCAAACTAACACAGGAACAGAAAACCAAACACTGCGTGTTCTAAATCACAAGTGGGAGTTGAACAATGAGAAAACATGGACACAGAGAGGGGAACATCACACACCAGGGCCTGTTGGGGGTAGGGGTCAAGGGGAGGGAGGGCAGTAGGACAAATACCTAAGAAAAGAGGGGCCTCTAAGGAGAGTGACAATGAGATAGTCAGGTGGACCTCATTAGCACTAAGGGGGCCAGAAAGAAAGGAGTATGATTGCCATATCGTACTGCCAGACGATAATGGTCCAGTGAGAATTCTGCACCCAGCAAACTGTTATTAAAGGGTTAGGGTGGGGTAATGAGCAAAAAAAGGATACTAAGATTAATTGACCTTCACTGAAAAACTCACCAAAGGATGCACTTGAGTAAGGAGAAAATTAACCCAAATAAAAGGACTAGATATAAGAAGCAATAGTGAACAAGGAAAGTGGGGAAACTCAATTAATCTAAGCACACTGTGACTGTAGCAACAATAGTAATCAAGATGAATAATTTGGGGGTTAAAAGGAGGTGGAAAAATATTGAAAAGAATAATATGAAAGTTGAGATGTCCTTAGAGAGTTGGAGTAAAGAGTAGAGATATTGATTAACTTTAGACTTTTGTAGGTCAAGGATGCTTGTTGACATTTTAAGGGTAATCACCAAAAGAATATAAATAGAATACATAACTTACATACAAACAGGGGAGAAAAAAGTAATAAAAAAGTGATCAATACAATGCAAGATTGAAAAGGAGAAATAAAAAGAGCAAAGAACTGGCATGGAAAGTCATGAACACAAAATAATATAGTGGAAATAAATCCAACCATAATACTAATTATATATCAGTTGTTCAAAAATAAAGAGTTCTCAGAGTCCATGTTTTTAGAAGTCAGTCATGTAGTATCTAAAAGAAACATGCACCAAACAAAAATAATGTAGACAGATTGGAAGAAAACAAATGGATAAAAGATATGCCGAACATATCCATCGGAGTCCCACCCCCAAAATAGGCAGCACACAGAATAATTGAGGAGAGGCTGGGTGTGATGGCACACACCTGTAATCCCAGCATTTGGGGAAGCCAAGGCAGGAGGACTGCTTGAACCCAGGAGTTTGAGACCAGCTTGGGCAACATAGTGAGACCCCATCTCTACAAATGATAAAAAATTAGCTGGGCATCGTGGTGTGTGCCTGTAGTCCCAAGTGAAACCCCCATCTCTACAAATAATAAAAAACTAGCTGGGCGTGGTGATGGGAGCCTGTAGTCCCATCTACTTGGGAGGCTGAGTTGGGAGGATCATGTGAGCCTGAGAGGTCAAGGCTGCAGTGAGCCATCGTGGCACCACTGCACTCCAGCCTGGGCAACAGAGCAAGACCCTGTCCCCAAATTAAAAAAAGGATAAGTATGACTGAGGAGAGTTAATGTACAAGCTATTTCCAGAGGGAGGTGCAGCCTCAGGGCAGGTGAACACCAGCAGATGCAGCCTCCAGATGTGAAGGGATGGGAAGCAGGGAACATTCCCTGGAGCCTGGAGAGTGAGTGCCCTGTAAAGTCGGATGCCTTGAGAGGCACAGTGGGAACCCAAACATGGGAGCAACCTGGTGTGTTTGGGGAGTAGGGTGGATAGGGGGAGGCAGGCGTCAATCCCTGATCCCTCCAACCTCTTCCTTTTGTCTCCTGTGGGCTCCTCAATGGCCAAAGCCATCTGGAAGCCAGACAACTTGGGAGCTGATGGTATGGCCCACGCAGGTCCCCTCCTGGGGCGAGGATCAGGAAAGAGAGGGTACTGAAGAGCCAGAAGGAAAAGGAAACACAGACATTCTGACACAAGGGCTGATCCTAACCACGCTTCCCTTCCACCTCCAATGATCCCAAAACAGTGCTTGATGTTAGCGTTGGTTGAATGGACTCTAAGACAAACATATTAAGATTAAGGAATCATTTCCCCATGAAAAAGACTGGTATCGTCTCATCAGGGGTACAAAAATCCGGAATCTGTGCACACACTTGTCGACGTGGTGTCAGAGTGTACGAGGAAGACGTGGAGAGAACGGCACAAGCAGCTTTTAAGTCCTTGGTCGCCGTTGAAGGCTTTAGCAGGCTGCTCTCAGAGACGAATAGGTCAAGCAGATAATCTCGAGTAATGATCTGTAAGACACGAGCAATATAATTAACAAACGTGGTCTTCCAGTCGAAGAGAAGCCAAGGCCTAGGCTGCAGGGGCCGTCGCAGGCAGCGGGGAGCGTCCTGCTGTAAGTTCACACCTGAGAAAGCACCCACAGGCAGGAAACACACCCAGGGACCTCCTCCACAGACCGCTGGACCCGCAATGAACACACTTCTCCAAATGAACCACAGCAGAGAGGAAGCTGCATCCCAACTTACGTATTAAGGCAGCTCTTCCAAAATCCAGACTAGGAGTCCCCCCGGGCATGTCACGCTGCCCATGTCACAGACTCCCAGCTCGGGACAATGCTCAGTGTCATTCTAGCCTATCAAGAGGGTTTCTGACTTGTCTAGTGAACCCTGGTGAACGTCACAGAGGTCAAATGAAAGGTTGAAATTCAGATCAGGCAGGAAAGACTTCTACACAAGCTGCCAAGGAAGCTGAAAGTCGTCCCTGTGGGCTTGGACCTCTCAAGAACATGAGATGCCTAACAACAGTCTCAGGGAAGCTGAGGAGCAGAGATGAGAGCAAGGATCTGGGAGACAGAGAAGCAGGGATGCAGGACGAAGCAAGAGAGTACAGCTCTGCAGGCAAGAATCTTCCAGAAGGTGGAATGCTGTGGGCCACTGCAATCCTCACGTCCTGAGGGCCAGGCTGCCCACTGCCTGCACCCCTGCAGGCTCCCACGGTGAGAGAGGATACCAATAGCAGGCCCCTCCTCTTCTGCAGACCCTTCTGAAGACTATGCCCTGAATCCCAATTCCCATCTCCTCCTGGGCCCACACACATGGTTGAATATTCCTGATGCCATCTCCAGCTGTGGCCTCTTCTCTGAGGTCACATGCCCGTGACCATCTCCTCTGAGACATCACCAATATGCCTTCAGAACCTCCAACCCAAGTCTTTGTTACTGTCTAACCAGCTTCTTTTACATTATTTCGAGGAAGAACCACCAACATGTGGCTGCTGAAAGGGAAACCCAGGCACTCTCGCTCTTTCACTTCACAGCCCGCACCTGCTGCAGAGGCAGACACTACGGCCTCCTCCGCCTCCTCTTCTCTGTCCTCCTCTTCAGCTCTCGCAAGCTCATCCACCTGCCCGGGTGGACCTTGACCCTCTCCTGCCCTCAGATTCTCCCTTCCCAGGCCCCACCTCCACCCCATCTGTCCCCGATATAAGGGTCATCTAAACACAGGCACACCTGTCCCCAACATGGAAATTTGAATAGGAGACAATTCTGCACAACTGTTGGTCATGCTCACATCTTCGGGGCGTGGGGAGTTTTGTTGTTACTGTTTTGTATATTTGCTTTTTGGTTTTGTTTTGTGTTGTTCATGTTCTCACTTTTAGACATAGAATAAAATCCAAAGCTACCAGGGAGGCTGCCGTGTCAGTCCATGAGCCCTAAGTCAGTCCAGACCCCTGTTGTTCAAAGCAATGTACGAAAAATTAAAACGCACCGGGAAGCCCAGACACATTTAAATCCACTCCCAATCACTGGTACTTTATTCTGGAAAGCAAAATAGGCAAATGAAGAGCACAGCACTAAGACTAACACCAGGCTCTTCGTTCCTAGATGTACTCACTGCTTGGAACAGAGGCATTAAAATCAGTGGGTCAGCATCGGGATACACGTGCCGCTGCTGCACTCTCCATTACCACATTTAGTGCCTGAATGTTTGTAATTGTCCCCAGGCAGTGCCAGGTCTTGCAAGAAGTGACCTCAGAGGGAACAGACGTTGGATAAGAATATCTCAACCCCATTTTGCAACATCACATCTCTGAGCCTTTTCCAGACAATTCTTTCACCCTAATGGTCCTCCTTCCCTCTTAGAATTACGAGGCAAATATTTGAAGCATTTTAGAGAAATGTTTTCAAGATAAGTACTTACAATTAAACAGTTATGATAGTACCAAATCATTCCTAACTATTCTAACAATGCAGTAATACACAGGGGTGAGAATGTGCTCTTGGAGTCAGAAAATCTTAGCTCATGTCCCAGTTCTCCAACAACTCACTGTGAAATCTTCACAGATCATATATTCTCTCTAAGTGCATAGTATTGCTTTGTTTTATTTACAATAGGGATAAAAGACATACCCATGTCATGGTAGTTTCATGTATATAAAGGGATAATAATATGAAATACTTAGTACAGTGCTGAAGTATTAGAGGGATTCAGCAGGGAGCTACTGTTCTTACAGGTTTATTAACACTGTTCATTACAGCAAGTTTTCTAAAATAATTCTGCTACTCAAACTCTCAATAATTGTGACTGTTTTTCCATGAACAATGAAGGTGAAGACATTAGCTCCTAGTCCATCAATCCCATGTAGTCCTGCTTTTATTAGAGAAATACATTTTTGTTGAATAATCATTTTATGAGGACGTGAAAAAAAACCCACAGTGGGAATTGGGGTTTGATTTGTTTGTTTTGCTTTGCTTTTAGCATGAAGACATTTTCCACTTCTGTCTAATAATGTTTATTCAACCCTTTGAGCAGCCTGTCATTGTTACAAATGAACATACATTTCCCTTACTTTGAGCAGCCTAGAATGAGCAGTGCCATAAAAATACAAGAACTTAGGACACGCATGCTGAGAAAAGAATGTGGATGAACACATTAGGTAGTACATAACCTCAGAACATAGGATGTTTCTGGTCCTAACTTTCCACTTCCTCAATGCCCTTCAACTCTCTCATTCCTTCACTCCCTCACTCTCAGACCATTACTAAGCACCTCCCATGCTTCAGATGCTAGGTTCAGACATGGAGGTCTTATTGGTAGCACCGAACCCACCTATATGCCGTCAGCATTTGAGAATGTAACAGGCAGTCAGAATCACAGAGGAAGTATGAGGACTGTGGCCCAAAGTGTCCCAAGGTTCAAAGGAAGCTGGAAGGAAAAGGTGTTTGAAATCTGGAGACACTGGGAATGGAAAGCCTGGGCATGAGGGGAGGTACTCGCTTTGGGAGTGTTTTAGAGAATGAATATGTGAATGTACCCTGTCCCTTTTCTTCCATGATTTCAGAGGTATTTACAAAAGGAAGTGAGGAAATGTAACAGGCTCAAGCACCTTGATATCAATTCAATTCATCTCTGTGCCCCTAAGCCTGAGGCCTGGGGCTTTCTCAGCATCCTGCCGTAAAATCGGGAATGAGAGACGAAACATCACTACAGCTCCCACAGACGGTAACAGAAAAATAAGGGCATATTATAAGCAGCTTCACGTCAATAAATTCAAAAACTTAGGTGAAGTGAACAAAGTCCTTAAATGACACAAACTACCAAATGTCACTGAGGAAGAAAGAGTTGATGTGCATAGCTCTGTTTCTGTTGAAGACATTGAAGCCATACTTTGAAACCTTCTCACAAAGAAACTTGCCAGCCCCAATGGCTTTAGTGGTGAGTTCTATCAAACATTTAAAGAAGTGATGGTACCAATTCTAAAGAAACTCTTAAAAACTGGAAAATGAAGGAACATTTAACACCTCGTTCTATGAAACCAACATACTGATAACAAAACCAGGCACAGACTTTACACGAAAACTACAGATCATAAATATATTAATAGTGATAAAATTTCTTATAAAAATGTTCATTAATCAAATCCGGCAATTAAAAAAAAGATAATATATTATGACCAAGTTTGACACACTCCAGGAATGCAAAATTGGTTTAACATTTGAAAGTCAACAAATATATTTAACCAATGTGGCTAAAATAATTAAAAGTTACAGAATCCGATGAATAGATGCAGAAAGCATTTGGTAAAATCTGATACTTCTTCATGACAACAACTCTCAGACAACTAGAAAAAGAGAGAAAAAAACATAGAGGTTGGAAGGGAAGAAGAACCATCTCTTCAGCTTTAGTGACTTGGTCATGTGTGTCAAAAATGTGAAGCAATCTACACAAAAGCGCTGAAACTAAGAAAAGTTTACTGGGCAGAGGAGAGTATACCAAAACCTATTATGTTTTTATATGCAAGCTACAATTATTTAGAAATGAATTTTAATGCCATTTACAATAGCATCAAAATACACAAAACATTTGATGATAAATTTAACAAAATACATTAAAAATATTAAAAGGAAAGTGCAACGGATCTATCATATCCAACTCAATTTTGAGGAAAAAATAATGAAGGATATCAATATTACTTAAGATTTATGTAAAGTTACAGTAATCAAGAAAGTGTGATATTACAATAAGGAGAGACATGAAAATAATAGAACCTATTAGAGAACCCAGGAATAAACTTACATATAGGCAGTCAATTGAATTTCCACAAAGATGTCAAGGCAATTCAATGGGGAAACGAATTGTGCTGAAATAATTAGATATTCGTATGTGAAATTAAAAAAGCAAAGGAGATGTGTACCCTTACTTTACATCATATAGAAAAATTAACTCAAATATTTCATAGACCTAAACATAAGAGCAAAAACTCTAAAACTTCTGTAACACATTTGAGGAGAAAAGTCCTTGTGACCTTGGACGGGTCAGAGTTATTAGATACCAAAAGTCTGAGCTCTACCATTTCTAAAATAAATACATAAATCGGACTTTTAAAATGTTTAAAATGTGCTGTTTCAAAGACGTTTTCGGAAAATGAAAAGAAGCTTCAGACTGGGAAAATAAAACTCATATTGTCATTTTAAAAAATCTTGTGTCTGCAAATATAAAGTACTTTTACAACTTGACAATGAGACGTAGAACAAGACAACCTAATAAGAATATAGTGGGAACAACATTTGAGGAAATGTGAAACAAAAGAGATATATATATGGTAAATAAGTGCAATAAATAACGAGTGATTAATGTTCAACCTCATTAATCACTAGCTTATTAGAAATGAAATTAGTTATTTTAAGATCTGATAATAACACCAAGCATTGATGAAGCTGTGGTCATTGAAACTTTCATGCATTGTTTGTGGGAAAGCAAAATAGTAGTACAGCCACCTTGAAAAACAGCTGGCATTTTCTTATAAAGTCAAACATACACTTAACATGAGTCAAACATCCCACTCCTGAGCAGTTGCCTACGGAAAATGAAAACACGTCTGCACAAACTGTAACCGAATATGCACAGCTGCTTTATTCTTAATAGATGAAAATTGGAAACAGCCCAAATGTTCATCATCTGATGGGTGCAAAGTCAGGTGGTGGCCCAGGCACACAATGGAATACTACTCAGCACTAAACAAGGTAGACCACTGGTGCGCCCACCACGGGCAGATAGATCCCCAAGCATGGGACCACGTGAAAGTCACCAGGAAGAAGCACACCAGCTGTGGCAGCAGTTCCATTCACCTAAAATTCTAGAAAACGCAACCTTAAGTAAGTCACAGGAGCACGTCAGTGATTGCAAGAGGTGGGAGGATGGATGGACCAACATGAGGGACAAGGTGTCTTTTCCATTGGGTAAATGCACCAAGTCTTTATCATGGTGACTGTCACCTGCTCTACACATATGCAGGTCACATGGTATACATATGCATGTCACACGGTATACATATGCATGTCACATGGTATACACATGCATGTCACATGGTATATGCATATGCAGGTCACACAGTATACACATGCATGTCACATGGTATATGCATATGCATGTCACATGGTATACATATGCATGTCACGTGACATACGCATATGCATGTGTCCCAGTGCATGCATATGCATGTCACATTGTATACATTCATCAAAATTCATCAGCTGTGCACTTAAGGTGGGTGAATTGGACTACATATAAACCATACCTGAGTAAATATGTTATTTTGAGAAGTCACTCTAGTGGTCATATGAGGAAGGAATTAGAAAGATGGCCCAGGGTAAAAAGGATGCCAGAAACAAGGCTCCTGTGGAATCCCAGGATGAACATGGTAACAGCAATAAGTGGTGGGGGTGGGAGGGTGGAAGGGAAAGACGCTGGTAATGTCACATGGCATATGCATATGCATGTCACGTGACATACGCATATGCATGTCACACAGTGCATGCATATGCATGTCACATGGTATACATTCATCAAAATTCATCAGCTGTGCACTTAAGGTGGGTGAATTGGACTACATATAAACCATACCTGAGTAAATATGTTATTTTGAGAAGTCACTCTAGTGGTCATATGAGGAAGGAATTAGAAAGATGGCCCAGGGTAAAAGGATGCCAGAAACAAGGCTCCTGTGGAATCCCAGGATGAACATGGTAACAGCAATAAGTGGTGGGGGTGGGAGGGTGGAAGGGAAAGACGCTGGTAATGTGAACTCAAAGTCAGTTTTCCCTTTAAGAAATTGAATACTTTTGGGGAAAATTCCATTACAAACAGAAATGTTTAATAGTGACGTATGTTTTGTATTGAAAACATGATACATTGCATGCCAAACCAAAATGCCCCCAAAATGTGCCTAACAATATCCTTTTGTTTTCCTCTAAGAGAAGTCACAACTTTTTTATGATGTGGTTCACACCCTTGGCCCGATCTCTGCACAGGCAAAACCAGGCAGGACCCCTGAGCATGATCTCTGCTGTGTCCTGTCTCTGTCCTTCCTGCTAGAAGCCTCCCTAGGGGTCCAGCTTCATGTGAGCTTACGAAACAGTCTCCCTCACCCAGCAGGAAGCCTTTCCAACCACATCCCCTCCGAGAGGGGCAGGGGTCTGCTCTGTGCGCTTTGCCTCCTGGGCAATTCCAGCTGCACATTAACTGCTAAATTCCATGAGAAAATGAGACTCACTGAAATTTCAGATTGTTAAAAAGTTCTCTGCTTAAATGAAGTTAACCCTTCTACAGTCAGGACGCCCCTTTTTTATTTGCACCCTCACTGACTATGAGTTCCATGGGAAGAGTAAAGTATGCTCATCAACTAACTCTCCAAATAATATGTGCGCTTGTGGGTGGGAACTCGGAATCTACTCAGCTGCAGAGGCCTCTCACATATGAATCCATGTTTTTCCCGCTGTTTGGCTCTCATCCACTTACTCTTGAATACTCTAGACATTTTCCAATATACATTTGTGCACATGTCTCAATGATTTTATCTCTTTTTGTAACAGTAAGCATTGATTTTTCTTCTCTGTGATTAAGTTATTCCAGATAGTCAGTAGATTGTGGGGGGAGAAGACATTTTATTAGTTGATAATTTCCTTACAAAGCTATTTGACTCATGGCTGAATCATACATGTTTATGGGCTACTAGGCCCTTGAATCAAAGGCAGAAGAACTGAAGCACATTTCTGCTTCTGGAAAGTTTGAAATGGCCCTAATATTTTACCAAGGAAGAAGCTTTGACCATTTCAAATATTTCAGTGCCACCTTTCCTTATGAGCTTTCATTCAGCTGAAAATTCAGTGGACTATAAAATATTCACATCAATTATCACCAAAATAACCTGGAAGGGAAAATATTAGCTAACACATTTACAGGGGCTTGAATATATTTTTGGCTGCAATGTGTATTGCCTGCTCTTAAATCAGAATATCACCACGCAAAAAAGAATTTAGCAATAAAACATCAAAGAAAATGTAATGAGAGTTTGGTGATGCAAAAAATTATCTCTTTTTCTTATCCAGGTCCTTTACCTGAAGGAATAACCAAGAATCTCTGTCATACCCTGCTTCTCATGGGATAATAGAACCACAGCTGTCTTGGTTTTCTTCGCTCTTTCCCTGTGTTGTTGCCTTCCCCAAATTCATCGTGTCCCCTAATATTTCTATGTTGATGTCCTCAACTCCACAAGTACAGAATAGGATTGTATTTCAAGATAGAGTCTTTAAAGGGGTAATGAAGGTAAAGTGTATTTTGAAATAGAGTAAACTGGAGAGTGTATTTCAAGATAGAGTCTTGGAAGAGGTAATTAAGGTAAAGGGAGGTCATATCAGTGGGCCCTATTTAACACGACTGTGTTCTAACAGGAAGAGGAGATGAGGACGCGGACACACAGAGGAAAGACCGTGTGAGGACATGGGGAAGAGACAGCCGTCTACAAGCCACGGAGAGAGAACACAGGAGAACCCACAAGCCACGGAGAGAGGCCTCAGGAGAACCCACAAGCCACGGAGAGAGGCCTCAGGAGAACCCAAGCCTGCAGAGGCCTTGACTTTGGACTTGCAGCCTCCAGACTTGTGAGAATGTAGCTCTTGTTGTTTAAGCTCCTGGTCCGTGGGGCTGTGTTACGGCAGCCCCAGCAGACCGTCACAGGGCAATGCGTCTGGCCCTGCAGCCTTGGCCTCTCTGGGTAGTGAAATGCAGTTTTGGAGTGGGAAGATGCCACGCTGGACTCTGAAGCCTGGTGGGCAGCCGAGCCCCTAGCAGGTTCTCATGCTTGTATTGTTGTGACTCTGAGACACGGGGTCCTCTTGCCTAAAGCTAAACCAGTGCCCGTGGGCTGACTCCAGCCCCGCCAGACAGAAGCTGTAAATGGGTTCCAGCTCTGACAATGGCGACCTCAAGCCCTCTGGCCACAGGGTGAGCTGGCTCGCTCAAAAGTGGCTCCAGTCATGTTTGAGAATCCCAGGTTGTGAATGTGGGTCTGCCTTGTCCCTGTGCCCCTGCTGTGGCCACCGTGTACCAGCATGCAGACCCAAATCCACTTCCAGAAGCCACACCCCCACCCCGCCCTTCACCACTGCCCAGAAAGAGCTTGGTGGACTCCTGGGAAGCTGGTGCAGTAAAGCAGCCTGGGGGTCCTCTGCCAGCCCCGTGTGACCTGGGCCAGCACCAAGCTCCCCCAGCACCCTGGATTCTCACGGGAAGAAACCTCTCCACTCCCTGCCTTCAGCTCGCTGTGTCCTGCCAACAGTCCTCCAGTTTCTCGGACACAATGGAGCCACATCCCACATTTAGAAGTTTAAAGAGATGTCTGCAGGCACTGTAGTCACGCCATCTCCCTTGAGTGGCCTCTGCTGATGTGGAGGGTCTCCACCTTCCTGGTCTGATTCTGACTGATGGAGCTGCGTGCCTGCCCAGGCCAGGGTTGGGGCTCTCCAGGCATCTAGGGCAGGAGGAGAGCAGCCGTGCTGAACTCAGGGGCTGGGGTGGAAGCTGGGCTGGTGGTGACCGCATCACTGGGGAGCAGGGAAGCTCATGAGGGAAGAGGGGGGCTGCCTCAATGCAGTCCCGCCTGATGGCCACTTGTGAGTGGCCTGGATGGCTCTCATGTGGCCACTGATCAACCCTCGTAAACAAGAATTCTCAACTCTCTTGAGCGTGTGTCTGTTGCCGTCTACCCCTTGATTTCTGAGCAGAACTGTGGCCCACTCGTGGAAGTAGGGGCTGAGTTGTGGACAGCATTGGCCAGCTTCGTCAATGCCACTCCATGCTCTAGCAGCCAAGCTAGCCACTAGGAGTGACCAGCACAGAGTGGAAGCTGGACGAGAAATCTGCCTCCTGGAGGCTGAGCAGAGAAAGTGTCTTTAAAGCCATGGGTACAGAAGCTGCAGTGCCAGCTCTCAGCCCAGCAAGGGTGGGCACTTGAGGGCCCAGATCTTCTAAAAATGCTTGAGGGCACAAACGATGGCTCCTTCATTTTCCTCTCTGAATTTGACGCTATTTCTCCAAAAGTTACATGTTCCATTTGGTCCAGGTGTCTCCATCCTTTTACCCCAATCCTAACCCCCAGAAAATAGAGGAGGCTTCTAATAGGATAGGTGACTTCTTCACCACCCTCTGCCCACAGACTTGAAGGCAGTCCAAGATCCAAACCCAACGCAATGGAATGTGGCCGTTCTCACTGCATATGTCATGTAACCTTTGTATGAGACACAGCTATTTAAAATGTTATCATCTATCTATACAAATTATACAAGATGGGTAGCTTGACAACATAGATGAAAGTGAAACAAATCGACTTCAAGCTCCTTTAAGCTCTTTCGGAAACTCTGTGTGGCAATTATCATCACAACGCTTAGCATCTTCAAAGCCTCTTTAAACATTAGCAAATTAATCTCCACCACAGTGAAGTGAGGTAGGTGCTCTATTATCACCTGTGATTTACCCGCAGGAAAACTAAGGAAAAGTGGCTATATGAATGCCCTGGAAACCACACGTATGCACACGTGTGCACACACACACACAGACACACATACACACAAACACACAGTGGAGTCAGAACCTCAGGCATCCAAGCAGTACCTGTCCTTGGGGAAGGGACTCCTAGCCCCATCCATGGCTCGATTGTTTTAATGTGCTTTTCTTTCTTTCTAAGCTGCACACCTGGGCCACCTGACTCCACCCTCCACCCTTCTCCCTGGCAGGTCAAGCTCACGGCAGGCTCCTAACTGGGTGTCTGCACTCCTCTTTCCCAGGGGACTCTCGGTGACTTTGCATCTGCAAGTCTTCTCAGATCTGGTGCCATAATTATTTTTTGAACCAGCAAACAACCACCCATCTCCTTTTTCCTGTGAGCACTGGTCTAATATTGTGTCTTGTCCTCGGGCTGTTGGATGCCTGTGCCCTGTGTGCCTGACCCTCCCCTACATGCAGATGGCCCACCGGAATCTTGGGTGGGCAATCTCCAAGGATCAGCTATAGGGCTGCCGGAAGTGAGGTCTTAGATTCAGTAGATGGCACTCTTCCCTCTGAATCAGCCGGCATCAGTGTGGCTCTGCACAGGAACACCTGAGAAAGAGGAGATAACCTTGTTACACTCTGAATTTACAGTAAATAGCGGAAATTTTGAAAGTGTGTCCTCTTATGGTGGAAATTAGAAGCTCTTTGCAAGCTCCCTAAAGGGGCCTGCCCTATATTCTTTGACTAACAATTTTGGAAAAATATGCAAAAGTACTGAAAGAAGTGGAAATGGTTTGGACTATGAAGTAGTTCTAGCAAAAGACCTTCCAGAAGGTTCTTTAAAGTGGTCCGGTCATCAGCACCAATGTCATTAATTTACTTCAGTTCACACATATCTCCTCTCCTATCAGCCCATGTTTCGGATAGACGCTTCCCTGTAGATATGTCTATTATCAGGTAATGCTATCTGTCCTGTGTACTACTCATTATTTTTGTCTCATTACCAGACAGAAAATCATTATGACAAAAATAATCAATGGTATAAGATATAAACTAGATAAACAGCCAACTTATTAAGTAGCTTTGACATCTTTGCCATCTGTTTGTTTTTCTGATTTTGTACTTCTTGAAGTCTCAAGCTGCAAGAATAAGACAAATTAAAACTTCAACAAGGCCTCCTGCCATGAGGAGGCACAAAACTGAAAACCACCCCAATTCCCTCAGGAAGCAGTACTCACCGTGAAGCTGCTGCTGGACTTCCTCCTGTGTTTTTAGTGAGGATTCCTGTGGATGCAATGAGAGAAATCAAATTTGATTTGGCTGAAAGCAATAGGTGACTTAACCAAAGCAAACCTTGGAGTCCCTCAGAGTTCAGAATGGGCACCATTCAGGGGTGACCTGGAGCCAGAAGCTGCATGCTGTCAGGACTTCCTCCCTCACCTGAGTGTCTGCAGATCTCTCTGTAGCGCATGTTGGAGAGGATGCCTGCTGCTCACAGAGCCCAAACTCAGAGGTCCTGCTTTCCAGAGAACAGCCTCGCTGACTTCCATTGTCAACTCCCAGAGAAGGCTCTCCAGGGTCCAGCTGGGGTCATGTGACACACCAGAGGGCCAGTCATCTCTGCTGAGGCTTAGGACACACAGTGCCTCCCAAGCTACTAGACAGAAAGGTTCAGCTCCCAGAGGAAGCAGGGGTGTGTGTATGTGTGTGTGTGTGTGTGTGTGTGTGTGTAAGATGGGGAGGCATTGAAAAAAGCAGAGAGAGAGGAATATGGGCATGGAAGTAAACTGGTAGCACTACAGAGTTTATTTTTGTAATTACATAAAGAAAGTGTCTTTTTAGTAAAAGTGACATCTTAGAACAGTGCTTAAATCTCCATCACATTTCTTAGACTACTATTTGTTACATTTAGTAATTCCTAGATTTAATACATTTAATGATGATGCATGCTTGAATTATTTCCATTTTTTTCTAAAAATCTGATGGAGTTGCCAGGAATGGCAGAGTTCCTCTTTCTTTTCTCTTCTGTCTTCTCGCTCCCTTCCTTCCTCGGCTTCCTTCCTTCTTCGCCTTTCCTCCTTCCTTCGCCTCCTCTGTCCTCGCTGGCCTGCTGCGGCTCCTCCCTCGCCTCCGCTTCTTCTTGTGTTGCTTTCTTTTCTGTTCGCTTCGTTCTTTTCTGTTCGTTTCTGTTGCTGGTCTTTCTTGTCTTTCTTTCTTTCTTTCTTTCTTTCTTTCCCTCCTTCCTTTCTTCCTTCCTTCCTTCCTTCCTTCCTTCCTTCCTTCCTTCCTTCCTTCCTTCCTTCCTTCCCTCTTTCCCTCTTTCCCTCTTTCCCTCCCTTCCTTCTTCCCTCCCTTCTTCCCTCTCCCTCCCTCCTTCCTTTTATTCTTTCGTTTGTTCTTTCTTCTCTCTCTCTTTCTTTATTTCTTTCATCTTTTTTTTTGACAGTGTCTTGCTCTGTCGCCCGGGCTGGATTGCAGTAGTGTGATCTCAGCTCACTGCAACCTCCACCTCTCCTGTTCAAGCGATTCTCCTGCCTCAGCCCCCCATGTAGCTGGGATTACAGGCACCTGCCACCAGGCCCGACTAATTTTTTTTGTGTTTTAGTGGAGAAAGTGTTTCATCATGTTGGCCAAGCTGGTCTCAAACTCCTCTGCACCAGAGTTGGTTTTCATGACATTCCCTCAGCAGTCAGTAAATGAAATTTGGGCAAGAGGAACATGGGTCCCAGGGTGGTTTCCAGAGGTGCTGATCTGTCTCCTGGCCAGGCCTGACTCTCACCTTTCCCCAGAATAGTGTGGAGAAATATGGAAGGTCCCCTGCAAAAGCTCTGGAAATGAGAGTCTAAGGGGACAGCGAGGTCTCCTCTTGCCTCTCCTCTAAGCTGAGCTGCATGTTCTCTTGGGCCTTCCTTCCAGGAGGAAGGAAGAAGAAGAAGCTGGTGAAGGAGAAGGGTCACTCCCATGGGATGGCTGGGAGCACTGGTCCCAGGAGAGGGCCTGGAGATGTGTGTGTGCTTCCTCCGTCTCTCTCTCTCTGTCTTCCTCTGTAACTCTCTCTGTCTCTCTTTGTCTCTCTGTTTCTCCGTATCTCTCTGTTTCTCTCTGTCCCTCTCTCTCTCCCTCTGTTTCTGTCTCCCTCTGTCTCTCTCTGTCTCTATGTGTCTCTCTGTCTCTGTCTCTCTCTATGTCTCTCTCTGTCTCTCTCACATTTTTCAGCCTTTGTTTTGTGCCCTGCCTGGTACGGTGCTCTTGTCCCCCCAAGCGCTGCCACAGGCATGCGTGTGCATGACAGCGTTTGGGCCTGTTTCCTTCTTTTGAAGCCCTTCCTGGCTCTGATGTGCTAGAGAGTCATTGTGCTCTTGCACATGCCCCTGCTGTGGGCGTCCAGGTCTCCATGAGTCCAGGACAGCTGCTGAACAGGGCTCTGCCCACAGTCCCTGGGCAGGGGCACACTTGTCTCTAGGACTAAAATCCAGAAGAGGAGCTGCTGGGCACAGGGCTGCACAGGTGGAAACTGGGAGGATCCCAGCAGTGGAGCATGAAGAGCTGGATCAGCATAGGCACCCACTGATGCCACCTGGCTGTGTAATTACCACTGAGCCCTCCCCAACAGGGACGTAATCGGATTTGGAAACCTTTATTTATATTGGTCTTAGTCCAACCCTTTCCTATTTCTTCTGGGCCTGGGACCTGTTCCCCGAGGCTGTCTTTGCCCACACACTGTTTTTCAACTCTCTCTTCTCTGCTGGCTTATTTCTTTCAGCATCCACACATGCTAACCTATTTTACTTGTCTCTCCTACATGTGGGAAGTAAACTCGCAAATACACACGCACTCATGCCCACACTCATGCACACACTCATTTACACACGTTCATGCATGCCTACACTCATGCACACACACACAGGCTCATGCACACACGCACACACACTGATGCCCACATTCATGAACACACGAACACACTCATGCACACACTAATTTACACATGTGCATGCATGCCCACACTCATGCACACACACACACACGCATGCACTGCCTTTTGCCTGTGTGAAATGTTTATCTTCTCTGTGAACTACTTGTTCCTGAACATTCCATCTTCATGCAGGGTCCCCATCCCTGCCGACAAGCTGATGTGTTTTACAAAGGTCACCCCTGACTTCCTGATTGCCGAAGCTAATGGGAATTTTGGAAAATTCCACTTCCATTGTCAATTTTTATCACTTACTGTGGAAACTATTGCAGTTCTCTCTGTCTTTCTATTCTGTGACTCCACCTGCTCCTGTTCCCCCTTCTCTCTCCTCTCCTGGCCCTTCTCAAACTCTTCACAATTGGGTTTCTCTGTGGAGACTGCACCCTGCTGTTTCCTCAGGGGCTCCCATGGCTGCTGTGGCCTCTTCTTCCACCTGCACAGTCCTGCGTTGTCACTGCCCAGCATCCCGCAACAGCCTGGTGGCATGAGGTCTCCCTCTAATGTCCCCTCCACCTGTAGTGCTGCCTTGTTCTACCCACCGCCTGGTGGATGCCAGGGTCCATCTCACCCATCCTGTCTCCCAGACTCTCCATCTAGACTGGCTACTTTGGGTAACCTTGTCTTGTCTCCCCTAACTGACTTTCTTTCTCCCTCCAGTGCCTTCTCAGCCAGAAGGAGTTCCCCAATCCCAGCTCAGCTAATGTTCATCATGCCTCCACTGAAATGCCCTTGGACTCCTCCCCAGGCATTTTCCATGACACACCTGGACCAGCTGCATCTCCCCCTCTGCTCCCTGGTCTGGCCTCCTCTGCACCCTATGGAGCCATGTTCACTGCTCATACCTCTTACTCTTCACTTACACTTTGCTCAACTGTGTCTCTCTTCTCTGGGTGAGTTTCTTCATGCAGGGCTCTGCATGTTCATTCTGACATCTCACTTGCCAATGTGAATGGGCTGTCCCCATTCATTATTTGTTGAATGAGGGAATAAATAAAAAACTTGGTCAATTGATGAATCAAAAGATTCAGGCAGAGAGAGAGAGTGGAGATCCATTTCTAAGGGAGATAAGCAGGAGAAGGTGAAAGCCAGTGCAAAGAGTCGATTTAAGGAAGAGATTCAGAACAAGCTGCCCTAAGTGATCAAAGATTGCAGAAACATTATGTAAATGCAATTCACTGGCTTAAAAAATGGAAGTTGTGTTCATTTTCTATTGCTGCAGTAACAAATCACCGTACACTTAGTGACTGACAGCAGCAGACATTTGTCACTCTACGGTAGACTGGGTCTTCTGATCCAGGAATCCTGGGATTCCTCCCTGAGCCTATCCCTGGGCCGTTATCCAAGTGAGACATTGATTTTGTCTCCTGGACATGGACTGGCACCTCTTCAGAGAAAGAGGCGAGGGGTAGGTTCTCTTATTTACTTTTACAGAGGAGAAAGCTTGAGGTTGAAAGATTAGGTGGTTTGTCCAAGGGCTTGCTTTATCTTGGACCCGGAATAGTGTCTGACGTACATGAAGTGTACACTATGATGGATGGATGGATGGATGGATGGATGGATGGATGGATGGATGGTTGAATATATGGGTAGAGGGTTGGGTGGATTGATAGGTGGAAGGATGAGCGGATGGACAGATAGATAGATGAACAGGTAGATGAGTGGATGGATGGATGGGTGGTTGGGTGGATGGGTGGATGAATAATTAAGTGGATGGATGAATAAGTGGTTGGGTGGATGGGTGGTTGGGTAGACAGGTGCATGGATGATTAGGTGGGTGGATGGATGGATGGATGGACAGACAGACAGGTGAATGGGTGAATGTGTGTATGTATGTATGTATGCATGGGTGGATATATGTATGAATGTATGGTGGATGGGTGGTGGGTGTATAGAAGTTTGGGTGGATGGATGGGTTGATGGTGGGATAGATGGGTGGAGGAGGAGGAGATGGATATGGATGATTGGATGGATGGATAAATAGTATGGATGATGGGTTGGGTGAAACAGATAATACGGATGATGATGTTCGACTAGATGGATATAAGAACGTGGGTGAATGTGTGGATGAGTGGATGGATGGATGGATGGATGGATGATGATGGATGAGTTGGTTGAGAGATGGATGGGGTGGATGGGATAGATAATTGGGTAGATGGGTGAATGGGTGGATGGGTGGATGAACAGAGGATGATCCGATGATGGATGGATGATGGATGGAGTGGATGGTTTTTGGGTGGATGGATGGTTGGTGGATGGGTGAATGGATCGGTGGTTGGGTGGATGGATGCTTGAACGATGGATTGTTGGGTGGATGAATGATTGGGTAAGTGGATGGTTGATGGATGGATGGATGTTTGGGTGGATGCGGGTGGATGGATGAGGGTATGGGGTGGTCAGTAGTATGTATGTATGGATGGATGGTGGATGGATGGATGAGTGTATGGTGGATGCTGGATGAATGGATGGATGAGTGGATGGATGGATGGATGGATGGATGGATGGATGGATAGATGGATGGATAGTGGGGTGGATAGATGGGTGAATGGGTGGGTAGATAGATGGAGAGACAGATAGGTAAATGGGTGAATGGATGAATGGATGGATAGATGAGTGGTGAGGTAGGACAGGTGAATGTGTGGATAGATGGGTGGGTGAAGAGATGGATAGATGAACAGATTGGTGGATGAGTGGATGGATAGACAGGTGGATGGGTGGGTGACTAGGTGGCGGGGTGAATGGATGGTTGGGTGGATGGGCAGATATATTGGTGGGTGGATGGATAGGTGAATGGGCAGATGGATAGACGACTGCATGGATGGATGGATGGATGGACGGATGGATGGATGGATGGATGGATGGATGGATGGGTTGATAGATGAGTGGATGGGTGATTGAGTAGGTGGATGGGTGGATGAATGGATGGGTGAATGGGAGGTTGTGTGGATGGTTGCATGAACCAATGTATAGGTGGGTAGATGAGTGGATGGATGGATGGATGGATGGATGAGTGGTTAGGTGGATTGGTAGATAGATGGATGGGTGGATGAATGGCTGAAGTATTCTTAGTATAAACTTAAAGTAACCCTAGATGTCCTGGTTTTCTGTTTCATACCACACCTCCTCATGGGTCCTAGAGCAAACTCAGGACTGGCCAGCACCCCTGTGCTACTTTACTGAACAGGCGCTGGTTCTGGGTGCTGGAGATACAGCTGGGAACCACAGCGTTTTCCCTCTGGGATCTTGTATTTTTGTCTCCTCTCAGTTCTTTCTACTCTAGGCTCTCCTCCCCATGCACTGCCTTAAAGTGGAAATCACTTGTTGGTTCATGCACAATTCTGGTTTGAAGGAGTCTCTATCTGGGAACAGATATGGCCCAGCAGAAATACTCTGGGCAGCCAGGGTGAGCCAGCCTCTCAAGGGCACGGACCTTGTCCTCCTTTACTGGAGGAGACCCCACATGTCACTCCAGTCCTCCTGGGGTTCTCCTGGGAGTCTGTGTTGGGGAAAACACAGAAGCCCTGTGTGGGTTGCTGGAAAGTAGCCTCTGTGCCTATTCCCAGTCTCTGCACAACATTTAACTTTCTTCCCAGTTGGTGGTTAGAGTCATCAGAGCCATTTGGCAAATTGTGTCTCCCATGTAGGGCTGTAGGACCGACTTGGAGCAGTGGCCAGGAGCACATCCCATGGACTCAGGTCAGGTCCTGGCTCTGTTGGCCGTGCAGCATTGAGCAAGGAGCCTCACTTTGCTCACCTGCAGATAAAGGAAGAGGTGCCCATGCATGGTTACTGTGAGAGCGAAAGGAGACATGGATGAAGTCTTGTTATTTCCTCTCCTTTCACTTCAGGTCACAGGTGTACTTTTACTTTTGCTATTTGGGGACTGGAGGAAGAGAGATAACATGTGCATGCCTGAGTGAATATAGGTGTGTTCCCTTGTGTGTATGGTGAGGGTCAGGGCATGATGCCTGTACATGGGAGCCCATCACAGTCATGCCCTGGTGGTGAAGGGTGGAGGGCTTCGGAGTTAAGGCCTGGGCTGCACGTGTGCTTCCTGCTCTCACTGCTGCCTGTTCCTGCCTCTGCTTTCTTCACCTTCTGAGAACCAACCCGGGCGAAGTGATGGCTGGAGTAAATGCTCCAGTTAATCCTGAGTGAACTGGGCCTTAGCATGTCCTCCGTGTGAACTTCCTCAAGGAGCCCTCTCCACTCACACACTCAGGAAAGGTGAATTTCTGTCGTGCCTGCACCCCCATCATTCAGGATCTGGCGTCACCCCCGCTGGTCCCCTGTGCCTCCTATGTGTGCCACTCTGGGCCGTCTCTATCCTTTCGGGGGCTGCTGGAGGGAGTGGTAGTCCCTGCTCATGTGGTGAAGAACTTCAGAAGCAGAAACCCGACTCCACCCCTGCGGAAGCAGAAAGGAAGTTTGGGGCAATCTGGCCTTGACACCCCCTGAGATGTAGGGCTCATGTCTGGGCCACAGAGGACCCCTAAAGAAGAACACGCGGCAGCCATCCCAGAAGGAGGAATCGGGATTGCCTCCTGAGCACAGCGTGGATTTCTCCTCCTTGTCAGCACCCATCCTCCCAAGGGCAGAATTCTCAGGTGGCCCCAGTGCCCCAGGATTTGTGCAGCTGCAGCCTTTGGAGGGTGGTGGAAGCCGTGCCTGTGACTCAGTGCCATCCTCACGATTGTACTGGCCACCTGGAAAGGAAAGGCCCTAGGTGGTCCTGGCCTCATCAGGTGAGCTCTCACAAAGCAGAGTTTTCCCCAGCCAGTGTATGAAAAGGAAGGTAGACTAGGTAGGGCTGGTCTGACAGCAAGCACCTGCCCTATGGGCCACCTGTGGGGGCCACAGGGAGGGGGTCTGAGAGGAGTTCTAGGACCTAATTGTGGTTCCCAGGAGAAGGACGGCAAGAAAATGGGGACTTCAGTTCCATGACTCTAAAGAAGTGAACCTGTCAACAGCCAGTGAGCCTGAAAGAGCACCCCTGCCACAGCTGTGAGCAGCACCCCTGGCTGACACCTTGATCTAAACCCATAGAGAAGCTGAGCAGAAAATCGAGCCACGCTGTGCCCAGACTTCTGACCCACCGAACAGCCAGGTTATGAACGCACGCTGTTTGAATCTGCGGTTTTTTTTATCACGTATTACTCAGCCATAGTTGATATTCTGGCTCCGGTTGTAGCCGGAATCCTAGAGATATCCCAAGGAACCTGGATTTAAGTATTTTGCAGATGGGTGGGGTAATCCACCTAGTATTCTCTAACCTATGGCAGAGGAAGATTGGTCTTTTGCAAGTCTAATAATCCAAAATAATCAGCACACTATTCCATTTAGTGTTTTCTTTTGGTGACTTGTTTTAAAACATAATAAAAATCCTAAAAGGATTAATGAGTTAATATGAGATTTTTTGTTTTAAGATATCCAATAAGATGGCACAAATATAATTAGCATTAGATGATACTATGATTGCATGTAAGGCCTAGAATTACCTGTATTTTAACACTTTGAACACTGGACTTGCTGGACGCAATTCCGAAGGTATGTGTTACGACTAAATTCTCTAAATCTATTTGCAGCTGGAACCCAGCAAGTGCACGGGGAAAGGACCCAGGCGGTGTGCCCCAGCCTTGGAGAGTCCATCCGGGTGGCAGAGGGCTCAGCGGCCTTTCCTTCGCCGCACCTGCAGTGTCTTCCGCTTGCTTTGCTATTCACAAGAGCACTTATGAATGCGCCTATTGAGAGAAAAGTGATCCTTTGATTTGCATTTATTATGCCTTTTACTAGGGGCTTTTTCCTTTTAGTTATGGAAATAAAATATTAATCATTCCTCTGTGAGGGTGTTCTGTGTGCGTCTGAGTTTTGGTGGCATCTTTCTAGTTAGCATTTGACCCACAGTCCATCAACATTAACCCTGTCTGTCCAATACTGCTGTGAGCAGCCACAGCAGGTGACGGGAAGGGAAGAAACGGCCTCTGCAAAGAGGAGTTTGGATACAGTGGCGTTCTCAGCGACGGCTCCAAGATGTCACTACCAGAAAACAATGGACATGCCATTTGACCCAAACAGGACAAAGGAAGAACAAATGTGTTTTACTCACTGCAAGATGTCCTTAACTTGGTGGTGCCTGAAGATAGAGCAAGTTCTCTTTGGAAAACGTGGTGTAGGGTACTCATCACCATCCTGTGGGTGGAGTGATGTGCGTGCCTCTGCGTACACTTGGGCGGGACCGTCTAATTCATGTAATGTGGCTTAATCAGGTTCCCTTGATTTGCTGCCAGCAATATTCTCATTTCCGTTCTGAGCTCACACTCACCAGAGACTTACCTATTTTATTAAGCTGTTTGGGAGGGATTTGACGGCACAGAAACGTTTTAGTGCTTTCAACTCTTCAAATTCTCTCTCTCCATCTATCTTTGACATATATATTCTGTTAAGAATATGGGGTGACAGCCTGTCTGCTTTGGCCAGGCATTTCTGAATAAACCATTCCTTTCCAAATTTACAGTTTACTAATGTGCATTATCTCCATCTAGCTCTGGTGACTAAAGAAGACGTGGTTTCCACAGCAAGCATGACTTCAAGTTCTTCCTGTTTCTTCATTAGGCTTCAATTTGTTCTCAGTGCCTAATTTCCAAACCTCCTACATTCTTTACTCATCTTTTTTGTCTTTCTATCAATCAGCTATTTCCCAGACTTAACTGAATGCTTATTAAGCATGCAGAATTTTGTGTGATGTGTCGTTAAGAGACACAGGTGAGGGAAGGCAGAGAGAGAGAGAGAGAGAGAAAGAGAATGTTGGCTCCTGTTGAGATAGGACACAGGACCTGCCCTTGATCACAAAACTTTATTTTGTACAGCATAATGGTAGAAGAACTGGCAAGGCACGACAAATGACAGTGTAAGTAAATGAGCAATTGTAAGACACCAGAGAGCCAGAGTGACTCTCTACGAGGCATTTCCAAAAGTCTAAACATTTCACAAACAATGACAGGCAAAACTGGTGAATAGAAATCTCTCCCATCAAGCTGCAGGGCAAACTCAGGCACCTGATCTTGTCTTTTAATCAGTTGATGAATGCCAGTTTATGAAGACATTCACAGCCTCAGCCACTGACGGCACTGCAAGCCACCTAACTGGGGTTGGTGGGAGCTCTGCCCTGGAGACGGTCCCAGTATGTCCCAGCTGCCATGAAGCCCATGTCCTGTGCCACCAAGATGCCTGGGCAATGGACTTGGGGGATGGGGCTGCTTTCCCCAGGGCTCCCCAGATTGCCTGGGACCAGGGCCATGGGGAAGGCACAGGGCCAACAGATCATTACAGCAATTCAAACAGTGTATTGTGACTTGCTTTCTGTAAATGGTGATACCTATTTCCAAATGTTCCATTGAGGAAAGTGCAAATGCAGGTGTGTAATATGGGTGGTGCCTTCCATGGACAATGCAGGGAAATTCTGCAATCAGTGATTTAAGAATAACTATGCCAGCCAGGTGCAGTGGCTCATGCCTGTAATCCCAGCACCTTAGGAGGCCGAGGCGGGCGGATCACCTGAAGTCTGGAGTTCAAGACCAGCCTGGCCAACATGGTAAAACCCTGTCTCTGCTAAAAATACAAAAATTAGCCAGGCGTGGTGGTGTGTGCCTGTAATCCCAGCTGCTGGGGTGGCTGAGGCAAAAGAATTGGTTGAACCTGGGAGGCGGAGGTTGCAGTGAGCCGAGATCACAACACTGCACTCCAGCCTGGGTGACAAGGCAAGACTCCATCTCAAAAATAAAAAAATAAAAAAAAAAGAAAGAAAAGAAAACTAAACCTGCTCATCCACTAAGCCAGCGATTCCCGACTTCCACAAGCAAGCCAGTCAGGAAGAAAGCTCAGGAAGATTCTGACCCAGGAGGGGTGGGCTGGGAGCCAAGAACCTTTCTCAGTCACCAGGTAGTTCTGCCGTGGCTTGCCTGAGAAACACTTTGAAAGTCACCGTCCATAGAGTGGGCCTAGCGTCCCGGTGCCCCCTTCACACATCCTGTGAAAATCCCAGGGGTCTTGGACATTCTGACTTTCTCCATTCCCTCCACCTCCCTTTCTCCAGTGAAAAAATCCCTGCTGAGCTCTGGGCACTGGAACTGAGATAGAGACGTGGAGTCTCTCTGGGTGCCTGTGTCCTGGAGGCTGGACGGTCATATCAGACCAGCAGAGGAGCTACAGCAGCACAGCACAGCTGAGGCTCTGCAGACAGGAGGAGGCCCTAGGGAAGTCACCGAGGGGGTTGCTGAGATGCTGAGAAGGATACCAGGCCCTGACAATGAGGCAGGGAGCACAGGCGAGGGAGGGCAGAAGCCTTGGAAGAGAGAAGAGGACATCGACCCCTGAGAGACCCACGCTGGAAGCTGGGGCCCCAGCAGAGCCCGTGTGGGTGACCCAGCGAGAGCAGAGGGTGTCGATGGGGCCTGAGGGGTCCCAGGGAGGAGCACAGGGCTTATCCTGAGGTCCAGGGAGGTTGCAATGAATTTGAAGCAGCCTCGAGATGTGAATGTTCTTCAAAGGTCCCTCCAGAGGATGGTAGAGAGTCGCTGGAGAGGCAGAGTGGACATGGGAAGGATGGTCCAGGGGCCGCCCCAGGTAGGAGATGGCAGATTGGATGGAGGGGAGGCTTTGCAGGTTAGTGGAGCAGGTCACTTGACAGACCATTCCAGCTAAAACCACGGGAATGTTGTTGGGTTGGATATTGGGAGTGGGACAGGGGAAAGAAGGAAAAGGAAGGAAACTATGGAGCTTCAGGCTTGAGCACCAGGGGAAGCGGTCGCCCAGGACCCAGGCTGGGGTTGGGGGTGCGTGTACATCCCAGCGGTCTTAGAAAGAGGGGCTGGGATACTGCAGACTTCCCTCATGCAATCTCCCTACTTCCAGAGATGGTTTTTTTCTCAGTGTAGATTGAGACCATCAAACTCTAATATCTAGGAGGCACCCCCACCATGACACCAGAGGAGTGTGGCTGATACAATCCCCCTAGACCTTGGACTTGGGAGCCTCCAGTCCAGTGTGCACACTGGAATTTGCAGAACTGTCCCCAGCAAAATGCAACCAGGTCCACAGCCTCTGAGCAGCTGCCGGGAGCCTGTCCGCTGCAGACCCTGTCTAACTCTGCTTGGAGAGCGGGACGCTGCCCGCACATGCTGCAGGTTTTGTCTCTGGGCAGCAGCCCTGGGACCCAGGACCCAGAATGCAGTTTATTTATGGATACAGATGAGCACAGAGATAACTACCACAGTAGGGGAATTAGACATGTTTTCTGGACATGTCTTGTAACACAGAAGCCTCAGAGATGCTAACAGCACAGAGAGTTCTAGGAAGAGGTGTTGAGAGCCGCCTGGGGCTCCACACCTGCACAGCCTCCTCCTGGGTGTGGCCGGCCCTGCCCGCCTCCATTCACTTCCCCACATCAGCACTGACTGTGGGAGTCCTGCTGCTGGCCCCGGGCCTTCAGTCTCAGTGCTTAGCTCTAAAACTTTGGTCAAATTGGCAAAGCAAAGGGGCCCCTCTCAGCAGCCAGTGGCAGATTCCATGGTCCTGCCTGGCCCTGCAGAGCTCCCTCTCCCGCCTCTCAGCTTGGCAGGGCCAGGCTGTCTCAGCCCTGCACATGAATCTGAAACACTCAGGCATCACTCACCCTGCAAAGGTCCTGAGCATTGTGTCCTTAGACAGGGATAGCACTGCACTTACCTGTAAATGAGCTGTGACCAAGTTTGGGCTTTGGAGCAGGAAACAAGCTCGTTCTGTTCTTGAGTGACGCTGCTTATGATTTAATATAAACTGCGATACAAACATCAGAAAATAACCCAAAGAACCGTTTCCTTTTCTGAGACTTACACATACATTACATATGCACCGTATACAACTAATACAACTAAAACTGAGTGTAAGAAATGATCTTCCAAGTATCCTGGGAGGAGGGGAAACAGGGTAAAATGAACTGCCTTTTTAGGAACATCGTAGTCTTCATCGATGCTACTTTTTATAGAGTACGACACATTTCACCGTTGGAGAGAAGGGTGCTGGTAGGGTGTGGAGGCTGAACATGTAAGATTTCTTTTAATTGCGTGAAACACATAACCCTTTAATAAGTTAATATGACTATGCCTCCAGGCCCTCCACTGTGTTCCTGTGAGGACACATTGACCCACTTCCAGCCCACTCATCCATTTCTCTATAATGATGTCACTTCTAATTCACTTAACACTTTAATTAAACCAAACAAGCAACCTTGCCAAAGACGGATATCTTGTAAGGGATTTCTAATGACAACGAGTTTTGGAAGTGATTAATGTATGGACAGGTGTAAACCTTTCAACTTAATCATTCATTGAAATGATTTTAATTCATGGAGAAAGATAAAATGAGATAGGTTGAAAATTACAACTCCAATCATTCAGAGTCTCTTTGCCTCAGAGAAAGCCTGTGTGTGTTTCTGTGTGTGTGAGAGAGAGTGGTGTGTGTGGTGCGTGTGGTACATGTGTGGTATGGGTGCGGTGCGTGTATGTGTGGTGTGTGCATGTTTGTGTATATGTGGTCTGTGTATGTGTGTGGGCTGTGTGTGTGAGTATAAGAGTGGTGTGTGTGGTGTGTGTGTGGCCTGTGTCTAAGAACACCGATGGGGTATTTCTCATCTGTGCCAGCTGTCTAGCGACCACACTCGTAGCAGTCAGCAGTGTGGGTTAACGGGGATTTGACTTTGCCTGAGAGCAGCAGCAGTTAAAAGGTTCAGACCCACCCACTCCTGTAAATCAGGTTCCTTTCTCCACCTACGGAGTGAGAACAACTCTTTGGGGTGGGGGCCATGTCCCTTTTTGCTGGAGAATCTTAATTTTCCACAAAAAAAAAAGACCCTGAGTAGCAGTTGGAGGCCTCCCACCTCCTCACAGCCCCGCTGCCCAAGAAGTGTGGCTCTCCCATGTTCGGTGGGGACCAGGAGGGCGCGGCAATGCCCCGGGCAGAGGCTCACACAGCACAGGGCCCCTGTCTTGGGACCAGGCTCAGAAGCAAGGCCCAGCCATCTCTATCCAGGGCGCTTGGCTGAGCATGTTCTGTTTGAGAAGGCAAGAGGTGCCACTTTTAAAAATAATTGCGATTTCTTCATTTAAACAACAACAAGGCCTAAAAGACAGGTTTCATTTGAGTCCCCAGAGGCAGAGCCTGGGACACGTCTGTGGGCAGGTGATGGAGGCAGCACTGAGGGGACCTGCGGATCCTGGCGCTGGGAGGAACGTGTGAGTGGGGGAGCTGTGCCTCTCCCCTGGGAGCTCCGGGGACCCAAGGCAGCACAAGTGCACTCCCCTGGGGCCAGTGCACAGACACACAGACACACACAGACACATGCAGACACACAGAGATACACACAGACGTACAGAGATACACAGACAGACATACACAGACAGAGTCACACAGGAACAGACACACACAGACACACATGACACACAGACACACAAAGACACAGGCATAGGCACACTCACACACACACAGACATACATGACACGAAGACACACAAAGACACAGACACACGCACACACACACAGACATACAGACAGACAGAGACACATATGGACACACACACAGAGATACATAGACACACACAGATACATAGACACATACAGACACAAAGACAAAACAGGCATCACCAACACCTACATAGACACACACAGATACATAGACACATACAGACACAAAGACACACAGGCATACACAGACACATACAGACACACACACATAGACACACACAAATACACAGACATGTAGATACATGGACACATACAGATACATAGACACACAGACACATGCACACACAGACACACAGACACACTCAGACACAGAGACACACACAGATACACAGACACACATAGATACAGAGCCGCACACACACAGATACATAGACACACACAGATAAACACAGACGCACACACACAAACAGAAACACAGATACACAGAGAAACAGACACAGACACTCAGATACAGACACACCCACACACTTAATGCTCTGTGACCAGAATCAACAGGGGGCATGGTAGCAAAGAAAAGAAATGGTCTGGAAATCTTTTTTCATATATGGCCCTAAAATTTAAACTTTTTTGCAAATTTGACAACTTAATATCTCAGCACTTAGAGACTAAAATATAACTTCCATGGAAGTCAAAATGTTTTTTAGTTTACACCTCAACAAAAGCCTTTATTGGCTTACACTCAGCTGTAGTGTGATGAACCTCAATGAAAGAACGTGGTGAAGATCACATCACTCTTAGTTATGGTACATGAATTAATTTTAACTAACTGGAAGGCAACCCTGTTAACAAAGTAGCCAATTATTTAAAAATGCAATATGAGTATACTGTATTTCTATGTTAATAAGTTCTCACAGTCACAAATGACTGAACGTAGGAAGGTATTCTGAGTTACAAATAAGCTTTGATTCTAAACATTAGATTATAAATGCATTATTCAATAGTAAAATCGGCACAGAATAATACAAAGAGAAAAAAACAGTTGCAGCAATAAACTTTTCCTTTAGGTTATATTTTCTTTAAAATTAGATAGATGATTCAAGTAAAATCAGTTATATATCCATAATTTAGAAAATTTTAAAAGCATAGGAAGATAAAATATTCTCCTGTGAGTCTCAACTTCAGGGCAATATCAGCTTCAAAGATATTATACATACCATACATATTTCATATTTCTATGACTGAATTTTTGTTGGAAATTGAATTCTATATTTCTGTGTAGTTTCTTAAGAGGGCTGGGGTTCTGGTTTATAAATAAAGTTAAATGGATTAATTTTCCCTCATGCGTAGGAATAGCATTTGTTTATAAAATTAAACATGGTTCTGAAATACTATTTTGGTGTCTGTATGATAGTCTATATTTTGGCTGTTCCAAACATTTTAAATAAATATTCTACAGTAGGGTGTATTTATAATAAATATAAAGTTAAAATTATCTTTACTGTCAACTTTTGATCTATTTTGAAACAAAATAAAATGTTTGTTTTCACCTCTGATTATTTCTTTATAGTAAATTCCTAAAAGTAGATTCACAAGTTCCTAATATATGGTTTTTTAAATGGTTCTTAATACATATTTTCTAAAAATTTCCTAGAAATGTTGCCAAATGTGACTTTCATCAGCACCGTGAATACGGCAGAAAACTGTGCACTGTTCTCAGGAGACTCTCCCTGTTCTGCGGCCAGTCTTGCTACCACTTGCACTTCTGTTTCACGTACCTGTAGATTTGAAAAAAAGAGAAAGAGTTGGCCAAATATTTTAACGATTAGTGTCTATATGTGTATTTTGCTATCCTTATATTGATTTTAAACATTGTTCAAATTAATCTGTAAAACTTCATTATATATTTAGGTTATTTATCACAAGTAAGTTATGTATGCTCCAAGTATATTTTCCCAGTGGGCTATTTTTTTTTTTTTCATTTTCCTTTGGTAGTTTTCAGAGACATTAATTTTAGTGTATTTTAAGACCAGTTAAAGAATTAAGAGCCTGATAAAATATATGAATGGTAGAGAAAAGAAAAACCAAAAAAAAAAAAAACCCAAAATCATAAAGGCTGAGAAACAAGGTGATAGACCTTAAGAAAGACCAAGAAAACAAGGAAGGAATCATTTTTGAAAAGACTAAGCTAAAAGTAACACAGGGTGAGTCAACACAGCAGAGAGTAGCTTAAAAGAAATAGAAGGGGAATGAAGGAAATACTAACAAGTGAAAAAGAAATGAAGATAATGTTGAAGAGAATTTGAAAGAAAATGACACTAACAGAAAAAGATCAAGGAAGATCTGACCTAATTATAAGAGGAGCCCAGAAGCTGGGTGCGATGGCTTAGGCTTGTAATCCCAGCACTCTGGGAGGCCAAGGCAGGTGGATCGTGACGTCAGGAGTTTGAGACCAGCCTGGCCAACATGGTGAAACCCTGTCTCTACTTAAAGACGTGGAAAAAATATTAGCCAGGCATAGTGGTGCACGCCTGTAATCCCAGCTACTTGGGAGGCTGAGGCAGGAGAATCGCTTCAACCCAGGAGGCAGAGGTCGCAGTGAGCCGAGATCCTGCCATTGCACTCCAGCCTGGGCAACAACAACAAAAACAAGCCCAGAATAAGGAAGCAAAGCAAGGGGGCAGAAGAACAAGATATAGGACAACTTCTGAAAAATAGAAGTCTTAAAACTACATATTTAAAAGCTCCACTTAGTGGAAAAGGAAGAGAAAGCATCATGATGACCAACACTGAAATATTTTAATGTAAAGCTACTGGGCCTTAAAGAAAACCACCACCAACAAAAACTCTTCTGAATTCAAAGTGAGAAATTAAGGCTCCTATGAAAAAAAAAGAAAATCAGATTGTCATGCCAATTTTGATAGCAAAACTTTACGCCAAAATAATAGAAACTTTCAAAGTATTCAAAGATAGAAGTGAGTCATGGATTTGATATCCAGCTAAACTGGTGCTTAAATATAAAATACGTTTTTAACAATAGTTATCAACATGCAAAATTTTAGGATGTATTGTTCTATCGAGCACTGAAAATTATCTTAGAAAATTAGTTTCAGACAGCCAATATTGCTAAAACATTCTATATAAGACCTGTTTGTGAGCATTAAATGTTTAATTATAGAACAAAGAAAAGTAATAATGATAAGGTGTAGACTATAGTGTGTAATGGCTATAAGCTTGGAAAATGTAGATAAATTACAATCATTAAAACTGAGCAACGATGAACAGATCCTATGAAAAATGACATTGCCTTAAAGCTATTAATGGGAAAACAAGGATATTACTTCATATCAGTGGCCAGAGAGATAAACGAGAAAGAAAAGAATGAAGTTTATAGTTAATGTAACTCTTGTTTCTCCTAGGATAAAGAGAAATAAAAGGGAGGATGATAGGAAGAAATTGGTATAAAGATTGATATAAAGCTAACTAGCACACAAATATAAGCTAAAGTTAAACCCAAAAATAAACTGAAAGGGAGAGACACAAAAAGAAAAAATTACAAACCACATAATGAATAAGTATGTACAAGGCTCATGTGTCTATAATAATAGAAAAGAATGATTAACGTAAAAGTATAACAGAGCTGACTCTAGATAGAGTGCCTGTATCTATCAGCTTAAGTCACTCATTAAAGAATAAATATTCTTCAGATAACCCAACAAAGCTAAATCCCAAACTATACTTCGTAGTACAGACACATCTAAAACAGAAACCCAGAAAGACTGAAAAGGTAATAACAGACAAAGATATACCAGGCAAGCACATATAACAAAGCAATAGACGCAATTTTTGCATCTAGTCAGATACAAAAGAGCATTAAGGGTCAAGAAATCACTTTAAACTTCTGAAGGCTACAAGTCTCCATTAAGACATAACAGTGAGTAATATTCATGGCTGGTTAACAGCTCTGGCAAAGCAGGAACTGGAGAAGATGTGAGGAGAAATAGACAAAATCACCCAAATAAAGTAGGTATGAATACATTTCTATCTGTGCAGGAGAGAGAGGGTGGACAGTGTATACATAAGAATGTAGATGACTTAAATAATAGACTCAACAGAAAATTCTTACAGATTGAACTTGAATTCCCAATAATAAGAGAATGAAGCTTCTCTTCAAGACCACACGCAACACTGAAAATGTCTCAGTCCACTATGAAAAACCCAGTAAATTCCAAAATATAGGAAAAAACATAAACAGAATTCTCCAATCATAACACAATGAAAATAGAATGAATCCTTTTAAACAAAAGTACTCTATCACTTTTACATTTTATAAAACTATCACTAAATAAATTATAAATTACAAGGAAATTTTAAAAGAATACAGAATTTCTTGAAAGTACATGTTAGAATTTATGAGATATAGCTAAAATAGTTACTAGGTGATAAAGAAATGCATTATAGGTGATAAAGAAATGCATTAAATAACAATATCAACAAAATTGCTAAAGTAAAATAAGTAAATGAAGGACCCAATTCAAAAAGCAAGAGCAAGAACATCACAGTAAATTAAGAGTACGTGGTAGAGAGGATAAGAAGGCAGGCGTAAGCAAATGGGTTACTGATCTTTATGATCTGCAGGACTTACCACCTAAAAATTGATTTATTAAAACACCAAATTAGCTAACTTACTCAAAAAGAGTGTAAGGGGAAAGGAGAAGAGCACTAATATAAAAAATTAAAATGACATAGAAGTAACATTCAAAGTGATATTTTTAAAAATGCACAAGAAACTACTCTGCACAAATCTATAAAAAAATTAAAACCAGTCACAAATTGACATAAGAATACTACTTACTGAAATTGACCCCAGTAGAGATAAAAAGTCTAATAAAGCAATAACTGGAAAAGCTAACAATTAGAGAAGACCCACATACAAAAGAACCATAAACCACTTAATACGTTTTCTCAGGGAAGATCTACCAAATCTTTAAAGATCATATATTCCAACTACTTCAGAGCAGAGAAAAAGAAGGAAATCTTACAAATCCAATTTGTGATTTATAACACTGATCTAAAACTTAACAACTACTTCATTCAAATAAAATCTACTGAACACTATAAATATCAGTGCAAAAAGCCTTAAAAGGAAATGTAGGAAACAAAATACACAATACATTCTAAACATGAAAACATAGCCAATTTAGAAAATTACAAATATACAAAGGTTGTTCAATATTAGGGAAGTCATCAAATAGAGATAAGGAGAAAAATTATACAGTCATCTTCAGATATGTAAAAAAGATATTTAATAAAATTTGTCACAATATTGAAAACACTCAAAAAAAGGAAGATTGGTAATTATTAAATAGTATTAAATGTTGCCTATAAAAGTCAGAAGGAAAACCTTATGTCCACTGTCTACTGCGATTTCATAAAGTATTGTAAAGACAGCCAAAATCTATGTGTATATTTTGCTTACATTTCTTGCTGATCCATTACCCATACACATGCAGGCTATGGTCCAAACAGCTCTGCTTAAGCTAAAATACTTAAACTCATAGTTAAATCACTGTCCTCCCAGCAGAGATATAATGTGCATTTTGACTCTGTCAAGTTAATTGCGTAGTGAAAAATAAAGGAAAAGTCTTCTGAGGCACTTCAAACAATTTAGTATTTCTACAACATATTCTTTACAGCATTTGGGATGAAGAAACAGGAGGATATGTCAACTTCTCTAGAGAGAAGGCAGTCAATGAGGAATAATCTCATGATCCCAGTGTTACAATCAGCAGATGTGAGTTTAAAAGAAGCAACTGTCACTGCTCAAGAATGTAAAGGAAAATATGTTTACAATGAACACAAAGATAGTAGGTATTAGCAGAAAAACATAAGCTAAAACAAAATAGAAGACAAAGTTTTAAATTGAAAATTACAATATCTGAAAAATTTTTTAAATCACTGAATAGGCTTAACAGTGGAATGGACATGACAGAAAATTAGTGAATTTGTTTTTTAAAAAAATCAATAGAAAATTTTCAATCTTAAGACTAGAGAGAAAAGAAAAAACATTGATAGGAGCTAAGGAGAATATCATCAACAGGACTTAAGATGCAGATATTGGAGTCACAAAAGAAAGAGGAAGAGAGACTAAGGAAGAATACACAGACACACACACACACATATATAAAATCAAATAGATATATAATAAAATATATATAATGAAATATATATATTAAGAAAACAATGAAGTTTTCCCACATGTGCTTAAACACATAAATATACAAATTTGTGAATCTTAGTGGACCCCAGCCAAACAAATACAGAGATACAAAGACAAGCACATTATAGACATACCTTGGAAAAGCAAAGAAAACAAAATCTTCAGAGCAGCTTAAGGAAAATGATGCATTGCGTGAGGAGGAACCATGATCCAGTGTTCACTGACTTCTCATATAGAACAGTGGAGACCGGGAGACAGTGGAATAGCACTCATCAAATGCTGGAAGGTTAAAATCACCCCGGTTCATCTAGAGTTCTACATTCAGCAAAAAGTGCTCAAGAAGAAGGCAAAATAACGATATCAGAAAGAAGAAAACTAGGAATATATGTTGTGAGCAGACCTGCACTACTAAAAATGCTAAATGAAGTTCTTCACACTAAAGAAAGTGATTCCAGGTGGAAACTCAGCTCTTCAAGAAAAATTAAAGGGATTGGAAATGTCAAGAGCATCCACAGCAGCAGTGCAAAAGTGTGCAGAAGGGCTTGGACCACACTGAGGCAGTTTCCCTTTCAGAAACCTGATTACTTTTTGAAAATCTGTTTTCTTCCCTTTCTCTCTCTGATGACGTTCCTCTCCTTGACCTTGTCTCTGGAGTTTCTCACTGACAAACCTGACCCAATGTTTGCTGGTGGCTTGACCCTTTCTGTTCTGTCTGCTTCTTCATCATGCTCGGGTGCTATTTCTTTTCTCATTCTCCTCTGAACTCCCTCCTCTCTGTACCTTCATCTCTCCTTACTCATTTTTTAGTTCCTTGTTCGTATTTTCTTCACACTCAGGGAGAGCACAAAGAAAATTCTAATTGCACAAAACTTAGACTTCCTTTAGGAAACTTCTTTTTCAAAATACGTTTTTCCCCATCTTAGGTCTATGCATACATGCTCTTTTTGTAACGAAGTAGGATGTTTTTATAAGTTCCACCCTGTTTTCTCTCAATTTCCCTGCTTTAATAGGAGCCTGTCTTGGTGTGCCAATATGGTGGGTTCTCTACACAGGTGCTTCAGAGCCACTGGAAGTGTCTTCATGACAAAACTGGAGGGCTGGGTGTTAAGCTCAGATTCCCTGCCCAGTAATGCCGTGGCCTGGGGAAAATCTGGAGACTTGGATAGAACCAACCAGATTCTTCCTCCCGGGCATTTTCCTCATGTTTACTAAAACGGCTTTTCCAGGGATCAGTGTCCTCCAGGTAGAGCCTGTGTAGAGAATCTTCTACTCTGGGTTTCTTGTGTGGTCAAGTTGACTTTCCTGTATTGTTGTCTCTTGGGTTTGAGAACAGCTCCACTGACTCAGGAAGGAGACCTCCAGGTTCACATGGCCTCAAACCACTCAGCAGAAATCTGCACCCAGGAAAAACCAGTTACACTGATGTTTTTATTGGGCGTCACCTCTCTCACCCTAGGAACTGCTAGCACAGCTGCTTGTGAATTCTATCAGTCTGTCCCTAAAGAGGATGTTGGCGTCCAGATGGTGCCCCTTCGATTTCTTCCAGGTCTAACCTATTCATTGGAGGAGTATTAGGAGCCCTGCCAGGAGGCAGGAGTGTCTTCCAAGGAGGCGACTTGTCAGTGCTCAGGGCTTCTTTTCATCCAGCCCCGTCTGCATTTTATGTAGAAGAAATCCATTATCATTTCTGGCGCTCTGTCAAGGCCCTTTCCTGGATTCCAGCAGTAAGTCTATTTTTAGCTTCCTTTGATTATCGCTCTTAGTTTGGGAAGAGGCATGTTGGACATCTGGGCTTACGTTGCCATCTCTAGAAAAAGGGGTCGTTTGGCTTCTTAGAGACTTATTTCCTTCCCACACATCAAACAAGGAATTTCAGGAACTTAATATCAAACCAGTGATTTTTTTTCCATATAAATACATATTGTATTTTCAACTTACTGATGGAAATGTATGAATATTACCAAACACAGCTTCCTTTTCATGCTCATAGTCATTGCTGATGTATAAATCATTCATTTTAAAACACACACATACACTCTCTCATACTTTACTGGACACCTGGATTCTTCAACTGGATAGTCACTGACCCCACAGAACAACTCTGCAGCCCCCACCCTCCTATGCTTTAAAGACAGCGTCACGTCCATGGACAAGAGCATGTCTGTGCTATTAGGAAACGTTTCCAAAAGTGAGATCTGGACCAACTGAGGGGAGCCTTCAGATGAGATGCCTGAGGGCTCCCATTTGCCACAATCCCTTTCCCAGTAGGAAACCTGGCAGGGCTTCTTGGCCTGGTACGGATCCCAGCAGAGTTGGGTCGGAGCCCAGCCCTTGACCCTGTAACCTGGTGTGGCCTTCTGGCTGCATGTTTCAGCTTCCCACGGCTAGCCCATTCCTAACTGTGCCTTCTCTAGTCCTACTTGGAATGGAGAGTTGAAAATCCCCTGGTCCTAAGGGAGGGATCAACATTAACTCTCACTTTCTCAAATACACAGGACCTTCCCTGACCTTTTAGCCCTCGAAGCTCTGTAAATACCCACCCCTCCTGGGGCAAGAAAGCCAGTGAATCTGTGATTTGATTTTAGGCTCTCCATGCAAAACCAGATGCATTTGTTAGGATTGCTATGCAATAGTTTATTAGTTTCTACAAGAAGGGCACTATGGATTTATAGATGTATAATAGACTTAGACCCACATGTATATACTTACACATATGTACACATACACAGACGCACACACACACCCCTACTTCACAGAGATATTCTGGGAATTAATGAAATAAATAATAGTTCTTAAAAGCACTTACTTATTGAGACAATATGTTATTTAAATATTTGTAAAAGGCTCTATTTCTAGTTTATTAGATAGTTTAGGAGTTATCAGGCAATTAAGGCAAGAGGAATATGTTGCATCCAATTCCAAAAAATATTTGTTGATTGCAACTGATGTTGCCTTAGCAACTCCATTAGTAAAATTGTCTATTCCTAAATCACTGGTAGAAAAGCAAATCAGAGCTAGGCTTGTCATGTTTTCAGATTGTCACATTCCCCTCTGGCCTGGATAAGCCAGGAAATTATTGTATTACACACCAAAAGTATCAGATCAAAACCCATATGGGCACACAGAGCAGCGTGAGAATAAATAACATGTGCAAATCCATATTGAGGAGAAGCTTCCTTCTAGAGTTAACGAAACCAAAACCTATAAAACCCATGTATCCAGTTTTATTAGAACCTAATGTGCCAACTATGTACTTTATATTTTGTTGATCACCTATTTATACCTACAAGGTTTTTCTATAGAGTCTTTTCATTAAACCAATGACTTCCTTGATAACAGGCTGGACCTCCACCTTGTCCATTCGTACCCACTATTCCCACCGAGGCTGTGAGTGTCATCGAGCTAGTGGAATAGATAGAACATTCCTCATGAGTCGACGAATTACACTAATTGATTTCCAACTGTTAATCAACCTTGCTTTTCTGGGATTAAATATATCAAAGCATTATATACATATATATTACTGGATTCAATTTGCTAGTTTTTTATAAAAGATTTGTGTGTCTAGTTTCATGAAGAATATTGTCTTTTAATTTTGTAAAAGAAAAGATTTTATAAAATAATTCTCAGCACTGTCAGCTTTACAAAATAAGTTGGGAAGCTGCTCTCTCTCTTCTGTATTTCCTGAAAGTGTTTGCAGAAGATTGTCGTGGAAGAGAGGACACTACATATTCTAGAAATATTAAGAAGCTATTTTATATCATTTAGAGTTAATTGTCTCCGGGACATGTAGTTCTGTTCCGACTTTCATTACTCTTTTTAGGAGATTTTTTTAAATAGTTTCAAATAACTAACTTTTGACTTTTAATTTTTTGTATATTTTCAATTTTCTATTTAATTGATGTCCACTTTAATTTTTTCTTTTGCTTACAGTAAACCTAATCTACATTTTTTTCTTGATGTCCACTTTAATCTCTTCTTTTGCTTACACTAAATTTAGTCTACATTTCTTTTTCTAACTTAATTTGGAAACATAGATCAGTAATTTTAAACTTTTCTTCATTATTGGGCAAATATTTTATGATTAGAAAATGATTATTACTTATGTAAGATATCTTTAATAAAATTATGCAAAACTCGTGCAGATACACACACGTGCACACACACACACACACTCCTCTGTAGATCATTCCAGTTCTTGATGGAAGCAGTGCTAATCCCAGATACCAATGTGTTTGACTTTCATAAAGTGCTCTGGCTCCAGGTGTCGGGCTGGGCGTCTTTGCAGTTTCAGTGGTGCTGTGTGCCACCTCTGTTCTTCTCTGTCTTTCCGTCCTTCCTTTGAGTTCTTAGTGTGCAACATTCTACGCCTCAAGTAGTGTTGACTGTTTATCAACATGCACACACTCAATTGCTAGACAGGTGTACTGACCTAAACTACAATGGATTCCATGTAAAAAATAATACTAGTCAGCGGTTTTGATGTTGGGTTTATGTGTTTGCGCAAAAGCTCAGTATTTGCCCGAGTGCTGAGGCCATTACTACATGGGGAGCTTTTATTCAAAGTTCCCACGTTGCACTTCATCAAAACACAGTCCTTTTTCTTACGAAGGTTTTGAAAACTAAATCATCACAGAGACTGGTCTCTGTGTGGAGGGGATCTAAATAAACTGAGAGGAAATTAGCAATAACATATTCTATTGCTATAATGATTACCATGCAAATATAGATTCTTTTATAAATACAGAGTCCACACCTTTCATGTGTGAAAAGATGATGCATCTCTGAGCATTGCAGAGGCTGCTTCCATGTGGAGGAAGAGCCACACATTTCTGTGCCCTGCCCATCTACACCCAGGGTGCTGCTCATAGTCTTCGGTGCAAATGGTTCCTAGTCAGAGATTGTTAATTTCCACTCCACGGTTAATATGCAACCCTGTACGCCATTTCATAATTCCTAAAAATACAATTTCAGGGAGTTCAGAATTCATCCAACATACATTACTAATAAGACATCCTTCCTTCAAGAAACTGAATGAGCTGGACACAAATAGACCCAAGTAAATCATGAGTGTGCATATGAGTCCCTAGGGTCCCAGCCATTTATGTTCCTTATCGTTGGCGAGCCTTTACATTGTCCAGCAACAATGAATCTTTAACATCTGGCATTAAAAGAAGGAGAGGTACAGATTTTCAGCAATCCACACGTAAGGATCTTCAGTGATCAACGCCAACCCCTTCCTCCACTGTCTGTTTGCATCGCACAACAATGCTTGCAGATGAAAAGGGGCCCTGACCCACCAGGGAGCCCTCCAGACAGATGGTTGACCTGTGTGAAACGGTCAATGCAATTGACAAAAGGTGGGAAAAAGATGAGAGAGGTCAAAGATATGAACCTTTCTATTCCATTGGCCCAATCTGGTATCCCGTGAAAGTGAAGGATTTTCAGCACAATATTTAGCTTCCACCAAGATCACCAGCCCCAAACTTACTCGTTCATAAAAATGAGTCATTCATTCACTCAACAAACACACACGGAGTACTTGTGTGCCAAGTACTCCTCTAGCTGCTGCAGACCTAGCCTGAAGAAGGGCACTGCTCCCGGTTTAAGCACCCCCTTTGCCAGTGATTCTGTTTTCCTTCCACTGTCAAAGAATCTGGGGGGAGTTCCTCGGTGCCCAGGACTAAGGCTTCTCATGTTTACATCTCAGCTCAGTGTCACCCACAGCAGAGTTAGCGCCACATCCCACACATAGCGCCCTCAGTAAATTCTAGCCATAATTGCTGCATTGACAGGTTGGGGTATCCTTCCTGAGGTCACCGAGGTGCACGTCACTGACATCACAGCACCAGGGACCCTGTAGGGCCGTTCAGCTGTCTGCTCATCTGCCTGGTGTGGTCAGCACCTGGATCACAAACTCTGACCTCCTCATAGTGTGTTCTGTGCTGTGTTCTCAAGCAATGGGGGACACTCTGCATTCACTGTGGGTGCACTGATGGCTCATTCTTTTGGGTGAAAACAAATGTGTAAACAGCCTGAGAAGCCTTGGGATGGAGGGGATTGAAGACCTCTCGCAGATGTAAAACGTGTGGCTGCAGAGTAATGTGTGGCTGCAGAGGTGCGTGGGGTGTGACGCCTCCACCACTCGGTTCTTGAGTGGGTGGCCCAGTGGGAAGTCAGGCGGGGACTGCTTGTGCTGGGCCTGGGGTTCTCCTGGCTCTGGGCCCCTCATTGTTAGATAATACACAGAAGCTCCTTCATGCGAATGAGTCACTTGGCTAAAATGAAGAAATGAGAAGAGGAAATAACAGTCATGCCTTCCCTTTTTCTAGATAGATAATGGCTACAAATCAACAATAAAATAAACTTTCCATGTGTTAGATCAAGCAAATATGTGCAGAAAACAGAAAGCAGAGGCAAGGTGGCTTTGCTGGAGGGCTTTTGGCAGAGAGACTCTGCCTCCCACAGAAACTCCTCCGGCTTCCCAAGCCCAGAGTGTTCTGGGAATAGCAGGGTCATAATTTTGTTTTTAATGGTGTTTAATGGCCTTGCCTTTGATATTCATTTGCTCTTGTTCCTCATGTAAATTCAGTTTCAACTCTGTATAAATGATGATACCGCACTTACGCCAGTCTGAATAACATTGGAAAAATCTCCTTTTGTGCTGTAACTCCCTAAGCTGTGGGGAGGCTGGGCTATGAAACAGCGACCACAGGAAGATACTCGCCGCATGTTAGAACCCACAGTGAGCACTCGAGTTTTGCTCCTAAGAACCATAAGAATGTAACTTCTTCTACGGGATATTAAGTACACGCGTTTAGTGTCGGCATCAAATAGAAATTACCACAAATTGGAAGCTTCTCAGACCATTCATCCATTTTAAAGGCAAATTAAAGTTATATGACAGTAATAAAATGACAAATTTTAAAGGATCCATTAATCATGGAATATATTTCAGTATAAAATTTATCAAAATCATTTATTTGGGATTTTCTCAATTATTCCGAATTTTTCTAATTTTAGAATATTTGGGGCACAGAGTTACTGCTTATTAACATGGAAACTGCTGAAATGTTCAGCCCTGTGTTCTGTGACATGTGTGTCCCTAAATAATAGACACTCTGTTGACCTGCTTCTTGATGCTGGTAACGGTAAGTGAGCTATCTTAGTGGGGTTCCGCAAATGGTCAGATCATCTCTTTTTAGCCTATTTGTATTGACTTACTGCCGCATTCCTCATGCTATATGTTTATTTCCTTATGAACTTGAATGTAGTTAATTCTCTCCTGTGGGTTAGATAAGAGGCTGGCAAATTGTTAGTATGAAAGACCAAATAGCAAATATGTTTAGTGTTGCAGCCTTCACAAGATTCCACTCTGCCTTTGTAATGTGAAATTAGTCACGGACAGTACATGAATGAATGAGAGTCTCCAACGAACTTGACCTCCAGAAGCCAGTTCTGGGCAGCTTCAGCTTGTGGGCCACCTCGCTGACCCCTGAACTTGACCTCCAGAGGCCAGTGCTGGCCGGCTTCAGCTTGTGGGCCACCTCACTGACCCCCGTGCTGGAGGAATGTGATAATTCCCTGCCTAAGAGGAGCTTACGGTGTTGTGGGGAGGAGGGGTTGGGAGAACGAGTCCCAGGAGACCTTACAGGAGCCGGGAGAGGTCAGCCCACGGGAGCCACCAGCATGTGCAGGTACAGAGGACCAAGAGGAGGACAGCCTCATGTTGTGTTTTAAAGATAAGTATTTTATTTAAAATACAACGATGGCCGGGTGCGGCGGCTCATGCCTGTAATCCCAGCACTTTGGGAGGCTGAGATGGGCAGGTCACGAGGTCGAGATCGAGACCATCCCGGCCAACATGGTGAAACCCTGTCTCTACTAAAATACAAAAAATTAGCTGGGCATGGTGGTGAACAGCTGTGGTCCCAACTACTCGGGAGGCTGAAGAGGGAGAATCTCTTGAACCTGGGAGGCAGAGGTGCAGTGAGCTGAGATGGTGCCACTGCACTCAAGCCTGGGCGACAGTGAGATTCTGTCTCGAAAAAAATACAATTACATGTTATCATTATTCCAATTTTAATTACCAACCAATGAAAACAAAATGAACTAGGAAATTCACTGACAAAAATTAGACAGAAGCAGTAAACAGCCTCTGGGGTATTTTCCAGTCATGTATTGTTGCTGTTTTCATGCTAAGTGCCAACTGAGGCTGGAATGTGTGCAGGTGCACAGCTAGGCATCAGGCAGGTGGCCATGCACCAGGTGTACTGGGTCATCAGCTTCATGGTGCTGGCCTTCTGGTAGGAGAACGGGAATGAACAGACAAGTGAGGCACCTGGGTCAGGGTGTGTGCTATGGGAATATAGAGCAAGCTAGGAGGACCTGGGGCAGCAAGAACAAAATCCCCAAACCAAGTATATCTCTTGCTGTGTCAGAGAAGAGTGGAGGCCAGGAGAGCCAGAGCAGAGAGCGGAGAGGAGAGTGTGGGACGTTGAGACCAGGCAGGGCAGGGTGGGTCTATGGATTGCATGTAAATGAGATGAGAGCCAAGCAGGATTTTGCACCAAGGAGGAAACCTCATCAGCCTAATAAGAGCTCACGCTGGCTGATGTGTGGAGGGCCAGCTCCGGAGAGGCATGTGTGGATGCAGGGCAGAGGTAAGGGTCTCTTATGGTGGCCCAGGTGGCCGGCAATGGTGGCCTGACCCCAGGGTGTGAATGACGTCTCATGAGTCCATCTAGGGAGCCTGGATGTTCCCACCCCAGGGGCCCCATCTTTCAGGATGCCTGAGACTCAGCTGCTGACGACAATCACAGACTCCCCGCCCCCACCCCGTGATTTGCCTACCCCTGTGTAACAAACCAACCCAACACTGTGAAGCTGGAAAGAGCAAGTGTTCATCTCACACAGTTCCTGGGGGAGGCTGGAATCCAGAATGGCTTAGCCACATGATTGTGGCCTGGAGCTTCTCAGGAAGTCAGAGTCAACTTCAGGCGCCCTGAAGGGTCTGCTACCAGAGTGGCCCCTTATGCGACTGTGGTGGGAGCCTTAGTGCCTCAGCATGTGGCCTCTCCCCAGGGCTGCTTGAGCATCCTCGTGACACAGCCACTGGCTTCCCTGAGTAAATGATCCACACCAGGCAGAGGCCACGATGTGGTTTGTGACCTGGGCTGGCAGGACCACACCGTCACTCTGTGCCTGCTGCCATCACACAGGCCAAGCCTAATACCCTGGGGCTGCCTGAGGGCATGACACAAGGAGGCTATACTTCCAGGGCCACCCTGAAGGCGAACAACTGCCCTCCCAATTCTCATTGGTTGGGTCTGAGTTGAGGCCCAGAGGTCTGCATTTTAAATAAGAGGCCATTTTATTTTGATTCAGAGAACGTTTGGATCTTGCTTTGAGAAACTCCAGTGTGGGACGAAGACGTCCCGTTGAAGAATTTGAACTGGAAAGAAGCAGCATGTGAGACTTGAGTTTCAGGAAGAAAATCATCCTCCCACTACCACGTCCAGCAGCAACCATGCCACAGTTCCCACAGCCCACTCAGATGCTCCACAATTATCATATGCCATCAGCTCAGGTCTATTTCAAATCAAGCCATCATGGGCTTCCCCAGTGGGAAAACTACCGTAGCTGTATCTTCTCCAGCTCTGGGTATTGCAAGCAGGCCTAAGCCAGTTTGGAACACATAGGTGCTTTGTGGTAGCTAACTATAGCTATTGAACGCTTTAGATGGGTGAGAGTGAACTCACCAATTCCCTAACCTCATAATGTAATTATATTGAAAAAACATTAGACTCAATTAGGCTACACCCGTGAAACCTATTAAATATGCCTTATTAACAAGCAGGTTTAAAAGTTCCTATAACCTGTTCAGTAGGCTTAACGAAGTCCCAGCCACTTCCTTGAAGTGAGATGAGTCTGGACCTTGCAAACAGCAACACTTTTCAAAACCGCTGGGAACAATTTTTTTTTTTTTTTTTTTTTTTTTTTTTTTTTTTGAGATGGAGTCTCACTCTGTCACCCAGGCTGGAGTGTAGTGGCGCAATCTCGGCTCACTGCAAGCTCCGTCTCCCGGGTTCACTCTATTCTACTGCCTCAGCCTCCTGAGTAGCTGGGACTACAGGCATCTGCCACCACGCCCGGCTAATTTTTTGTATTTTTAGTAGTGACGGGGTTTCACAGTGTTAGCCAGTATGGTCTCGATCTCCTGACCTCGTGATCCACCTGCCTCGGCCTCCCAACGTGCTGGGATTACAGGCGTGAGCCACCGTGCCCAGTCGTGCTGGGAACTATTAACAATGACACCAAGACAGTATGTGTAACCAGAAAGTCCCGGGCAGAGTAGCAAACATGCTCACTGTGCTGGTGAATTGGATGTGTCAACGGGGCTCAATGGTTGCATCAGGTTGCATAGATATTGCTGTGAAGGTATTTCTAGCTGCCATTAGCATTAAATTGGAAGACTTTCAGTATAGCCGAGTACCCTCTGTAACGTGGGTGAGCCTCGTCTAATCAGTGGAAAGCCTTAAGAGCAAAGACTCGGGCCGGGCGCGGTGGCTCAAGCCTGTAGTCCCAGCACTTTGGGAGGCTGAGATGGGCAGATCACGAGGTCAGGAGATTGAGACCATCCTGGCTAACACGGTGAAACCCCATCTCTACTAAAAAAAAATACAAAAAACTAGCTGGGTGAGGTGGCGGCGCCTGTAGTCCCAGCTACTCGGGAGGCTGAGGCAGGAGAATGGCGTAAACCTGGGAGGCGGAGCTTGCAGTGAGCTGAGATCCGGCCACTGCACTCCAGCCTGGGCGACAGAGCGAGACTCCGTCTCAAAAAAAAAAAAAAGAGCAAAGACTTAGGTTTTCCAGGAAGAAGCAATTCTGCCTTAGGGGAGCAGCAGAGAAAGTGCCCAGGTTTCCATCCTGCAGGCTTTGGACCCAAGCCTGCAACATCAACTCTGCCCCGAATTTCTAGCCTGCTGGCCTTCCCTGCAAATTTCAGACTCGCAGCCCCAACTACTGTGTGAGCCATTTCCTTAACATCTCTCTCTCTTTTCTCCTCTCTCTCTCAATCTTCCTCTCTTTCTGAATGTGTATATCTCCTATTGGTTCTATTTCCCAAGAGAATTCTGACTAAAATATCACCCCATTAGGCAACAGAAACCCCCCAACTCAAGGACTGAATAGAGGGAGGCTTAGCAGGCAAGCCTCAGCTGTATCCTCCGGGTTCCAGAGAAACGGCTGCTGGATTCTTATCCTCTATGTATGCAAGATGGGGAGCATCTCTCAAATATTTTAACCCATCTGCATAATCTTGAACACAGCTAATTTCCTCAGTGCAAGTGCAGACATTTATAATGTCATCAATCTGATACACTCCACTATTTTTGCCAATTAAACTCACCTCTGACATGCAAGATGACAACTAGCAAACTTCTGCTGGGGCTCAAATGTGAACAATGGCCTTCAGAGAAATGCTAGCTGACCTCCTGGGCTGGTGTTGCATTCTGACCTTTCTTGGGCTGCAACACATTCCCAGAGAGCCTGCTGTCTACACTGCAGCCTGAGAAGGTAACTCACAGTGCTGGGGTTCACCTAAGTTCCTCCCTGTGTGAGCAGTGGAGCAGTGAAGTAGGACTTGCGTATCTTGAACATTTTTTTTTTTTCTTCCTGAATGAGAAAATGAGACTGCAAATCCAGATTCCTCTGTCTGGGTTCACTTGTGCTGTGATCACAGATCACCTGAGAAGAGGATGGAGTATAAAGAGCAAAAGTTTGTTTCTCACCGTCCTGGAAACTGCAAGTCAAAGATCCAGACAGTGGCATCTGGTGAGGGCTTTCGTGCTGCAGCCTCACACAGGGGACGGTACAACATTCCAGAGAGTGTGGGCAGGGATTGAACTCCCTCTTTTATAAGGCACCTGGCCCACCTTCATGGGCAGAGCTCTCACATCCTGATCACATCCAAAGGTCCCACCTCTTAATACTATGACAGTGGCAATAAAATTTCAACATAATCTTGGGAGTGGACAGTCATTCAAAACATCACACCTACACATGAAACGAACTGAACTTTTTAATAGGATGAAGCAGTGTTTGAGGTGAATAAATGATGGGAGCTGTTTTCCCCAGGCCTTATCTTTCTTTGGGGGGTGCACATCTCACAGTTGTACCTCCCTCCAGATTATAGTTAATGGGGGTGCACACCTCACAACTGCATCCCTTCTGTTAAAGTCAGGGTTCTCTAGAGGGACAGAACTAATAGGATAGATAGATATGTGACAGGGAGTTTATTTAGTAGTATTAACTCACACGATCCCAAGGTCCCACAATAGGCCATCTGCAAGGTGAGGAGCAAGGAAGTCAATCCAAACCCCAAAGTTGAGGAACGTGGAGTCTGATGTTCAAAAGCAGGAAGCATCCAACATGGGAGAAAGATGTAGGCTGGGAGGCTGGGCCAGTCTAGCCTTTTCACGTTTTTCTGCCTGCTTTATATCCCGGCCCTGCTGGCAGCTGATTAGATGGTGCCCACCCACATGAAGGGTGGGTCTGCCTTTCCTAGCCCACTGGCTCAGATGTTAATCTCCTTCAGCAACACCCTTACGCACACACCAGGATCAGTACTTTCACCCTTATGCACACACCAGGATCAGTACTTTGTATCCTTTAATCCAATCAAGTTGGCACTCAGTATTAACCATCACACCCTCAGACTGTAGTGAATGGGGGTGCACATCTCGCAGCTGTACCCCCAGATCATAGTGAATGGGGATCACATTACACAGCTGTATCCCCAGATTGTAGTGAATGGGGGATCACATCTCACAGCTGTACCCCCAGATCATAGTGAATGGGGATCACATTACACAGCTGTACCCCCAGATCATAGTGAATGGGGGACCACATCTCACAGCTGCACCCCCAGATCATAGTTAATGGATGTCACGTCTCACAGCTGCACCCCCAGAACATAGTTAATGGGGGTCACGTCTCACAGCTGCACCCCCAGATCATAGTTAATGGGGGTCACGTCTCACAGCTGCACCCCCAGATCATAGTTAATGGGGATCACATCTTGCAGCTGTACCCCCAGATTATAGTTAATGGGGTCACGTCTCACAGCTGCACCCCCAGATCATGGTTAATGGAGGTCACGTCTCACAGCTCTATCTCCCGGAATCATAGTTAACGGGGTTCACATCTCTCAGCTGTACCCTCCCCAGATCGTAGTTAATGGACATCACATCTCACTGCTGCACCCCCCAGATCGTAGATAATGATTCTTATGTGTTTGACTGTATTCCTCCAAAAGACGTTGAAGTCAAAACCTCAGCACCTGCAAATGCCATCTTTTTTAAAACTAGGACCTTTGCAGATGACCAAGCAAAGGTGAAGTTGTTCAGGGTGAGCTCTGATCCAATAACTGGTATTCATATTAGAAGGGGAAGTTTGGACACAGAGACAGACATATAGAACAGAAAGATGGTGTGAAGCCATGGGGAGAGGACGGCCATCTACGACCCAACGAGAGAGGACTGAAACACCCATTCCTGGAGCCTGCAGAGGAGACAGCCCTGCTAACACCTTGACTTCAGATTCTGAACTCCAGACCCGAGAGACGTTGCATTTCCGTTGTTTTAAACCTCTCAGCCTGTGGAACTTTGCTGTAGCTGCCCTGGGGATCTCCCGTGGCGGGAGAGGGTGGCACTGCAGGAGAGGAGCTGGCCTCATGTCTACTCCTCTCACCAGTTATCTCTGCGAGGCTGCAAAGCCATACCTCCCAGGAAGCCCTGGACATTTCCAGCTTAGCAGAAACAATTCTTTCTTCTTCAATATCCAGTTCCTTCCCTTTGACCTATCCTGGTCAGCAGAAGCCTTCATCTTTGATCATAGATGTCTGTAGCTCTCACAGATCAGAGATGGTATTTGAGCTTGACTTTTCCTGAGCAAGAATCTTCTAAGCAGATAGCCTGGAGTACACTGGAGTGATGGAAATGTTTAAGAACCAGGTGGAGGTAGTGCTGGAATGACTTTATGCAATGTGTTGTAAATGTCACTGACCTGTTCATTTAAAACTAGCTAATTTGATATTTTTGAATGTTATCTCAATTATTTTATGACACAGGTGAGTGTTGGAATGCAGACAGACCCACCCTCTCTCCCACGGGCTCCTTGCCTAGCTCTTATTGAGACAGATTGTGGCCTGCAGGTCACACTGGACACAAGAAGAACAACTCATCTCAAAAAACTAATCTCTTATTAATTTTCTGAAACCTGAATCCAAAAGTAGAATCTGAAGGTCCTAAAGCAATCCCATTAGCCCTGAGAAAAGTCAGCTAACACCAGCAGCTACTTGTGTTTCCAGCTAGAACTTTCCTTCAGCAAAGCAGAGACATCAACACTTGAGCTGTTAATAGAGAAAGTTTAATTTTCCATTCGTATTTTCTTCCAATAGAGTCAGTTGGTATCGAGAAAAAAACCTCTCATTTTCTATTTGTGGGTACTTGTTTCCAGAAAAGGTCTTTGTAAGAGAACTGGACTTGTACCTAACTATACAAAGTATTCAGAATTTAGAAATAAAAATTCTACACTTAAAAAGCAAAGCTGACTGAAATATGTTACCTGTTTCTAGCAACTCTGACGTGGAGAGAAATGTCAGGAGCCGCTGCTGATCTGTGGCTGCTGGGAAAGGGGAGGCTCTGAGTGAGCTCCAAAGCTTGCAGCAGCAGAGCTCCTGGCATCGGGGATCTGCAAGCAACTAGAACACGTGAATAACGGTGCATTTCAATTACCCTATAATCACAAGACATAGATGTGTAACCCTAAGAAATCCATAAATCACGGGGGGAGGGGAATCCTGGGGTCACACATCCTTAACTCCGTACCACGGAACCCCTGAGCCCAGCTCTGTGGCGTCTCACTGTGTGACCCTGGGCAGAGTATTTAGGCCTCTTCTCCTCCATAAATCAAGATACTTGTACCTAATTACAGACTTGTCTTGATGATCGAATCAAGCAACCCACAGAAAACACTTAGGACCGTGTCTGGTTTGCAGCGTGTACTCAGAGAGTATCTCTTGGTATTGTTTAAAAGTCATCCAAAAACTTCAAGCCTGCATGATTGGAATAGATGGCGCACGATGACAGGACACGTAACAAATGGATTTGAAATTTTAAAGACTCCCAAATTAAATCATGAAATTTCAGGAAACATTGACTTTTGGGTGGAAACGGATTATCGACTCGTTTGTAAAGGTTTGTGGATCTTGTAGGATTCCTGAGCTACATCCTGAGAGATTAACTGGTGATTGTGGTCTACTCTCATTTTGCCAGTGATAAAAACAAATAACAGAAAAAGTCCTTGGTTCCCCTGTTCTCCCAGCAAGTCAGTGGCAGAGATCGATCCCAAATGAGACACTAACGTCAGCTGGGGACGGTCTTCCATCCCCGCTGCTCAAACCACGGGTCCTGGTGATGTTTCTCCCCTTCACCGACTCCTTTTCTGAAGCTCTCACCCTCTCGCGCTGCCCTCCCCAGGTCCTCATTTTACATGCCCTATTTCCTACTGAGCGCTTACTGCACAAGAGTGTTATTTCCCCAACAAGGGGAAAAAAAGTCAGAAGGGAGGGGACCATAGTAACTACTCATTTGATAGGCCTTGACCTTTCAGCACGGGCCTCTAGAGAAGAGAGAGAGCAGTAAATTGATGAGACGTAAAATGTCTGCTCCAAATCTTCTCCTTTGAACAGAACACAGAGGAGCTGGCTGGTGAGCAGTAAGTTCTCATCTTTTAAGAACTTTCTATGTTGTCAACTAGCTCCACAAGAGAAGGAGGTGACATCTGCAGGCGGAAGACGGTCTATTGGGCTTTCTCAGGCATCAGCTGTTTCCAGATGGAGGGTCTGTGTGGCTCTGTCTTCAGGCATGTTGAGAAGCTGAAAGCTCTTTCCAAGGTGGAGATTTTGGT